>NC_136526.1:70781109-71008609 GCF_053919585.1 Euprymna scolopes
GGAATAGTGGGGTGGTATTCTATGTTATTTATCCATTTTTTATCATTTTTGATAAGTTTTTTATGGATTTATTGAAGGTTTCGAAATCTTTTTGTATTGATTTTAAGTCTATCGGAGTATATGTGTCTCCGTCTGATAATAGTGTGTGCATTTTCTTTAGATATGTATCTTTATCTATGATAACAATACTACCTCCTTCATCAGCTTGTGAAATGATGATGTCTTTACTTTTTGTTAAGAGTTTTAAGGCATCAATGTATCTCTTTGGTAGTGCTAATTCTTTAGGTTGGGTAGTTGTTAAATATATTATCCTTTGTATGAAGCCCTTAATGAAATCCGAGTCATCTTTTCTACAATTTTTTAGGGTTGTGTTAGTGGTGATGTTCGAATGTTTGCCGGTAGCGAATTTAAGACTGAAACTGAGAGCTTCAGTTTCAATGTCCGAGAGTGGTTTTGAAGTAAGGTTTAGAATAAGGTTTTGAAGTAAGGTTTAGAATAAGGTTTTGAAGTAAGGTTTAGAATAAGGTTTTGCAGTAAGGTTTAGAATAAGGTCTGGACGTCCTAAAGTTTTCCATTTGCTGTTTTTATCAATTGAGCAAGTGTGTTTTCCAATTTAAAAGTATGGTGCGTGTTAAAGTTTTTGACAGATCTGTTGACGTTCTTAATTGATTTGGGTGTTTTATTGAACAACCCAGCCTTCCTATACACACACATAGTTTCCTTCCCGATATGGGTAGGATTCTAACACTGTTTCCTTTTCATTTTTATATGGTCTATGATCGTTTTCTTATTTTGCATTTTTCGTTTTAATATCCTGAAGATGTCCTCTGCGATAGGGACGAAACGTTGATGATTTCATAAATTCATTCGGTTTTTCCCTTTTTCAAAACAACATAACGTCAACGATCGTTGGTATTTTTATCTTATTTTTATTCATATATGTATGTACATACACACACACACATACATATATATATATATGTATATATATATTACTTGCACATATTTTTATATTATATGTATTGTCATTTTATTTTGTACACAATTTTCTATACTGTATATAGCTTTCATATATTTTATATTGTATATGCATTTTATGTTATATATTTCATATTGTCTATGTATATTTTTTACAAAAGTATGGTACTAATGCAGCTTGATATATCTAATATATAAAAGGCAAATGTATGTATGCATGTATGTATGCATGTATGTATGCATGCATATATGTATGGTCTTAACTATGGCACATAGTGTCGACACTTGTGACCGAGTGCTTCTGTCAAAAACTAGCTACATCAACCACCTTAAGTCAAACAAAACTCCTGTTCAGGTCAACTTTGTGCCTATTAGTCCGAACCAAACGAGTTGTTTAATATGCAGCAAAGTTTGCAAGTTTATTGCTGGTTTGAGAAGACATATAATTGTTCATAGGAATACCCTTCAACCTCCAGAGGAAGTCAACTCAGTGGAAATTGCTCAATTTTTATGTCACATCGGCTTCAAAATGTGCAAAGCGGATGAGAAGATTCTGGTATTATCTTAAAGGGCAGGGGCTCGAACGCAGAATATTTTTAATTTATAACAAAATATGTATTTTTCTACTTTAACGACCACAGAATCGGATGGGGGTGGGTAAGAAATATCGTTTCTTTCTAAATGGTTTCAGCATCTGCGCATGAGTGAACCGCTTCACCTCTCGGATACGTTAACTACATAATATTTTGTGATAGTATAACTGTTACCGTGACCCAATGGGATGTCGACCGAGTAATATTTGTTTTCGCGTTCGTAGACACCTTACGTCGGATGTTTTATTCTTAACATATTTTTGAAAACGTTTATTTGGTAAACTTTTGCATTAAAAAAGGATTAAAAGATTTTTAAAATATTTTTTTGTTTTATATATTATATTATTTATTTTGCTTCAAAACATATAATTAGAGGATTTTATTTTTGTAGTGATATGCAAATTAAGTATAATTTGTATATGAGCAGATAGCTCATATTTATAAACTGACACAAACTAAAACAAGTTGGTTGTCGAACGCTTACTTAACGTTATGACATATCAATGGCGTCACCGATAGGATACTCTCTGGTCTTTGAAGACCCAGAATACATAGATACGTGGATTCCATGCGAGATGAAAGACAACAAAAACAGAGGAGAGGAAAGTTAAATCACTGACTTGTTCATGACTAACTCTGGTTGTGAAGCAATTGTGGAGGTTGCTACAATAGTTTACCCGCGAGAACTAGAAGAAATGACTTTCGAAGAAATAAGTCAGGTTATCAAGGGAAACACAAGACCGAAGAAAAGACTGGTGATTGCAGAAAGAACCAAGTTTATGGCAATGAAGCAAGAAGTGGATGAACCGATAGTAAACTATTTACACCGGTTAAGAAGTGCGAGTAAATACTGTGAATTTGAAAAACTAAGAACAGAAGAACAGACAACAGAAGAAGAGTTAATCCAACTAAGATTAATTGAAGGTATGCACAATTTGGCACATAGATATGAGCTAATGGAACAGTTACAACTTAAAAACCTGCCCTTGAATATGTGTCTAGAATTTATACAACAGCAGAAATTAATACATACCTACAACCAAAATAAAAATACCCCGACGAAGAAATACTGACTGAAACATATACGGTAAAAACGAAAAGAAAACAATTGTACATGCTGTGGAAAATTTCATGAAATGAAAAAAGAAAAATGCCTAGCGTTTGGAAAAACATGTTTAAAGTGTTTCAAAAAGAATCACTTTAAAGAAGTATGTAAAACGAAAAATGTGGAAAGAATAGAGGATGAAAATAGAAAAACAATTCATGTAAAAAATGATGACGTACAAAATACTGGATCTAAGAACGGAGATACAAAAATAAAGATGAAAATCGACGATTGTGTTGTTGTAATACAAATAGACATTGGCAGTGAAGTGACTATGATACCCAGAAACTTGTGGGGAAAAGTGGAAAACTGTTTTAAAAAAGCAATGTACAATTACGTCAGTTTGATGGCTCGAGTATAGCAATTATGGGTTACTTTGAGGGTTCAATAGAACTAAAAGAAAATATGAAGTTGTACCCATTATAGTTACAAATTGCCAACAAACGCATAGACTATTGGGGAATGACGTATTAAAAATAAATTCAACGAAGTTGATTAATAAGATAGAAATGGAAAAAAACAGGAAAATTAAAAAAAATATGAAGCTAGCCTGAAATTAAAAGAAAATGTTACCCCCTCTTACTACGAAAAGAGAAAAGTTCCAGTGCATTTATCACTGTTAGTAGTAGCTAAGTTGTGAAAGTTAATAAAGGAGACATATTAGAACCTGCCCCTCCAGGAGGAAGTAAATGGGCATCACCCATTGTATAAAAAAAGGCGGTGACTTGAGAATTTGTGGAGATTATAAAATAGGGGTGAACCATAAAGTTTGCGCCGACTAGTACCCTATTCCGAATGTGGAAGTAGCTTTACATAAACTTGCCGGAATGAAAGTATTTTCGAAGATAGACCTAAAATCAGCTTACCATCAAATACCCATGGATGAATATTTTAAAGAAGTGACGACCATAAACACACCTATAAACCTGTTAAGGTGTGAAAAGGATGCCGTATGGCATAAAACAGCAAGTCAAGATGACTTTTATTGTTTATTTTTATCGTTTATAAATTTAGATTTATTGTTGTTGTTGTTGTTTTTCAATCCGTATTCATCGTTTGAAACAAAAATGGACGCCTTATAAAGTATATTGAAACAACAACTATCTGAAACCACTATCAATAATTTTCCCCGCCCTTTATCTGTGCCTAAACCAAAATATAGATTCCATGAACAAAGCTTCTCTCTTGGAATTGCACGACTGTGGAACTCTCTTCCGTTAACCTGTTTTCCATCTGAATACAATTTAGTTGTGTTCAAGTCCAATATAAACAAATTCCTGAGAAACAGTTCCCTTAAGTAATCCAATTTACCAAATTTCCACTACTGACGATTAATACATTATCCCACTGACTACTATACACTCAGTAACCCTTATCCTCAAGTGGCCTCCGAACCTTGATATGTGATGACTCTGTAAAAAATTAATAAAATAGCAAATTGAACAACAACAACAACAGCAGCAGCATTTGAACAGAAACGCTGAGATGAAAGACGATTACAGCAGTGTATGGAAAAGCTATTTATACAAGTCATAAAATAATAATACTGTTCATACAAATCATAAAATAATTATAATGTTTATACAAGTCATAAAATAATAATAATAATATTTATACAAGTCATAAAATAATAATAATATTTATACACATCATAAAATAATAGTAATTTTTATACAAGTCCTAAAATAATAATAATAATAATGTTTATATAAATCATAAAATAAATGATACGAATCATAAAATAATAATACTGTTTATACAAATCATAAAATAATAATAATGTTTATACAAATCATAAAATAATTGTAATGTTTATACAAGTTATAAAATAATAATTATAATGTTTATATAAATCATAAAATAATTATAATGTTTATACAAATCAAAAAATAATTATACTGTTTATACAAGTCATAAAATAATAATACCGCATTTTTACAAGACTTAATATGAAATGAGATTAAACAATTTCTGTTACGAATTATTCGTGCTTTTTCACGCATTATTAAATAAGTGTGTCAGCGAACTTTATTTTTGGCTTACTAAAAAGTACATACGACATATGATTTTTGTTTTGTTTTACCTCTTTGGTCAAAGTTTGCTAGTTGTACTAATACGTTTCACAATAGTACATCCTGATCTTGAGGTTAATGAACTCGCTTATGGTTTATATATATATATATATATATATATATATATATATATATATATATATATATATATATATATATATATATATATATATATATATATATATTGCCAATATAAGTCTAGCGATACTGGTGAAGAGTAAACTCTGAAACATGCATGTATATAGATGACTTACTTTTATGCACGTAGTAATTATTAATGAATATTTAATAATTAATATTTAAAAAAGATAAAAAATAAAAAAAATACGTCCTAAAATGTGGGCGAAGAAAAATGTAAACAAGAGGGCAAATAACTCCTTTCTTTCAGGTAATAAGAAAGAAATTAATCGCCAATAAAAAAATAAAAATTCAACAATCTTATATATATATATATATTTCTTAAAGGGGCTGTCATATATATATATATATATATATATATATATATATATATATATATATATATATATATATATATATATATATATATATAGTGTTATAATGGAATAATTCCAGAGGAAATCCGGGTATGAGAGCTCAATGTGGTAAACAGAGCAATAAGATAAAAAATATAACACATAAATATCTCATCGACAATTATGTAATTTCCGTGTTATATTTTTTATTTTTATTTTTTATTTTTATATATATATATATATATATATATATATATATATATATATATATATGTGTGTGTGTGTGTGTGTGTATGTATATATATATGTATATATATATATATATATATATATATATAACTACTTCATTTACTCACATAAATTTAATATACGAAAGTATAGATTTATGCGTAAACTTTAAGTATTTACTTCAAAGGTGCTCAATACGTAGGTAGAGCTAGTAAGTAATTTATAAAATATATATGGCGATTAAGCTACACTGAATACACGGTGTTGCCCGGATGTAAAAAGTGGAAGTAGGAAGACAGTCTCGAACCCGTACCGCGAAGGTGGAAAAGCCTGACATCTTTGCTGTTACAACTACCGCTAAACAGGAAGTGCCCTATGTTTAAATTAAGGCTAGACAATCGATAGGAGAGGATGATTTTCAAAAATATCGGCGAAAAAGCGAACACCCCTGTAGAAAAGTGCCCAGTTTAAGGTTTTTAGCCAATTTTTCGGTATTTGTCGTCTAAGAGGTCGAACTTCGAAACGATACTGAACTTGTAAAAATCCGTCGCCTCTGTCGAAAGTTTTAGGCAGACATGAAAACATACATACATACATACATTTATATATTGGTAACTAAAAATTTCGATCCACATCGATTAAAAAGCTTGCCCTATCTCTGAATACCCTTTATGTAAAATTTCAAATGTTTAGACCAGAAATTGTCTGAGTAATTTGGAAGAGGCCGCAGAAGTCAATTTTTTAAAACTTTGACTCCTATTATGACCCCTTAACATTTATTTTTGGGCTCTAATCAAGTTATTATGTTAGATCCATGTATAAGAAACCTATATCAAAAATTTCAAGTGTTTAGACCCAAAATTATCGGAAGAGTTTGGTAGGGCTCTCAAAGATAAAATCGTTGAACTTTGACCCCTTTATAGCCAAATTTCTGGCCGAAAACAGACCACAAAATTTTTCCAAATCTCAATAAACTGTATATCAAATTTTAAGTCTGTAGACTGAAAATTGACAGAGTTATTGCGTAGGGAAATGTACACACACAGACACACGATACCCAGACACACAGATACACAGACAGATTCACTTATATATATATATATATATATATATATATATATATATATATATTTATTGTTATATGAACATGGTCACATCCTGCTGCTACAAATAGCTACTTGTTTCAATCAAACAACAGATATCATCAGGCAGCGACTTGACTATTCAAAAGTTCAATGAATAACCTATTATTATTATTCATTGAACTTTTGAATAGTCAAGTCGCTGCCTGATGATATCTGTTGTTTGATTGAAACAAGTGACTATTTGTAGCAGCAGGATGTGACCATGTTTATATAACAATAAACAAATATTATCAGCTCTTTTTATTGAGCACTATCTAACAACCTCGTTGAATTCATAAGTCCATTACTTTTGAATAAAAAAACCCGAGTATATATATATATATATATATATAATTTTTGTTATATTTTAATGTTTATTTATGTATTTTATATTTATTTAATTTGATTTTAATATATATTTCCTTCATTTGCAATCTTAAATCAGCTTTAATTGTTATTTGCTATTTTCTATAATGCTGGCATTTCTCTTCTGATGAGAAGTAGTTAATCTCGAATGACATCGCCTAAAAAGGTTTATTTTCTGTCTCCTTTTTTCCTTATTGACCTGATGAAATAATAAAATTATATGTAACTTTTATTTCCATCTTTTATTTAATATATTTAATTGCCTATCTTAACAGTGTTGAGCTTGTTCTATCTTGATAATTTTTTTTTTTTGCTTTTTTTTCTATGTTGATAAGTTTTTTTTTGCTTTTTTTTTCTATGTTGATAAGTTTTTTTTTGTTTTTTTTTTCTATCTTGATAAGTTTTTTTCCTTTTTTTTTCTATCTTGATAAGTTTTTTTTTGTTTTTTTTCTATCTTGATAAGTTTTTTTCCTTTTTTTTTCTATCTTGATAAGTTTTTTTTGCTTTATTTTTTCTATTTTGATAAGTTTTTTTTTTGCTTTTTTTTCTATCTTGATAAGTTTTTTTTTTGCTTTTTAAAGATTAATTATTTCTTAGCTTCATTTGATGCATATATGTGTGTGTGAGTTTCTGTGTGTGAGTGTGTGAGTCTGTGTTATTGTGTGTGTGATTGTGTGAATGTGTAAGGTGTGTGAATGTATGTGTGTTGTGTGTGTGAGTGTGAGTGTAACTGTGAGTGTTGTGTGTAGATGAGTGAGTGTATTTGTGTGTGATTGTGTTATTTTTGTGAGTGTGTGTTGTGTGTGATGCGTTTGTAAGTGTAAGTGTGAGTGTGTTGTGTGTGTGAGTGTGTGGGTATGAGTGATTGTGTTCTGTGTGTTGTGTTCTGCGTGAGTGTGTGTGAGTGCGTTTTGTGTGTAAGTGTGCAGTGTGAGTGTTAGTGTAAGGTATGTGTGTTGTGTGAGTGTGTGTGTATGTGTAGAAAATTTTAAGTGAAAAAGCCGAAACAATCTCAAGATGTAAAAATTTATTTTAACAAATTAAATCTTGTAAATCTTCCAGGATACATTTAAGATTATCTCAATAGTTATGATGTTATGTGAAATAAGTTGGTATATTGTGTAAAATAAGTTGGTATATTGTGTGAAATAAGTTGGTATATTATGTAAAATAAGTTGGTATATTTTGTAAAATATGTTGGTATATTGTGTGAAATAAGTTGGTATATTACGTAAAATAAGTTGATATATTATGTAAAATAAGTTGGTATATTATGTAAAATAAATTAATATATTATGTACAATAAGTTTGTATATTATGTAAAATGAGTTTGTATATTATGTAAAATAAGTTGATGTATTATGTAAAATAAGTTGATGTATTATGTAAAATAAGTTGATATATTATGTAAAATAAATTGATATATTATGTAAAATAAATTGATATATTATGTAAAATAAGTTGGTATAATATGTAAAATAAGTTGATATATTATGTAAAATAAATTGATATATTATGTAAAATAAGTTGGTATAATATGTAAAATAAGTTGATATATTATGGGATTTATTAGATGTATTTTTAATAGAAAATTAATCATTTACAACTTGTGTTGGGACAATTAATCGAAATCGGAATGTTTTTCAATAAAAAATACCAAAAACTATTTATTGATATTTATAAAGAAATACACATAAAAAAATTATTTTGGAATTTACAGTGCGGGATCAGTTTCACAGATAAATTTAATGTAAAATGAACTATTATTTCTGAAACATTCTAGCGTTTTAGAGCAATTAACAAAACAATTATTTTTATTTGGAGATTAATTATTTACTGTTTGCGTGGATTACTTTTTAAACGATTATGAATGGTTTTACGACCTAGCAAACCGAACTTAACCTTGGCGGTAAAAAAATGAATGAACATCCCTTAAAATAATAAGTTTATTGAAATGGTGATCATTTTAAATTACATTTATTTAAGAAACGACTCTTCCACTGTAAATTCTAAAATCCGAGCAAACTTGTCACTTAGACTCCCGGGAACAGCAATGGTTAATGTTAGTGAGTATTTTTTATGATAACATGTATGAGAACTCCTAGTGAGTATAAATCATTTAAGAAAATAAAACACAGAAAGCAATAAAACAGAAAAATCAGAAATTCAAGATTATTTATTTATTTTTACATAGGCATCAGCATTTATCAGGGCCAAGAGGCCACTCGAGGATAAGTGTTAAAGAGTGTACAGTAGAAATTGGACAATATAGTAATCGTTAGTAATGGATATTAGGTAAATTTGTCAACTTAAATGGAACGGCTCATCAAGAACTTGTTTACGTTAGACTTGAAGACAGCCATATTGTAGTCAGCTGGAAAGCAGGAAAACGAAAGACAATTCCACGGGTGTGCAGTTCTAAGAAAGAAGCTTTGTTCATGGAATCTACGTTTAGGTTTAGGCACAGATAAAGAATGGGGGAAATTATTGATAGTGTTTTCTGCTAGACCAGTGTTTCTTGTGAAAGTTTGACGACAGCGGGGGGCCATAGATTGGAGCTCAGCCGAGCACTTGCCATGAAAATAACGATAAAGCAGAGACAAACTCGGACATCCTCTACGAGGCTACGAAGTCTATTTTGAACTCTATCAAGGCAGGATAAGTCCTTTCTAGCAGCTCTTGTCCAGATGTGGCAACAGTACTCCATCCTAAGATGTACCTGGCTCTTATATAGATAGAGAATTTAATCAGCAGTGAGATATCTACTGGATCGATAGAAGGATCCCAGAATTTTACCAGCGGTCTTGGCAATGGATTTAATGTATGTGTTCCATTTAAGATCAGGAGTAAATGTCAAGCTCAGAAGCTTGTCAAAACATGAGGCCTCCCGAAGATGAGAGCCATTCATTACAATTGATGGCAGATGGGGATCAGAACGTTGATGATGTAAAGATAAAAGCTTGGTTTTAGATGTATTAAAAGTAACAAGCAACCTTTTTCCCCACTGTACCACTTGCTCAAGACCAGAGGAGAGGGAATCAGAGAGCACTTGGTCGTTTATGGTCTTAGATTTGCTACCATAGATAGTAGTGTCATTAGCATAAATGTCTGTGAATAATGTAAGGATGTGATTTAGAAAATCATTAATGTAAATCAGGAAGAGAGTTGGACCCAGGATAGACCCCTGAGGGACTCCAGCATTAATACTGAGAGCTTCTGATTTCTGGCCATCAACCACTACTTTTATGAACCTATCAGAGAGAAAAGATTTAATAATTAAGAAAACATTTCCAGCTATACCTTATATGGCAATAATGGATATAATATATTTCATATTTCGAATGACAGGATAGGATATTAATTTATTTAAGTGACCTAAATAATATCTTTGTTTTTTTTTTAATATAGATTTTAATAATGTAAATACTTATAGTTCTGGGATTTTACCTAAAAATATCAATAAGCTTCTTTTTCTTTTTTCTTTTTTTTAAATGTTTTTAACTTATATAAATATTTATAGTAACATTCATTTATTAATTAATAGTGGAGGTAAGACGTGGAAAAGTGGTCTCTTAAGGCCCATTTGAATCATACTGACCCAAAAACCAAGACTGAGTTCTGGAATTTTACTGCTGTGTCATATTGTATTCAATGTTATTCAGACGATAAATTCACGCAACATTTCAGGTGAATATGAAAAACAGGTAACGCATAAAATCACGCATACAACAACAACAATTTTTTTTTACTTGAAATATTCAGACTGTCAAACACATTTTGAACGTTGTCCATTTAACGACATGAAAAAGTTTTGAATTATTGGATAATCGAAACAAAGTAAGTTTTTATTGTTTATTAATCGATTTTGATTTTAAACTTCAATTTTATACTTCGTCTAGCAGGTTGACCCGACGTTGCCTAGGATTGAATGATGATCAACGAATGTTTCACACTCCCATATTTTTGCCATCAAAATCGATGAAATCGCATATTTTTCAATCAAATCGATTTATTGCATGTTCTAGTTGCCACCCGCCATCGTGCACCGGAAAGAACATTCACATGCCCTAGTTAACTAGTTATAGTTAACATTGCACTGTAGAGAATCTACTGTTGATTTAAAAAAATATTTTTATATATAATGGTTTGAAATGAAATTATTTTTATATATAATGGCTTAAAATGCGAAAGTCAAGTATAATACTTCAATTGTGCTCTAAACAGAAACATTCATTGCGAACGCGCCCCTGTCATATCAAAGAGCTTACTGTTTATTTTATATTCATCGCCTTACTAGGTGGGTGGCGATTATGGCTTGAATTTAAGTTTAAAATTAAAAAGTCAAGTATCATGTTGCGTTTATATGCCTGGCCTTTCAGCTTGCTGTAATAAAACTTCTCAAATACACTTGTGTTGTTAGGCTGTGTAAGGTGTTAACTTTAGTCAAAATCGCATTTCCTTCTTTCACCGGATTATTTCGATTATCGATTATTGATACTTATCGAAGATTTTTCAATACAAAACATATCTAAGAACACCGCCAGGTATGTAAAATACCTTTGTGTGAAATTTTATAAAAATCGGCCCAGCCGTTTTCGAGTCCATAGGAAACGAACTCACACACACAAAGTTCCTTTCATATAATAGTAGATAGAAATATATAAAAATATTTATAGGAATGGGTACATAATAGTTAACAACTATCTCTCGACTGCCTTCCTTATGTTTAAAATAAGTTTCTGCCTGCTTTTTTTTTTTGTTTTTTTTTGCGATTATGTGCGAACATTATAGCAAAACCCGACGGAAAGAAGAAAAACATGTTTAAGAAAAACTTAGAATAGAAGATCAGTTTCGCGTATTTACTGTAAAATTATTTTCAATTTCAGAGTCATTTTAGCGTTTAAGAGCAGTTAATCTTTTTGGGTTCTGAAAATTAAATACACTACTTTTCGTCGGTTCTGCTTATTTAGGCGATTACATTTGGTTTCATGACCTGTCTAGTCGGACTAAAGGTTAGTAGTAACAAAACTGGTTAACTATACTAACAACTTAAAAGGTTATTTTCGTTAAAGGTGTTCATGAAATTGATCCCCACTCTAAAAAATAAAATAATTGTTTTATTTTGTATCGTTTTTCTGTTCAGGTTTTGTTTTCACACGTAATTGTCTGAAAAAAAAAAAAAAAAAAAAAAAAAAAAACCAGCACTCAAAAAACAATTTTACTTTTTTAATGCTGATTCGGCCGGGGTGGTTAATCAAAATTTTCAAACTTTATCACACACACACATTGAAATCGTTTTTAACGCGTTTCAGACGTTCTGTGAAGCGTCCTCTTCAGAAATTATTTAAAATGCTTAAAATATATTCAGGATGTGTTAACGATGTAAAAAGAACATTTTCGTAGTTCATTTGAAATGTTTCCGAGAGGTGGAAACGTGTAAATGTATCTACTTTTCATTGGAATATTCCATTTTTATTACTGTGTGATTGGACTGTGGTCACTGCTGTTTTATGCCCCTCTCTCTCTTTCTCTCTCTCTCTCTCTGCTTGTGTTTTTATTTATCTTTCTTTGTTTTTTCTCATTTTTTCTTTAGGGTAGGATGTGTGTGTGCGCGCGTGTGCGTGTCTGTGTCTGTGTGTTTTCTTTTATTGGTTTGAAGAATGTGCGTACTGTTTTATAGTATTATAAAGTTATTTGCTTCCCTAGGAAGGTAACTGTGATCCAAGGTCGTTACTAATGTGTATGTGTGAGGAGGGAGGGGACCAGCTCCTCTGAAATGGTGAAGGAGTGTTTTCATTCAATTTTGATATTTATTTTTTGGATTCTTAGATTTTAGTATTATGATTTTTCGTTTCAGTCTTAAACTGTTCGGGTATTCTTAATATTATGTTTGTTTAGATAAAGAGGTGTATTTATAAATATATATAGGGGATTTTTTAATGTTTCTATTTATTTGTCTCCCCAGGATCGGTTCCTAGTGTGGGGAAGATCTCGTTCCCCAGAGGGGAAGAGTGATGATAGAAGGGATGATAGTTATCTCAGTCATGAGAGATTTCTCCTCCACTGACTGAGGGGGGGAGCGAGGTGTTGGAGCAGATATTACACTTGGTTCTAGGTGTTTACTAGTGTTGTTGGTTTCGAGGTTAAGTAGGGTTGGTATTGTTCAATGTGTTGTATTAGAGATAGGGGTGTTATGTCTGTGTATTGTTGTATGCGCGTGCGTGTGTGTATGTGTGTGTTTTAATGTGTCGGTTCTGATTTATGTGTGGGTTTGTATATCTATATGTATGTGCATGCGAGTGTGCCTTGCATTTAATGTTTTTGTGTGTTGATATTAGGCTCTGTTTAGTTTGGGAGTGAATTTTGTTATGAATTTTTTTTCCTGTGTAAGTAAATAAAAATAATTGTCTGTTTGGAAGATTGGCATTATTTTGAAGCTATTTCCACTGTATGTGTGTACGGTATTTGAAACAGAGGTGTCTGTTATTTGCAATTTTGATGTTGCTCTTACACACACACACACACACACACACACACACACACACACACACACACACACACATATATATATATATATATATATATATATATATATATATATATATATATATATAGCGTCTCTAAATCAAAATACGCTAACGGAAACAATTTACTGCACGAGCGTCGCCCTTTTTAAAATTCATCATTCAATAAAATAAAAAGCTATAGCAAACATCTAAATGACTACTTTAAATACAGTTCCTGATTTCAAAAACAGAAAAACCAAAAGGTAATTATATATCTATATATTTTTAAATCAAATTTATTATGTAAATTCAAAATATATATATTTTTTCTACTCATTTCTATCTCTAACCTATACCAATTTTCTTATTAATTTTCTTATAAATTTTAAATCCAAACCTTTTACTTCAATTTTTCAGATTCATCTGCCTTACTGTTAATGCTAGGTTTATTTTTGGTGTCTTTTCAATTCAATAGAAATCCTCCTAAATTTGCTGATGAGGAGACCGTGCTTACCAAAAAAACTATGTATAATTGTTCTACGTGACTTCATGTATACCACAAATAAAAAGCACGGATTTCCGAAACGATCGTACAGATAATTGACTTTGTTGTTGTTCCTTCTTATGAAACTGATTTTTAATTTAATTAAATTTTGATTTTTAAATTTAAAAATTTTTTTAAACTTTTAAATTATAGATCACATTACTTAATATTGAATTAGCTCTAGGACATTTAACTATCGAGCTTATTATATATCTAAATTACAACGAGCATTTCCTGTATTTTAATTAAACTAGTAATTTCACTATTACATTAAAATACACTTAGCTCTTTAGACTATTATTCTAATCTCCTTTAAATTATATATATATATATATATATATATATATATATATATATATATATATATATATATATATATATATATATATATATTAGCAGAACCTGTGGAAATTCTACAGCGGACTCTTTCTTATGTAATATATTGATGCTGGCATTCTCTTGGTGTTCAGCGTATATGAAGACTCCTTGATATTATTGTAGCTCTTTTGTTTAAACTGCAAACGTATTTATCTAAGGTGGCAAGAACGCCTGACGTAGCCCGGTCATAAAATACGCCTAAATAAGATATTATAATTTATGCAGATTTGGTATAGATTAGTATAGAGTCAATTTCTATCGATTCTTATATATTATAAAGTTGTGATTTCAAAAGTAAATAAAAACTATATATATATATATATGACTTGGGAACATCAGCTTGAATAGAAACCGAAACCAAATCTTACGAAAAAAAAAATATGTATATATATGTAACTTGAGTTTCTTTAGCTATAATCTAAACTGAAACCAAAAAAAATATGAAACATTTTTGGAAAATTGTCTATACTGCTGTAGATTTTTCGGTACTCTTGCATAATTTGACCTGGATTCTCGTGAATTCCCGTCAAGCATGGATGGGGCGAGATCGGCAATTATTGGTGTTAGCCGAGCGTCGTAGACTAATAAAAAAAAAACAATGACTAATGATAAAAAAACCGGAAAAAAATACAAATGCAAATAATAAAAAAAATAACAAAAAAACTTGAAAAATGAAAATATGTTTATTTCATTTTAGTATTTAACTTTCTTTTTTTTTTTTTTGCAAAATATTTATCAACAGAAAGTTTGCTTTGTCGCCAAGAAAAGATGTTTTAACCGTATAATTGTTAGGTGTAAGTACAAGTTTTTTTTGTTTTGTTTTGTTTTCTTTTTTGTAACCGTATTTGTTTTTCATGTTTTTTTTTTCAATACTTGTTGTTCAGTCAAGTTCTTTTGGTGGCACTGTCCATTTGTACATCTCCAGGAAAAAACATCTTTTACACACGATCTTTTTTAAGTAAACATTTGTGTTTACAATTGTTGCACCTCATTTTTTGTGACCGCAATTTCTTCTCCTTACAATATGAGATTGTTTGCATCGATGTTTTCACTTCTTTTTCTAATATGTATAGATTTATTTTCTTTCCTGTAATTTTTCTGTTTGGCGAGTTTGAAAATATATTTGTCAGCTTTTTTTTTCTTGTTTGTTTAGTTGCTTCTTCCAAAGCAATTGTAGTCTGCTTCCATTTAGATAGCGCTTTTTCATTGGCTAATCAAACTCCAAAAAATTCAATTAAAAAAATAAATAAGAAATAACTAATCAGAAAATAAAAAGTCGCCCTCGGCCCCTTAATATCACCTTAAAAATTACTAAAACATAACAGAAAAAAAATTAAATAAATAAAATAAAAAGTCGAGTTAGCGCTTCAACATTTGAAAAACGCTCGGCTAACACCGATGATTAACGGTCCCGCCCGATCCATGCTTGACGGGAATTCACAAGAATTCGGGTCAAATTATGCAAGAGTACCGATTTTTCTTTTTTTTTTGTGTATTGATATTCATATTAAAAACTTTTTTCTATTGGTATTTATTTGCTTTCCTAACAAAGAAAAATGTGGCATAAGATCATTTTTTGTTGGGGGGAAACCAGCTCCCCAAAAAGGGGCACTCTGGCAGTATCCAAAAATAATAATTGTCTCAGTATAGAGGGCCTCAGTATAGAGGACAAATTAATTTAAGTGTAGCATCAATACAGATACTACACTTTGGTCCAGACCCGAAAGCGAAGGACTTTTTTTATTGGTATTTATTTGCCTCCCCACGAAAGCAAAATGTAACACAAGATCGTTTTTAATGTGGAGAAAAAAAAACAGCCCCCCCCCCAAAAAAAGGGGCACTCTGGCAGTAGGAAAATATAAAAATTGCCTTAGTATAGCGGGTTTCCCCTCCATTAACTTAAGTGCAGCACTTTGATCCCGGCCCGAATGCCAAGAACCCTTTATATATATATATATATATATATATATATATATATATATATATATATATATATATATATATATATATACTAGCAGGGGTGCCCGGCGTTGCTCGGGTGTTTGGAGGTGTATGCTGTGCAAAAAAAGCAAAAAAACAAAAAAATGGTTAATTTTTTAAAATTTGACCCCTATTATGACCCCTTAAAATTTATTGTTTCGGGCTCAAATCACTTTATTAAGTTAGATCCAGGTTCAAGGAACCTATATCTAAAATTTCAATTAACTTAAGTGCAGCACTTTGATCCCGGCCCGAATGCCAAGAACCTTTTATATATATATATATATATATATATATATATATATATATATATATATTTTGTTTTTGTTTACTTACCTCTCCACGAGGGCAAGGTTAGACACAAGGTCGGTTTTTAATGTGGGGGGGGGGACCAGCTCTTCAAAAAGTGGCACTCTGTTTAGTAACAAAAATTAAAAATTTATCAGTCATGAAGGATTTCTCCTCCATTAACCGAGACTAAAAAATGAAGTGAAAAAGGGGAAGTGCAGCACTATAACAGTTACTACACTTTGCTCACGTATATATAGTTTATTAACATGTAAAAAGTTACAATTTATGTTTTACAATCAAAAGTAAAAATTTTCAAATCACCAAACTTAGGTATGAAACCCTATAAGAAATTGGAGGATGAGGATGGGTGCAAGGTCTTTCTATTCTCTATGAAACGTTGGCGATTACTCTTGACTGGCACCGTTTACCACAATACCACATTCACTCTGTGGAGTAAAACCTACTTAATAAAATACCCCATCGTTTTATATACAAAATGTATGTACAAGTATGCGTGTGTGGGTATGACATTTTTAAAAAATAAATCTGTGATGATAAATACGTAATAATAAGTGGAAAAAAGTTCATTTTAAAAAAATATCTTTAAATTTGATGTAACATTTACAAGAATGTTCACTGGGGAGGGAGTGGGGAAAAGCTAAGAAAACCTAACAAAAGAAAAAAGATTGAAATAAATAAAATACCTATTTAGGATTTGTTAATATGTCCCCCCCCCGATCCTAATCTAAGTAATAGATCACCCATGTTTTTCAAAAAACCGACAAAAGCAGGACGATTTCTAGTCGGAGGTTGAGGTTTGTACTAGAGGATGTAGAGAGAAAAATATTAGGGAGGAAAAGATGGAGATAGAAGGTGAACTCCGAGCAGAGGAAGACCTGGAGCAAAAAAAAAAAAAAAAATAGGATGCATGGGGTGGGCAAACTTGAAGGTTCTCTAATACCAAAAAACAAAAAAACAAAAAACAAAGGAGGAACGGGATTTCATTTGTAACCACAGCCAAGAGTTTATTTACACGCTAAGCTAGTCTAGCAGTATGAATTCTGTAGAACCCAGGACCGCGTGTGCCATGCTTTATAGATGGAGCACAAATTCAAAACTAGCTCTCCACGGATGCATAAACTAGTTTTATGCACCCGCCTTCTATTGAAGTCCACTCGAGGCAACAGATGTCCTATCGTAGATCTTTTTTTTAGGCGGGAGATCCAAATCACCATTCTCGCTTCAGCTAGGTTGACCAGAAAAAAACATTCTTTTCTCCCCAAATCAGCGGCCGATTTATGTTGTCAATAACGTATGTTGCATCAAGGTCAACCTGGTGCTCGGCATCACTATAAGCCGTTACTCCTTTGACATACTCCATGGGTCCCCGAAGTCGGCTGCAATAGAAAAAGGCGTGCCGGGACGTTCTAATTTCATGGTCATTGCAGCATCCACACTTGGGAGGGATACTTCCATCTTTTTTGTGAAGTTTGGCAAAGAAAGGCAGTCGCCAGGCAACGGGAAATTTCGAAATTTTGAGAAAGTCCTATTCTGGCGCAGAATTCTACTGTAAGTGGATCTCCTTCGACCATTCCAGTCGCCCCCTAAGTGGATCTGAAGCGTTGTCCACCACTAGTGCCCGATAAAGCTCCTTCTTAGGCTGCCAGAGGACACTGGTCCCCGGCAAAGCTCTGTGTGGATCAGCATTCGGCAAATAATTTTTGTTCTCCTCCCTGGGCTTTGACCGGGGGTCAGGTTTGAGGTTGGGAAAGGTGCTACCATCCACAGGAACACACGAAACGTCCTCATGTAGTGAACAACCCAGGAAATCCAACCTCTCGGCATCTCTATGACATTTGAGATCAGGCAGTTCCACGTTTCCTCACTCAGACTTTGAGTACAGACCTCCCTGCAAACATAATGCTTTTTCTTCTCCCACAAAAGTTGAAGAGGAGCTCTGTAAAAACTTGGAAGCGTTTTGCAGGAAGAAGCAGTACAGACAACCGGTAAAAAATGAGCGGGAAGACATAAGTCTCGCTCGGCACTGTTCGACCTTTCAAAGACAATTTCTTCCAAATTTCCACCGACGATTCAACTTTTGTCTGTACTTCCGACCAGTTTTTATCCAGCTATACACTCCGTCTAAAACAGAGCCCAAGCCATTGGTCCAGCTGAATATGCACAGAAGAACGGATTCCCCGCTCCAGGCACCCAACCGCAAGCCGAAAGACTTGCTGCAGTTGAAGACGGTTCCTGTTACTTCTTCGTAGCGAGCGAGTACGTTAGTCACCGTTCTGATGTATGTGCGGCTCAACACCTGCACGGTGACGGCATCGGCGAACGCGGAAACCCTGGCTAACGTACCGCCAGGTAGAGCAATTCTGTGCAGGACTTGTAATGCCGTTTTGTCTCTTAACTTGCGAAGGAGGGGTTCCAACGCCAGGATGTATAACAGAGGCGACAGCGGACAGTTCTGACGCAGATAAATAGTAGTTATAATTTTCGTAAAGATGTTATTTATAATTTTCGTATAGATGTTATTTATAATTGTGGTAAAAATGTTATTTATAATTGCAGATAAAATGTTTATTTATAATTGCAAATAAAGATGTTATTTATAATGATGTTATTTATAATGCGTTTGTATATACTACGAGACCTGCTATTCCTTCTTTTCGCAAGGGTAGTTTGCCTTACATCCAAAATAGCAATATTGTATATCAATTCAATTGCCAATGCGATGCTGGCTATGTTTGGCGAACATCCTTGAATATTTTGACTCGTATAAACCAGCATGTTCCATCGAAGATCAGACAAGGGAGGATGGGGGTCTGGTAGTCTCCCTCCTTCTGCAACCTTGGACTCTGCTATTGGCCAGCATTTGGTTGACAACCCGTGCTGTACCGATAGATATAAAATAGAATGGTTCGAGGTGTTATATAGAGCGGACTCCAGAAACCATTTAAAGATTTTTGAGTTTGTCTCTATTGCGGTGCGTAAACCTTCTTTGTGTCGGCAAAAAGAAACAGCAAACGCTTTGGGGAACTTTGAATCTTTTCTCCCGCTTTTTTCCCCACTCGTTGTGCCAATATTTGAATCGTTTTTAAACGTTAATAAACTTAATTTTTGTTGCCCCCCGTACTTTTAGCACATTCAATAGTTCCCCATTAGAACTCTTTAAACTTTCGACATAATATTATTTTTTATGCTATCGATTTCCTCCTGATGAGATGATAGCCGAAAGAGCTCTTGAGAAACTTCCGTCTATTTTATTCAATATATATATATATATATATATATATATATATATATATATATATAGAGAGAGAGAGAGAGAGAGAGAGATAGAGAGAGAGAGAGAGATAGTGGAATAAGTTTCATTAAAATCTGAAGTATCTTTACTGTTGTGCAGAGGGATGTTGAAGCTTTCATAGCTTTTCTTTTAAACCAAAAAAAAAAAAAAAGATGTTGATTGGCATTCGAATTTATTAAATATTTTCTTTTTTTGTTTTACAGATGATGAAGCTGGAGTTACTCGTCTTGTCTTCCATTTTATGTTTAGGTATGTTCAACAATTTCATGTTTTTTTATGTTTAACATACAAAATAAAAATGTGGGCTTGATTATTATGAGAAATAACGTAACTTTACGATTTTTATATATCATTGTTTTAACGAGATAGAAATATCTTGTCAAAGAAATATCACCAGTTTTATTAACATGAGTTCGTTTTGTGGTATTTTAGTTAATGCAATGATTCTAGCCGCGAGGAACATAGATTACGGCACACTTCCTCACAATTTGGATGACCTTTCAGATATATTACTTTCAATATTTCGCTGCTTTCGAATCCTCCATCATATCCAGCTCTCAAGCCTTCCAATAGTACAAACAAAGAACCACTCTTTACAATTTACTCTTAGTAAATTCTTCAAACAGAGCTGAAATAAAAGATTATCAAATAATTTTCAATCTTTTCTGAGCACCTTATGCATTGTTTAGTGAACGCCTTAACAGCAGAATACCAATTATTTAAACAGAAATTATTTATTGTAATTATATGAATGTATTTTATTAAAATATTATTTTATTGTTAATCAAATTTTGCGATATTATTTATGACTAAGTTATTATTGAAATATTATTCACTACTGTGAATTATTGAAATTATATTAATTGTAAAGTTATTATTGAACTATTGTTAATTGCTATATTGTTTGTAGAAGTATTATTTATTGCAAAGTTTTTATTATAATATTATTTATTGTAAATTTATTAATGAAATATTGAGACATTATTAAGTTATTATTAAAATATTATTTGTAAATTTATTATTGAAATATAATTTATTGTAAAATTATTATTAAAATATTATTAAATCATTATAAAAACATTATTAGTTAAGTTATTATTGAAATATTATTTATTGTTAATTTATTATTTAAATATTATTTATTGTTATTCTTTTATTGAAGTATTATTTATTGTTTAGCTATCATTGAAACATTAGTAAATTATTTTGAAAATATTATTTATTATTAATACATTTTTGCAATATTATTTGTGACTAAATTATTATTGACACATTAATTGTTAAGTTATTAAAATATTATTTATTGGTAAATTATTAGATTATTGGTAAATTTTGAAAGATTCATACTTTCTAATGTTTAACATTTAAAACAAAAATATTATGCTTGGCTATTATAAGAAATAATATCATTGTTTTAACGATTTTGATTGTCTAGTTAAAATAAATATCACCAGTTTATATTATTATTGTTAAGTTATGAATAACATTTTATTTAATGTTAAGGCATTATTAGAACATCATTTATTGTAATGTTTTATTTAAATATTTTTAGTCATTATTTATTAGTTCATTCTTTTTGAAATATTATTTATTGTTATGTTATTATTAAAATATTATTTATTATTAAGTCATTATTTATTAGTACATTTTTTTAAATATTATTTATTGCTATGTTATTATTAAAATATTATTTATTATTAAGTCATTATTTATTAGTACATTCTTTTGTAAATATTATTTATTGTTATGTTATTATTAAAATATTATTTATTATTAAGTCATTATTTATTAGTACATTCTTTTTGAAATATTATTTCCCCACGACGTGAACACCCTCGACAGACCCGACAGGCTGCAAAATCCCACCCTCACACTGTAGAGATCCCTAGATGTAAAAGATCTTTCTACTCCAGTAGATTCTTCCCCAGAACCGCTAGACTTTGGAATTCCATTCCAGGTCCCTGCTTCCCCAACTCTACTGACGTGCAGAAGTTCAAGTGCAACGTGAACCGACATCTTGCTGCCCAAATCCCTACATAGTACTCCAGTAGTTGTTGCCCCTGATAGTAGCCCCCTAAACCAAAGTGACAATGTGCCTTGTTTGGGGAGAAAATGTCATTAAAAAAAAGTTATTATTAAAATATTATTTACTATTAAGTCATTATTTATTAGTACATTCTTTTTGAAATATTATTTATTGTTATGTTATTATTAAAATATTATTTATTATTAAGTTATTATTTATTAGTACATTCTTTTTGAAATATTATTTATTGTTATGTTATTATTAAAATATTATTTATTATTAAGTTATTATTTATTAAATTTTTCTTTTTGAAATATTATTTACTGTTATGTTATTATTACTATTTCTAAATTTTTATTGATAGTTAGTAATTTCGTAGTTGCTTTAAAGTAAATGTGGTCATGTGCTTCATTGCAATGTTATGATTAGAACATTTTTTTATTGCTTAGTTATAATTTTTATACTACTCATTGCTAAGTTATTTTAAAAATTTTAATTATGAATGTATGCATACTCATATATGCATATATAAATGTATAGATGCATATACACACATATATAAAAATATAGAATAAAAAATAAAAAATATGAAAATAAAAAAATAAAAATAAAATAATGTGAAACAATATAGGAAAAAAAGTGAGACTAATTGGAAAAAATAGTGCACAAGCATTAGGGATACGGAAGGTGCTTTAGTCTCACAAAAAGTGGGGGATGCAAGAAATTTCTTATATTGATTAAATGTATATCCGTAGTTTAAGATGTTAGCTAAGTAATTTCGAATTGGTTATATTTTAACTTTATATTTCGTTTACATTGGGAAATATGTTCGCTCTTGGAATTAATTAAGTTTATACTTTAGGGTGAACTAATTATATTTATAGCTTCAGATATGCAAAAGTGACAAGCTTTAGAACCTGGAGTGTAAAACATAGACGTTTTAAGAATAACACAATTTATAGAGAAAGAGAAGTTTTTAAATTAAAGTTTTTTGATTAAAGGGCTTAGGTAAGTTCCCTGGTTATTATCAGTGATTTCATTGTTAAAAGAAGAATTGTGATTAGATATTCTAACTTTTATTAATGTTGAAGTAGCGCTAATATAAGTGTATATTTTACCTGTCAGTGATGCGAGCTCATATGAAATAGGGACCTGTACCTTACACACAATGTTGGGCGGAAGTAGAAAACCGATTTCACACGCACCAAATTCTCTGCTCCCTTGAAAGAACTCTATCACAGATTAAAAAGGAAACACTTTTTATTTTTCTTGCAGTTACAAAGTTCCACTACATACATTAACAACACACAAAGATATTTACAGGGACGATTATTTATACTATAGACCGACCATAAACCGCTACTGAACATCTTTGGTTCGAAACGATTGCGAAATAAAAACCATAATGTGCAATACTATCAAAAAATTTAAGTTACTCTACAAGAAGCACAAAAAGACGAATTTATCTGTGTTACAAAAAAGAAAATCGCAAATAAAGACCAGAATGTGCACAAAAGTTTTTCTATGTGAGATGATGTCCTACTTTACACTGAGAGGTTCTTTTTACCAAAAGCGCTACAAAGTCGAAACAGAAACGGCATTAAAACAGTTTCTACAGGTTTATAGGATCACGCCTAATCCTAACACACCTTCAGCATTATCCCCAGGGGAGATTATGTTCTAGTGGAAGATAAGACTCTTCTTCGATTAACTATTAACAAAACAAAATTGAGGACCTCTATTTTTCTCAGAAACATCACGTTTCAGTAGAAAAAAATTTTCTACAAGACTTACAAAAATAGCACGTCTTTCTGGGAACAAGTAATAGACAAAAGACTTGGAAATATGGTATATATTATTCAAGGTCCGAAATTAACACATAAAATACACCTGAATCATATGGTTGGTTGGATGATCCAAGCTATACACCTTGAGATAGTTTGCAACACTTCTGATGGCGGACCACCCCTTGCAACTGTCGAACGATGTCGATCGGGGAGGAAAAGGAAATTCACGGGTCCTTTATCAATGGATTAACAAAAAAGTACTAAGTACCCCTTGCGGAGTAAAAAGGAAGAGGAGTGGTCTTAAAGACTTACCCATTCAATCATAATGGAATTTACTAACCATTATATAAACCACGAGCCAGTTATTATTTAAACATTATTTACAGTTATTATTAAAATATTAATTGCTTAGTTATTGTTTCAATATTATTAGGTTCTTGTTGACAATTATTTATTGTGAAGACATTATTTTAAATATTAGACATTGTGAAGTTAATATTGAAATATTAATAATTGCTTAGTTATTGTTCAATATTATTTATCATTAAGTTATTGTTACAATTATTTATTGTTAAGTTATTGTCTTAAATATTAGTTACTGTGAAGTTAATATTGAAATATTATTAATTGCTTGGCTATTATTGAAATATTATTATTGTTCTACGAACCTCCACTTGTGGAACAACACTAATTTTCCGAAATATCCCCTATGTCCGTTAAGAGGTTCTCTGCAACACATTTCAAGTAGGTGCAAAACGCCATTGATGTACAGTCGCTATCATTGGAGTCATGATAAGGTTTGAAGATAAAATCTCTGTCTCTACAATTATATAAATGCAACTTTGTCTGTGTGTATGTGAGTTCGTTCATTAAAGACTTCGAAACGGCTGAACAGATTTTCTTTAAAATTTAAAGCTTTGTCTCAGCATACCATTTTCCCATGTCGTCGCTTAGCAACAATGATAGAACAACAGACCGTAACAATTCTACCGTGGGTAAGTTGATAGCGTGTTTTTTTTTTGTTGTTTTTCGTTTTTTTTGTTTTTTGCGTGACGTGGTCTGTAGGTTCAAACTCCACGCGTACATTTTTTTTTCATTTACCGCAAAGAATTTTATAAGACTTGAAAATGTACGTGTTTTTTATTTATTTATTTATTTATATATGTTTTCTTTTTTTTTTTTTTTTCCATGACGTGGTCTGTAGGTTAAAATCCCGCACGTAAATTTCTTAATGTTTGTTTTTTCGTTACCTGGAAAGACGTTTATTTATAAGATTAGAACATTTACGATTCTGTATATTTTAGAAATATCTATTATTTTTGCAAATAAAATATAATATCAACAGTAGGTTATTTGATAAGACAAAATGAACGCTTCTGTTTAGAGTATAATTGAACTATTGTACTTGACTTTTGCATTTCAAACTTAATTTAAGTCATATAAAATTAAAAATAATTTCATAAAATCAACAGTAAATTCTCTACATTGAAATGTAGACTGCCAGCAACCACTGTAAAAGAGTAATAAAAAAAATGCAAGGGAGCTATAAGCTCAGTCCTTTAAATCCAAAGTAGCTGAGCAGCGTCTTGGTTCCAACCAGTTGTGGCAAATAGTAAACAGGATCTTGAACAGAAGCGTGCGTTCTATCCCGACCATCATCAATCGACCTGAGGTCATCTCGTCAGCATCAGACAAGGCCAAACTATTTACCAAGAACTTTGCAACTAATTCTACCCTATGCGATGAAGTCCATCAACACCCCGTATTTCCTCCTATAACAAACAACACGCTATGCGACATACAAATATCTGTACATGAGGCCGCAAAGCTAAACAAGAACCTCGATTCCAGTAAAGCAAGTGGCCTGACGGCATTCCAATTATAGTGTTGAAAAACCTTCAACCAGAACTTGCCCCCATACTTACAAAACTGTTTAAGTGACCCAAAATAAATCATCCACATACAGTACTGTTTTTCGCTACGGCTAGACAAGCAACTACCTGAAACCATGATCGACCGCCCAAACGACAGTCAGAGCTTCTAACCATTTGGCTATTCAGCTGCTGCTATGCGGGTAGTGAATTAACAATGTTTTGACATTGTCCAAATGCCGAAGCTCACTTTATTTACATAAAGAGCATCGCTTAATATGCTAATGTCAGTTTGTATATCACTTCCTAATATGCTCAACCCAAAATAAGGAGCATTATAGTCATCTGCATACAGTACTGTTTCGTTGTATTACAGCTGATCACTGCGGCTAGACAAGCAAATATATATATATATATATATATATATATATATATATATATATATATATATATATACTTTTAAACGATCATATAAACTTTCAAGCGATAATTTACAACTTACAAATGTATACATAAATTAAAGAAAACGATAATTTACTATGTACAGATGTATATATACATTTTTTCAATGATCATTTAATTTTAAATCAAGAGTTACAACTTTACACATGCAAATATTTTTTTACGATAAAATAATGTGTTTAACGATAACTTACAATTTACGCATTCCTTCTGATTTACACACACACACACAAACACACACACACATACACATATATATATATAATTATTTACTATAATATTTTCTTTTTTCTTTTTTTTTACACGGGTGTCACTACTTATCAAGGCCCGGAAGCCACTCAGGGATAAGGGTTATTGCAAGTACAGTACGTTAGTGTGGAGATTTAATGAAGTGTTTACTTAAGAGGGCGGTTCATTAGGAATTTGTTAACGTTGGACTTGAACACATCCAAGTTGTAGTCAGGTGGGAAGCAGGCAGATGGAACAGAGTTCCACAGGCGTGCAGTTCTAAGAGAGAAGCTTTGTTCATGGAATCTACGTTTTGATTTAGGCACAGATAAGGAGTGGGGGAAATTATTGACGGTGGATTCAGCTAGACGGGTGTTTTTCGTGAAGGATTGGCGAGGAGGGACCAGAGATTGGAGTTCAGACGAGCACCTGCCATGGAAATAACGATAAAACAAGGATAGGCTCGCAACGTCTCTTCTGTGGAAGAGAGATTGCAGGGTAGAGAAAAGGGCATCCCCCACTAAGCCACGAAGTCTATTTTGTACTCTGTCAAAGCAAGATAGGCTGTTTTTAGCAGCTCCTGCCCAGATATGGCAGCAGTACTCCATCCTTGGACGTACTTGGCTTTTATACAGATAGTGAATTGCATCATAATAATTATTAAATATCTACAGACACTAGTGTTTTATCCATTCGTCAATCTTCAGTGCAGGGTGTCACGATTAACACCAGTCGATAGACTAGAACCCGGCAACAGAAGCCATCTCTGGCTTCATTTAGCAAGGACCTAATCCATTCGGCTACCATTAACCGCTAGAAATGCTGTTGAAATTTAAAATTTTTTTTAAAATTTATTTTAACGTCTGTCAGAGTGATCTAATCATTCTATGATGATCTGCGCATAAGAGCTAAATTGACCGACTTTTTATTTCAACTGAAAGTGCTCAAGGATTAAAGGGGTTAACATAATTATTTACTATAATAATTATTAAATACTTACACACACTAATGTTTCATCCTTTCGGGAATCATCGGTGCAGGGTGTCACAATGGATATTTTCTTTACAATTTACACATTATTAATTGCTAAATTCTTATCGAAATTTTGATGATGATGATGATGATGATGATGATGATGATGATGATGATGATATATTTCATGTTTTTTCACATCTGTTTACGAAATATCTTTCAGATTTTTTTCTTTTAATAGTGCAACCTAATTCATTCGCTGACATAATTGCTTCAAATGGGAGAATATTATATTATGAAAACTCTCCGGCAACATTTATATGTAATACATCTACTGCAGTATGGTGGATATATAAGACAAAAATAACCGAATGCAAGTGTCCAATGAAATGTGAAGACATTCTATTCGACAAAACACGTATCACTGCATATTGCAATGGATCAAGCCCTGTACTTCATTTCAAACAAATGGAATTTACTGATAATTACAAAGGTCTACGTTGCTCTGATCGAACAAAAAGGAGTTTTATATTACATATAGGAAGTAAGTACTTTTTATTTTTATTTTCATTTTATTAAACTGTTTGTCTCACTTTTTTAAATCAGTTGATTGATAAAAATAGGAAACTCAACTTATTCTTTTGTTTAAACTAGTTGAGAGCTAAAATTTAACTAATTCTATTTCTTTGCGAATACGGCTGTAAAAATATTCTTTTGGGTGGTGGAAATACAATTGGAGTTGCCTTAAATGCCTTCTACAACGCTAATCGTCCTTGTTAATCAGAATGACATTAATATGTTGTTTATTTGTGTTAAAAACATGTGAACGACTTGATGAGAAAAAATTCAACCGTTTTATTTAAATGTTTCATTTTGCAATGAAAATGACAAAGACTTTCAAATTATTTAATTAGAACTTGTTAATTGTTAATTCTCTTTCTTGTGTAACCACTTTAAACGCATTAAACTGTAATTGCTGCAAATGAAAATATTATATTATGAAAATTCCCCAGCAACATTTATATGTAAAACAAGTGAAGTGGTCCCCTGTGAGTGCACAGTGAACGAGGCATAAAAAAATGACTACGTTCAGCATTGCCCCCCCCCTCAATTAAGCCCCAAAAGTCTCCAGCGGACGTCAAATCCTGGTGAAAATGGACAAACGGTACAGTTTTAGGCCTTAACATATGTAAATTTGAGTTCTGCACCATGCAAAAATAGAAATCATTTGCCCCTTCCCCATTTAGCTCTAAAAGTCCTCAAGGCCTTAACATATTTACATTTGAGTTCAACACCATGCAAAACTGCTGAATAAACATACACAGAAAATTTTGGACAAATATAGTAAAATAGTCCCAAAAATGGAGTGTTTTTATTAGCCCTAAAAGAGCCTCTGGGGCACACCCAAGCGTTATCGTGAAGTATAGACAAACAAAATTATATAGAAATCAGTTACAACTTTTCAGAAAGTTTTATAAAAATCAAAAGCATCAATTTTTTTAATAAGCACAATATAAGCTATTTTGACCTGAAAGGCACTCCTAGGGAGCAACTGGAGTTTTCCGAAAAATCCGTTCTGTTACTTTTTACTCATATCATGCTAAATGTTTGTGCAAAATTTCAAAAAATTCTAAGGCGTAGTTATCAAGAAAAGTACGGACAGACTAATGGACGAACGGACAAAGGTGAATTTACAGGTCCACCCTCCTTTTGTCGGGGGACCAAAAAATGACTCATGCAATATGGATGACAGAAAGGATAAATTTATCTGAATGTAATCGTTCAATAAAATGTAAAGCTATTTCCGACAAAACATGAGTAGCCGCATTTTGTGCAGGATTTAGACCTGTACTTTTTTTTTACAAAGGAGTCACCACTTATCAAGGCCCATAGGCCAGTCGAGGATAAGGGTTAATAAGCGTACAGTGGTCAATGGAACAATTGTTAGTAGTGGAAATTTGGCAAATTGGATTACTTAAGAGGAACGGCTCATCAAGAACTTGTTTATGTTGAACTTGAAGACGACTATATTATAGTCAGCTGGAAAGCAGGCAAACGGAAGAGAGTTCCACAGGTGTACAGTTCTAAGAAAAAAACTTTGTTCATGGAATCTACGATTAGGTTTAGGCACAGATAAAGAGTGGGGGAAATTATTGATATTGTTTTCAGCTAGACAAGTGTTTCCCGTTAAAGTTTGGCAAGGGGGGGACCATAGATTGGAGCTCAGACGAACACTTGCTATGAAAATAACGATAAAGAAGAGATAGGCTCGCAACGTCTCTTCTTTGAGAAAGAGGTTGCAGGGAATAGAAAAGGGATTCCCCCACTAGGCTAGGAATTCTGTTTTGAACTCTGTCAAGGCAGGATAATATCTTTCTAGCAGCTCCTGCCCAGATGTGGCAACAGTACTTCATTCTAAATAAATGAAACTGACTGACAATTACAACAGTTTAAAATGTTTTGATAAATACCCATAAAGTTTAAGATTACTCATAGCAAGTAATTTTTTAAAATCATTTATTTTTTGTGTAACTTGTTTACATCAGTTGAGAGAATAAAATATAAAACTTGATCCGTTATGGTTTTTGTTAATGTATGAGACTGAAGCATTCCTTTGGTGAAATGCAGTGGAAGTTGACAAAAATCCCTTAAACAACGCTAATAATCCTTATTAATCAGAAAAACATCATTTTTTTTTCATCAGAGTCACCACTTATCAAGGCTCTGAAGCCACTCGAGGATAAGGGTTATTGCGTGTACAGTAATCAATGGGATAATATCGTAGTAGTCATTATTAATGGAAATTTGGTAGATTGGATTACTTAAAGGGGATGAATCATCAAGAATTTGTTTATGTTGGACTTGAAGACAACCAAGTTGTATTCAACTGAGACACAGGTAAATAGAAGAGAGTTCCACAGGCGCGCACTTCTAAGAAAGAAGCTTTGTTCATGAATTCTACGTTTTGATTTAGGCATAGATAAAGTGTGGGGAAAGTTATTGACAGTGGTTTCAGATAGATGAGAGTTTTTTGTGAAAGATTGGCGAGGGGGGGCAGAGATTGGAGCTCAGACGAGCACTTGTCGTTGAAGTAACGATTAATAAAAAAACAGGCTCACAATGTCTCTTCTGTGGGAAAGAGGTTGCAGGAAAGAGAAAAGGGCATCCCCCACTAAGTTACGAAGTCTATTTTGTACTCTGTCAAGGCAGGATAGGCTGCTTCTAGCTGCTCCTGCCCAGATGTGTGTCATATTTGTGTTGACAAACGTGGAAACAGTAAGATAAGAATAAATTGTAAAAAATTAAATTGAATCGTTTTATGAAAATAAATCCACAAATTTAGGTTTTAGTGTAAATTTATTAACTTGCGATTTCATTTGCTTCGATATTCATTGTTTGTTGTTAATTTTCCGTGAATTTCAAATTGATTGAGATTGTCGGACTGACTTCCTCATCTTGTTTGTTAATGTCACAACGTTTCGGCCGTTTTGCCCTCCGACCTTCATCAGGTGTTTTGTATCGAACTAGGGAACCGTTTGTTAGGAGTCTCGAACCCAACCCTTTATTATTATTACGGGGGTACCGTGTTCGGACTCCAGCTAGGCTCTGGGACATAGTTGCTGATTCTCTGTTTTGAATGTTACTTTCTCATTGCCTTCGTTCAGGATTGAACTCAGCACCTTTGGGTAACTGTAAACTTTGATATAACGTCTAGGACCACTCGGCCATATGTCACTTTGCTGATAGCCTTGATAAGTGGGTGCTCCTTGTAAAATAATCATATCACTTTACAATGCAACTCATTCTTTTATGGAACTATAATTACCCTGCCACTCTCTAATGCCTCTCTATAATAAACTTATAATGACACTCTCACGCTATAATGCCACGATAATAACTCTCTCAATAACACTGTCAATCTCTAATGTCATTAATACACTTTAATGACATTGACACTGTATTTGAATGATATTAACACTCCATAACATTCTTGATTTAAGAGAACACACATCTCCAAACACCCGGGCAGCGCTGGGCCCCCTCTACTAGTCTATATATATATATATATATATATATATATATATATATATATATATATAAAAGGCAAAATTTGTGTGTGTATGTATGTACACTTTTTATGTATGTCCGCAAAAGGCGTTTTTCCAGGGCTGCTCGGGGGGGGGCGATCATTCTTAAAACTTTTTATATGCCGTTTAAATGATAATATCTACGAGTTAACAACGGGAGTCGCCTGTCTATTTAATTTGCCCGACTTTGAAATGCTAAATATTCAACATTTTTGGATCACTGCGTGTTGCTTTCGTTTTTCGGTATAAAAAAAGTGAAACTCTATTCAAATATCCAGCTCCCTGGCCCACAGCCGGTGGTCTCCAGAAAGCGATGTAAACGCTTGATCAATGTCGGCTTTTCACTGTCATATCAGACAGTTGCTTTCATTTGGAGACACTCCTCTAATAAACGGGGGAACTTGTTTTGGGTAGATATATATATAAATAAGCTAAGTAAAAATTTTAACCCGTTTTGCATGAAATTAAGCAAATATTCCTTTAAATGTACCGATAATGTTTCTCCACTTCAAATAGATTTATAAACAACTGAATGGCTAAAATAATAAATCATGGAATGGCTTAATAAATATAGTAAGAGAAGAATCGCTAAAAAGAAATTATGCTAATTTATTTAGAAGACAGTAGAACTTTATTAAGTATAATACTTATTATGTTACAAACCAAGTGAATGCTCTTATGAGTTTGGTCCTGAACCCCGATGCAAAACTAATTTTTTCAATCTGATTTTTCAGTAGAATTTGTAAATTTGAGGAGAAATGCTTCCCAACACCGTGGAAAACCTCATCAATATGCCCTGTTTTTAAGAATTCAGGTGATAAGTCATCTTCCTACTAATACAGATAAATAAGTCTCCTGTGTGTCATGAGTAAGTTGCTGGAATCCATATTAAATAAAGAAGTAGTAAACCACCTCAGCAAAAATAATCTTCTTAGTGACATTCAGTATGGTTTCTGTTCTGCTAAGTCTACCGCAGATGGCCTTCAATAAGGTATGGCATAAGGGCCTACTTCACAAGATTTCCAGCTACGGTATCACTGGAAATGTTTTCTCAATTATTAAATTTTATCTCTCAGATAGGCTCATAAGAGTAGTGGTTGATGGGCAGAAATCTGAGACCCTGAGTATTAATGCTGGAGTCCCTCAGGGGTCCATTCTGGGCTCAACTCTCTTCCTGATCTACATCAATGATCTCCCAAAACACATACTTAAATCATTCAACATCTATGCTGATGACACGACAATCTATGGCAACACATCAAAGGCCGTAAATGACAAAATTCTCTCTGATTCTCTCTCCTCTGAACTTGAGCGCGTGGTGCAGTGGGGGAAGAAGTGTCTGGTTACTTTTAATGCATCTAAAACCAAGTTCCTATCTTTACATCATCAACGCTCTGATCCCCCATCTGGCATCAATTGAAATGGATGGCTCTCGTCCTGCGGAGGCTCCATGTTTTGACAAGCTTCTGGGATTGACCTTTACTCCTGATTTGAAATGGAACACTTGCATCAAGTCTGTTATCAAGGATGCTAGAAAAATGGTGGTATCCTTCTACTGCTCCAGAAGATATCTCACTGCTGATGCAATTCTCTATCTGTATAAAAGCCAAGTACATCCTAGGATGGAGTACTGCTGCTACATCTAGGCAAGAGCTGCTAAAAACAGTCTATCCTGCCTTGACAGAGTACAAAATAGACTTTGTGGCTTAGTAGGGGATGCCCTTCTCTCTTCCCTGCAACCTCTCTCCCACAGAAGAGATGTTGCGAGCCTGTCTTTGTTTTATCTCTACTTCCATGGCAAGTCCCCCCTCGCCAATCTTTCACAAAAAACACCCGTCTATCTGAAACCACTGTCAAAAATTTTTCCCACTCTTTATCTGTGCCAAAACCAAAACGTAGATTCCATGAACAAAGCTTCTTTCTTAGAAGTGCATGGCTGTGGAACTGTGTTCTGTTTGCCTGTTTCCCACTTGACAACAACCTGGATGTCTTCAAGTCCAACATAAACAAATTCCTGATTAACTGCCCCCTTAAGTAAGATCCTTTATCAAATCTTCAATACTAACGTACTGTACACTCAATAACCTTTATCCACCAGTGGCTTCAGGGTCTTGATAAGTGGTGACAACCTCGTAAAAAAAAGTAACTATTTTTCCGTGGCTGGTCACTTAATGAAAAGAACATTACAATAATATTAACAGAATGTATATGCATACATTATAAGCACAAGAAGATAACGGATATATTTATAAATGTGTGTGCACATTACAACATAATTAAAAGAAAATGTTGAGGAAAATATAACAAGAATTTTGTTGACTACAAAACGGCAAAACTATCAAGAACAAAAACTATAGCTGCAGAGGTCAATTGGGGTCATGTGTGACATGAGTGCCAACAAATTTGGTTGAATGTCTTGATCCCTGTGAACGGAGAATGAAATTAAAACCAATGTAGTAAAAGTGTGCAGTATTTATGATGTAAGGGTCTTCCCAGGTGTAGCTGAAAGACCTTGCTTGTGTATAATAACGAATGCGTTATTTGTTAAATGCATTGAGCACATAAAAGGTTAAAACTTTTTTATAATTATTTCAGTAAATTACAGTGTTATTAAACGAGCAATTAATGTAAATTGATTTCATTTTAATGAATTTTCATTTCAGATTTGTAAAAAAAAACTCAATATATAAAACATTACATTTCTTGTGATTGAACAAAAAATTAATTGAAATGAATGTAATTAAATAATTGATTTAATCTACTGAATTTCTTTTTAATGCATTTCCATTTCAGATTTGTTAAAACCTGTAAACTTTTTAAATCACGATCTTTTTATTAATAAAATGTTGTTGTTTTTTTATATACTATTGATTGTTTTTTTTTATATTAATAATTAATTTCTGCATTTATTTATTATTCAGGGAGAAACGATGACTTTTATCCTAAAGAACCTTTTGCGTTGATTAACAATAATTATACGTTGGTTTGTGAAAGGAAAAACGAGAGTCAAGGAATACGTTTCTATGACGACCAAAAAATGATAGGATTCGTAGCTATTGATAATTATGTTCACAACTTCGACGAAAAAAACTTTGTTATCACCAATAATCAATTGAAGATAACATTACTCATAAAAAAAGTTGCTTTAAAAGACGATGGAAAAATATTTGGATGTTTGTTTAGAGAATACCTTTCTTTATTAAATTTAACAGTTAATGGTGAGTATATTTTACTTCAATTAAATTATCTTTAACCCGTTGAGTCAGTTTTTGTTATATATATATATATATATATATATATATATATATATATATATATATATTATTATTATTATTATTATTATTAACTGTAGGAGCAACACCGAATTTTCAACAACTGATAGTCCAGCACTTCTTTTAATCCAGACAAAATAACAACATGGAATGCAATAACATTGCTATCTTCCAGCTAGTTTATTGGCGACCAACAAATAACTTTGTATGTAGCATGACATCAATTTATTTATTCTGAACTTGCTGGTCGTGGTATAACGTAGCCATTACACTTTAACCGTGTTGTTGCATTTTAACTGCTCGAACCCATACGTTGTCTGGCACCGTCGCAAAACAAGGAAAAAAAAATACGATCAGCATTTTTTAGGTGACTACAATAAGCATTTATTCCAGTAATTTCCCACAACGCACTTCACTGTGTTTCAAAATGCCATTCACGCATCGAATATTCCTCTGAAGGTGCTTTTTCACGTCTTTGTTATTGCTTGCCTTTATGCTTTTATGACCACGCAGCACATTTTCTCTCTCGCCAGCAAAGAGTCAAAAGTCGATCGCTTCGTTTGCTCGACCACGTACTGACATTTTTCTTCTTTTTTCTGCTTTTCGTGACATCAGAGAATGCACACTTGCTTAATTTGCATGTGTTAAGACGGCTGCTGCTGATAATATTTTCACAAGTCAACTATCCTACGGTTATGTTACAGTTGTCTTCTTTTATTTTAGACAAGCATGCCGCTCAGCGTTTCCTGTTGTAAAATACTCAGAAATTTTGTATTCATACTTTTATAAACTGAAATACTGTATATATTAAACGAAACGTTAAGTTCCTTGAAAAACAATGAAGGAAATAAAACATAAACGGAGAAGAAACTGAGACATGTGTATGTAGAAAATTAGTGAATCGTTATAAAAATAAAATTGGATGATTTAGAAAATTAGTAAATTATTAGTAAAATAATTTGGATGATTTAGAAAATTAGTGAATTATTATGAAATAAAATTGGATCATTTAGAAAATTTGGGAATTATTATAAAGTGAAATTGGATGGTTTAAAAAATTAGTAACATATTATTAAAATAAAATTATATGATTAAGAAAATTTGTGAATTATTATGAAAAAATAAAATGATTTATGAATTATTATTAAAATAAAATTAAGTGATTTAAAAAATTGATGAATTATCTATATATATATATAAATTCGTAATCATGTCTGCTTGTTTGTTTGTTTGTTCACAAGATAATTAATGTATACAAAAACCCGTTACTTTATCATATTATTCATTTCTATATATACTATGATTATTGCAAAATATAAGATTAAAGAGGTGACGTCATTTGCCTATTACATTAAGGAAAATCGACTTTATTAAATAGCGGTGTATTAGTTATTGTTTATAGTGAGAGAATTATTTTAAGTGTTCTATTTAAGTTTATTATTTAAATTTGATTTATATTGATAACATATTTAATTTAATTTTATTTTATTTTACCGACATCGATTTTTTTATGAATCGGTTTGAGTTATTTATTTCCCTTGGACACCAACGTTGTTCTTTTTGTTTTTGTTCTCTTTTTCGGCGGATATTAAAACTAAAACCTTTCAATCATTATTTTTGGAATTAGTTTAAATAAAATAATTTCCCTGATTTCACAATTAACGTTGTGGCCCAGTGAAATTTTATTTTAAAATAAACAAACAATTCAATTCAACTACGATTCTTTATTCAAAACAAAAACAAAAAAAACTTTCATTTACGTATTTTTTACTATTTTTTTTCACATTTTTTATGACATCGTAACTAATTTTGTTTTTCTTTTAATAACGCCATAAGTCATAACTCATCATTTTTATAGCATAAACATTCGGTTAACACAAATTCTATTTTGGTATTTTTGAAACTGAATTATTTATAGTTTGTTTTTGTTGCAACAGATCGTAATCAATTCTTTCTAGACTGAGGCAGCATAAAAGAAATTCGCTTAGGTGCTCTATATCCGGAGAATAGCTTCTTTTCGTATCCCTTCTACCGAAATATCTGGAGAGGTTGTCACATACTTCTTTTTCCAGGGGGGGGTACATTTTCGTGTTTTCATTCGTTCTTTTATTTTTTAAATATTGTTGGGTAACGATAGAGTTGGCATATAATAATGAAAACTGCTCGATATTCTTAGTATAGCAGGTGTGACCAAACCCAACTTCATGTAGACCCTGGCAACGCTGGGTATCCATGCTAGTTAATAAGATAAAATTGGAAATTTGTGAATTATTTTTAAGACAAAAATGATTTAGAAAACTTTGGACTTATTATTAACATAAAATTAGCTGATTAAGACATTTTCTGAATTATTATTAAATAAATTTACATGATTTAGAAAATATGTTGATTATTATTTAAAAAATATCATTTAGTAAATTTGTGATTTTTAATTAAACGAAAATAAATGATTTAGAAATTTTATTATTAAGATAAAATTGAATTACTAAAAATATTAATGAATTATTATCCATATAAAATTAAATGATTTAAAAAATTGATGAATTATTTTCCAGAAAAAAATGAATGATTTAAAAAATTAGTGAATTATTATTAAGATAAAAGTAAATGATTTAAAAAATTGGTTAATTATTATTAAGATAAATTAAATAATTTAGATAATTTGTGAAATGTTATTTAAACTTGGTTGATTCAAAAATGTGAATTATTATTAAAATAAAATTGGATGATTTAGAAAATTTATGAAAAATTATTAAAATATAATCAGATTATTTAGAATATTTGTGAATTATTATTAAGATAAAATTGCGTGATCTATATAACTGGTGAATCATTAATTGGAAAAAATTTAAAGATTTTGAAAATTTGTAAATTATTATAAAAATAAAATTGAATAATTTAGAAAAAACTTGAAATATATTTAAAACAAAATGTAATGATTTAGAACATTTGTAAATTATTATTTAGATTAAATTGAATGATTAAGAAAATTAATGAATTATTATTAAAATAATATTGGCTCATTTAAGAAATTGGTGAATTATTATTAAAATAAAATAGAATGATTTCGGAAATACGAGAATTATTATTTAAATTAAATTAGATGATTTAGAAAATTTTGAATTATTATTAAAATAAAATTAAATTATTTAGAGAATTTTGGAAGTATTATTAAGGGAAAATTTGATTATTTAAAATATTTGTAAATTATTATGAAATATAATAAAAATTATAAAGAACATTGGTAAATAATTAAAAAATATATATAAAATAATTTAGAAAATTTTTGAATTATTTCTTAAAATAAAATTGGATTATTAAGAGAAATTTTGAATTATTATTAAAATACACTTAAATCATTTAGAAAACTTGTGAATTATTATTAAAATAAAATTCGATGATTTAGAAAATTGATGAGTTATTACTGAGATAAAGATTAATAATTTAGAAAATTTGTGAATTATTATTAAAATAAACTTAAATGATTTAGAAAATGTGTAAATTATTATTAAAATAAAATTGGTTTATTCTGAAAATTTGTGAATTTTTATAAAGATAAAATTAAAAGATTGCGCATTATTACAAAAGAAAAATGGATGATTTAGAAAATTGGTGAATTGGTACAAAAATATAATTAAATCGTTTCGAAGATTTTTTAATTATTATTAAAATGAAATTGGATGATTTAAAAAATGTATGAATTATTATTAAAATAATAAAATGATTGATAAAACTGTGTATTTATTCTAAAAGAAAATTGGATGATTTAGAAAATTGGTGAATTGTTATAAAAATATAATTAAATCGTTTCGGAGATTTTTAAAATTATTATTAAAATAAAATTAGATGATTTAGAAAATGTATGAATTATTATGTACAAAAATAAAATGATTGATAAAATGTATTTAGTCTAAAAGAAAATTGGATGATTTAGAAAATTGGTGAATTGGTATAAAAATATAATTAAATCGTTTCGAAGATTTTTAATTATTATTAAAATAAAATTGTATGCTTTAGAAAATGTATGAATTATTATTAAAATAATAAAATAATTAATAAAACTGTGTATTTATTCTAAAATAACATTCGATGATTTAAAAAATGTATGAATTATTATTTAAAAAAATAAAATGATTGATAAACTGTATTTATGCTAAAAGAAAATTGGATGATTTAGAAAATTGGTGTATTGTTATAAAAATATAATTAAATCGTTTCGAAGACTTTTTAATTATTATTAAAATAAAATTGTATGATTTAGAAAATGTATGAATTATAATTAAAATAATAAAATGATTGATAAAAATGTGTATTTATTCTAAAAGAAAATTGGATGATTTAGAAAATTAGTGAATTGTTATAAAAATATAATTAAATCGTTTCGAATATTTTTTAAAATTATTATTAAAATAAAATTGGATGATTTAGAAAATGTATGAATTATTATTAAAATAATAAAATGATTGATAAAAATGTGTATTTATTCTAAAAGAAAATTGCATGATTTAGAAAATTGGTGAATTGTTATAAAAATATAATTAAATCGTTTCGAAGATTTTTTAATTATTATTAAAATAAAATTGGATGATTTAGAAGATTTGTCAATTTTTTAAGATAAAAATAAATGATTTAAAAAACTGGTGAATTATTATTAAAATAAAATAAAATTGTTTAGAAATTTTTTTTATTATTATTAAAATAATATTGGTTGATTCAGAAAATTTGTAATTTTTTATAAAGATAAAATTAGATGACTTAGAAGATTTGTGAATACTTATTAAATATAATTGGAGGATTCAAAAAATGTGTGAATTATTATTAAAATGAAATTGGATGATTTAAAAAAGATTATTTATTTATTATTATTAAGGTAAAATTAGATGATTTAGAAATTTGGTGAATTATTATTTAGATAAAATTGAATGATTTAGAAATTTTGTTAATTATTATTAAAATAAAATTGGATGATTTAGAAATTTGGCGAATTATTATTTAGATAAAGTTGGGTTATTTAGAAATTTGGTTAATTATTATTAAGATTAATTGAATGATTTAGAAAATTTGTCTATCTGATAAAAAAAAACACATTAATTATAATATTTACGTTAATAAATAATTTTAAGAAATAAATTTAATGAATTTAGAAGTAAATGGGAAAATGAATTCGCATATAACTGATGAAATATTTATAAGAATTCGATCTGTTACGTATTCTGTGAGATTAAAAAAAGATGGCAGAATAATTTTTCTAAAATACTTAACTTTGATTAATTACTGAATTCGTCCACATTTAATTTAAAAATTGCCCGGTTACTGTTTTTTTTCAATCGATGAACTAACAGGCAATCAGTCAATCTAAAACTTTTCCATATTAATGTTATACAATTGCTGGGACACTTTGATGAAAGCTGAATCTGCTTTTTTTTACCAAAATAAGTGGTTTTATTCTTTTATTTACGGGAACTTTTACAGAAAAAAGACATTAATTTATAGGAATATATTTAATGTTATTTGAAATAATATTTAATGTTATTTGAAATAATATCAAATGTTATTTGAAATATATTTAATGTTATTTGAAATATATTTAATGTTATTTTAAGCTTACTTTTCTCTCGTCATTACAGATATTCTTGTTTAAGTAAATATTCGTTATTATTTGTATAAATTGTATCATTTGTTCTTTTACGTGGAATTTACCGCTTATCAAGGCCAGGAAGTCACTCGGGGTAAGGGTTATTGCGTGTACAGTAATCAATGGAATAGTATTATGATAATAGTTAGTATTGGAGATTTAATTCATTCATCAGGAATTTATTTATGTTGGACTTGAAGAGATCCAAGTTGTAGTCAGGTGGGAAACAGGCAAACGAAAGAGAATTCCACAGGCGTGCACTTCAAAGAAAGAAGATTTGTTCATGGAATCTACTTTTTGATTTAGGCACAGATAAAGAGTGGGTACAATTACTGACAGTGGTTTCAGCTAGACGGGTGTTTTTCGTGAAAGATAGGCAAGGGTAGACCAGAGATTGGAGTTCGGGCGAGCACCTGTCATGGAAATAACGATAAAACAAAGACAGGCTCGCAACGTCTCATCTGTGGGAGAGAGATTGCAGGGAAGAGAAAAAGGCCCCCCCACTAAACCACGAAGTCTATTTTGTACTCGGTCAAGGCAGGATAGGCTGTTTTTAGCAGCTTCAGCCAGATGTGGCGGCAGTACTCCATCCTTGGACGTACTTGTCTTTTATACAGATAGAGAATTGCATCAGTAGTGAGATATCTTCTGAAGCGGTAGAAGGATCCCACCATTTTCCCAGCAACCTAGGCAGTATACTTGATGTACGTGTTCCATTTTGTTCTTTCGTGTTTCTTTTTCTCCACACTTTCTAAACAAACAAACAAACAAATAAACAAAAAAGAGATGCAAATGCCGATCCAAAACTTTTACTGGATATTTTTACCAATTATGAAATGCACCCACTTGACTTCCAAACAAAATTAGGAACAAGAAATAGGATCCAAATAAAAATTCCAAGTTTGCATTCCAACAATTCACAAGTTTTGTTTAATTCATTTTGTTTTATTTTCAGTTCCCGTCTCGTCTGTGTCTCTTCATCAGGCGAGTAAAAGGTTTCTTATTGAAGATGAAATTGAAACATTTGTTTGTAAAGTGAATGAATCCAAACCAAAAGCATCTTTTCAATGGTTTTTATTTGAAAATGGATTCGAAAGAGAAATAACACAGAATATTGACATTACATCGAAACAGAATGGAAAACTTTGGCAAACAATTTCCACTTTAAAACTGAAATTAAAAAGAAACTTTAAAGCAATCAAGTGCAGAGCAAGGATTCAAGGAATGGATTGGACAAACTCAACATCTTTACCATTTGATAGCAAATGTGAGTGTCTTTTGTATTTTCTTTTTCTGTGACGTTAAATGACACAGTAGTCGTTTAAGGAGACTTTAACCTCGAAATCCAAACTTTTATCGCGATTCTATAATCACTTAGACGTTAAAATACGACGACAGAAGAGACAAGAATAAGGGATGAAAATGCTAGTTGTGGCGCACACGTCAGATCTTTAGCTAAGGCAGGAACATTATGAGTCTTTTCAGCTTAATGTCAAGATCTTCACCTGGTGAAAAGCGGAAAAGGTGTACAAATAGTTCAGTGGAAGTAGTTTTTTTCCACAATCTGTTTTGATTGGATAAAGTATCAATCATTCTGCGTGTAAGCATGCGCAAAAGAAATTAGATTTTTAAATGTGTTAAAAAAGTTTCGATTTACCTTTAATGTTTTTGTTTTGGTATGGAAATGATGCAACTTCATATTGAAAAATCGAAATATGAACATGAAAGGATCGAATCGTTTTGAATATGTATGTATTGAAAAAGAATTGGTATACTAAAATGTATTTTTTAAACAAATTTATTTATTGGGTGTAATTTTTTTTTTTTAAATAACATCGAGAATGTACCAGCTTTATTAGCAAAAATATATTTCTGTATTTTATGTTTTAATTTATTTCTGTATTTTATGTTTTAATTTATTTCTGTATTTTATGTTTTAATTTATTTCTGTATTTTATGTTTTAATTTATTTCTGTATTTTATGTTTTAATTTATTTCTGTATTTTATGTTTTAATTTATTTCTGTATTTTATGTTTTAATTTATTTCTGTATTTTATGTTTTAATTTATTTCTGTATTTTATGTTTTAATTTATTTCTGTATTTTATGTTTTAATTTATTTCTGTATTTTATGTTTTAATTTATTTCTGTATTTTATGTTTTAATTTATTTCTGTATTTTATGTTTTAATTTATTTCTGTATTTTATGTTTTAATTTATTTCTGTATTTTATGTTTTAATTTATTTCTGTATTTTATGTTTTAATTTATTTCTGTATTTTATGTTTTAATTTATTTCTGTATTTTATGTTTTAATTTATTTCTGTATATTATGTTTTAATTTATTTCTGTATATTATGTTTTAATTTATTTCTGTATTTTATGTTTTAATTTATTTCTGTATTTTATGTTTTAATTTATTTCTGTATTTTATGTTTTAATTTATTTCTGTATTTTATGTTTTAATTTATTTCTGTATATTATGTTTTAATTTATTTCTGTATATTATGTTTTAATTTATTTCTGTATATTATGTTTTAATTTATTTCTGTATTTTATGTTTTAATTTATTTCTGTATTTTATGTTTTAATTTATTTCTGTATTTTATGTTTTAATTTATTTCTGTATTTTATGTTTTAATTTATTTCTGTATTTTATGTTTTAATTTATTTCTGTATTTTATGTTTTAATTTATTTCTGTATTTTATGTTTTAATTTATTTCTGTATTTTATGTTTTAATTTATTTCTGTATTTTATGTTTTAATTTATTTCTGTATTTTATGTTTTAATTTATTTCTGTATTTTATGTTTTAATTTATTTCTGTATTTTATGTTTTAATTTATTTCTGTATTTTATGTTTTAATTTATTTCTGTATTTTATGTTTTAATTTATTTCTGTATTTTATGTTTTAATTTATTTCTGTATTTTATGTTTTAATTTATTTCTGTATTTTATGTTTTAATTTAAATTTTATTTTTGTTTTACAGATCCTCCTGAAATTATAATTAAAAAGACAAAGAATGAAATCCATTGTTCAGCTAATGCCAGTCCATCCAACATTACGTATGTACTGGTACAGAAATGGGGAAATATAGAAAAAAGAAGAATTAATGAAAACAAAAAGTTTTTTCAGAGTTTTACTTACCAAGATGCGGGAAGGTGGATATGTCGAGCAAGCAATGGTGTTTCCACAAAAACAGGAAATAAATATTCGGAGAAATCTGTCAAAGTTAAAGTTAATAGTACGTACCTATTTTTATAGTTGAAACCATTGTATTTTCTGTTGAAAAATTGAAACTTGAACCACTTTTAAGCGAATGAACTTATCATAAAGTTCAGAAAATTGGCAAAATTGAAATACTATTACATCAAAATAGTAATGCATTTCTATTTACTAAATATTTTATTGCAATATTTTTATATCTAGTTATAAAGACAGGTATACAAAGCGATAGAGTAATAACTAAACGCATAGAGAAGCAGGAAAAGGGGTAAATGCAAACCTCTTTCTCTCTTTCTAGTAATAATTTCACACATGCGCATGAAATTGATATAAATTCTCCATCCACGCCTTGCTAATCTTGATATTATAGTAGAAAATACGAATATACATTAGTTTTGGGAATGACTTAGGCTAGAAAAAGTGTTTTCAGTATTCTAATTCCATTTTAATATGTACATATGTGTCTATCTATCTATCTATCTATCTATCTATATATATATATATATATATATCTTTTGTGTGTAATCATAATATATATATATATATATATATATATAGATAGATAGATAGATAGATAGATAAATATATAGATTTATATTTATCCATCTCTCTTTATATATATATAGAGAAAGAGTTATTTGTATTTATCTCTCTCTGTGTGTATATATATAGAGAGAGATGGATATTTCAATTTAAATTTAAGTAGAGGCTAAGCGGGGGGGGAATCAGTCTGTGAAAGCTCGTATTACTTTGACCGGAAATTGTCTAGACAGAACGAAACAGATCTTTCTATAAAGTGTTAAATTTGATGCCATTATTAAAAAAATTGTAAGAGTGATGAGTGTAAAGTTTTAAGTGTTCCACGGAATAAGGACTTTGTAATTTGTTTTTTGGAGTATTCGGTCGAACAATAAATTTTGATTATAAAGTTCAACTTACAGTTTTAATTTTCTTTATCTTATATATATATATATAAAATTACTGGTAGGTTGAGAGAAGATAATCAGTTTGTATGGGATGAATGAGAACTCAGGTATAGAGAATGAAAGACATAGGTAAAGATAGGTTAGTTTAGAAGTTAATTTTTATAGTCGTCTATTAACAGATGATAATATAACTTTGTACATGCCCGTACAAAGGGAGAAAAGTTCTAGCGTTTTGGACTCCACGATGTTTAAATGTAAGAGAATCGCTGCAATACTGCATAGAAGCTATTCACTCAACGGGTTGAGGTGTCGGTATACATGGGAAGTCATCACCAACGGATTGATGTGTCGTTCTTCTCGGTGCAAAGACAGAGGGAAAGAAACCAAAACAGAAGCAACGTTCGTTGGTAGCAGCAATAAATGTAGAAGGTGCCTTCAATAAGTTTTCACACTTTTTCGTATGGACACTTTACTTGATAATACAAACATGAAACTCTAGTCCCCTTCGAAGTAATCTCCTTCGGCTTCAGTGCACTTGTTGTACTATTCTAACGCCTTCTTGAAGTCCTCTTGAAAGTCCTCTTGTGTAGACATGTCAATGACCCTCGGCACAACAACTTTCATCTCTTCAAGTGTCTCATTACGGCAGCCATTAAGGTTTTCTTTGATCTTATAGAATAACCAAAATCACAGGGAGCAAGGTCCGGGCTATAGGAAAGATAAGGAACTAATAAAAAAAAATAGACAGTTTTAAAGCGCGCCGACAATGACGTTTGTATCACTGTTCTCCCTCTCTTCCTCTTTTAGTCACGTATTCCGTCGATAGCAGTTTTTTTTTCGTTTCTATGTATTCTCAATAAATCTTGTTTTAACTTGACTTTTTTTTTTCATTTTTTTTTTTTAGTGTTTTTATCGTATCCAAACTCTTTAATTCACTCTTTCAATATAATGGTGGATATTTTTGTTGCTTCGTGTTATTTTACGGTTGAGTCATAGGGGGTTGAATAACTATTTTTCTAGAGAATTTTCACAAATCTCTGAATATCTGAAAGATTCGTCGTCTGTTCATCTTTAGCAGAAATGATCTGCTTATGCTGAGACAAACCCTAAATCGAGTTCGTCTCCCGAATTCTCGAACTGAATTCAACCGATCTCATGAAAAACAGCTGTGCATGGCTTTGTTATACTGGGGGTGTGATCTATTAGAGTTGTGCCTAATTCATTCCTGCCACATCAATTCCCACTGAAAGATGATTGGTCAATCGTTTATGCTAAACCAACTGACATGACTCAGGCTTTTCCAATGATAGATATGATTTCATATCTCCAGAAAAAAGTCAAGGCCAATGGGTTTTGTGTTGACAATTTCTTTTATCATTAATCGAAATCTAAATGCGATTGTGCATTTCCTATTTTTTTCTCGGAAATCAATCTTAATCTTAACATTCAACTATTTTCTATCATCGCCTGGTTGGTGCGTTCAATCTATTATTCAGCTAAACACATATACATCCTCCTTATATCTACTAGTGAATGTATCTAATACAATAAAAGCCCATAGGTATTATAACAATTAGCGAGGGCTCCAATCCCACCTTCAGGGCTGAATCTACCAAAACTAGCTACAGCAATGAGGCAATGGGGTTCTACTTCAATCATTAACGCCTTCCATGAATGTGTGATATCTGCTTTATTAGTCACAATGCTCCCAATGTATCTGTTCCAATTCATGTTCCCTGTCAATGTTAAGCCGATGAGTTTGAATGAAGTACTCTCGGTTAATGTATATTTAGCCATAGCTATTAATGGCTGAAAAGATTTATTGTATTTATTGAAGGAAACGAACTTAGTATTGGCATCATTGAACGTTACCATTCATTTTCGACTCCATTCCACTACAGACTAGAGCTCTTCCTATAGGATTTCGGTCATTGCCTTGGATATGAGTTCATTTGTTTTCCTCTCATGCCTGTTATAGAGCGTGGTGTCGTCAGCAAATATACCCATCTCAGAGATTATTTTATCCAGGAGGTCATTTATGGATATCAGGAATAATAAAGATCCAAGGATCGACCTCTGAGTTACGCCCGCATTTATATAATATGTTTTGACAAACGATAATCAAGGACAACCTGGTTGCTTCTCTTTTTTAAGAAGGATTTATTTATGTTAAGTATTCGTCCAGTAATACCATAGGATCTGGTTTTCATGAGAAGACGTATTATATATTTACCTCTTATCTAATTCCTTAGCGAATGGCGTGTTTCTGTGTTTATAGTTTTCAAAATGTATAACCTAATTTATTTTAAATGTGCACAATTTTATATGCATTTAATATTAACGTCTTATTTAATTCCGTTACCCTTGAGATGTTTCTATGTTTATAGTTTTTAAAATTTATGACCTCATTTCTTTTTTACATGTGCACAATTTTATAATTGCCTTTATTGTCTTTGAAGCACCAGCAAAATTCATCGGTGACGAATATCAAGAAGCAAAAATTGGACATCAAAAAAAGATCAAAGTGTGTTTTTATTGTTACCCTAAAGCCGAAGTCGTAGAATGGCACAGTGAACACGGGAAACTCTCTTCAGATAAATCTGTTTATAGTCCTGCTGAAGATGGTCAATTTCCTTTTACTGGAAACTGTAGTATCTTAACACTGGATATAATGGAAAACTCAGCGAAGGAGTATGAATTAATAGTCGAAAATGCAGCTGGCGAAAGTCAATACACTGTGATTTTAGGTAAGTATGAAACTTTTATTACTTGTTGTTATGTGTTGTGTTATGTTGCAATTAATTAATCATTCTTTTATTGTGTTACATTTTATGAATTGCTAGCACGGTCGTAAAATACACATAATATTATATTTTATTTAATGCATAATTATTATTTATTATAACCAGAAATACCGTAGGTAATTAAGTAACGTTAAATTCTTTTTAAAAAGTTACGTTAAAAGAAAAACGGAAATAAACTGAGATATGTGCATGCAAGTATTATGTTTTTTTTATAAAGAGTTCATTTCTTGCAAATAAAAAAAAACATACCTTAGCTGAGATCGAAACCAAAACCTAAAGACAGTGAGTCAAGTACAATAACCATTAGGCCAGCTTGACAGTTTTTAACATGTGGTTTTAAATCGATTTATTTTAGTATAGGGCGTCTGTCATGTAAAAGATTCATGCATGCACATTCGTGAAACAGTTGATAAACAGATAAAACTGATGACCTTCACATATCAATTTTTCAATTTTGACCCCCCCATGCCATGCCTGTTCTTTCCGGATGAAAACCGATTAATTTTTTATTCTATATATCTTAATACATTATATATAAAATTTCAAGTCTGTTGATCAAAATTTCGTTGAGTATATTGGTTGAGATGTGTCTTCACATGCATACACCCACATTCTCACTTTTATAGATAGATAGATTGGTTGGTATTATTTTTATGTTGTTATTTTATGCTGCACTTATTCAAGCATGGTTTAATATTTTTTGTGTTTTGTTATTTTATGTTGCATTAATTAAAGCATGGTTTTATATTTTTGTGTTGTTATTTTATGTTGCATCAATTAAAGCATCGTTTTATATTTTTGTGTTGTTATTTTATGTTGCATCAATTAAAGCATCGTTTTATATTTTTGTGTTGTGTTATTTTATGTTGCATTAATTAAAGCATGGTTTTATATTTTTGTGTTGTTATTTTATGTTGCATTAATTAAAGCATCGTTTTATATTTTTGTATTGTGTTATTTTATGTTGCATTAATTAAAGCATCGTTTTATATTTTTGTATTGTGTTATTTTATGTTGCATTAATTAAAGCATCGTTTTATATTTTAATGTTGTTATTTTATGTTGCATTAATTAAACCATGGTTTTATATTTTTGTGTTGTTATTTTATGTTACATTAATCAAAGCATGGTTTTATATTTTTGTGTTGTGTTGTTTTGTGTTGCATGTTATACAGTATTAGCTGATATTACGTTTCTGAATTTTTTAGATGAGGATTGATTATTTGGATTCGCCAGACTACTGTTCTCATATTGAGTGTCATTTACACAACGCAATCAGCCGTGGCATAGTTGAAAAATTCAATTGTAAAGTGATCTTATCCTGAAGGTTACAGGTTTAATCTTTAGTGTGAGCGACTAAAATTACAATTGCGAATTACTTACAACTTCTATCCAGTCATGGCTGATGGAATAAGAACATGCTACCCTGCGAAGTAAATAGAGTGGCCCGTTAGAAATTCTGAGCAGATCCTCATTTTAGCACAAACTTTTTCTGAGGTCAACAAAATACATCTGAAGAAGGTCGGAGGTTACATCGGCCGAAACGTTGTGAATATAGTTTTCAAGATGAGAACAGTAGATTCCAAATAATCCGAATATTAGCTGATATCTTTTTATAATGTTTGTTTTTTTTTTGCTTTTTTTTAAATTTTCACCCCAAACAAAAGAGATGAGTAACAAGATGTCTGTTCACATTACACTTGAACTTCTGCATGTCAGGACAGTTGGAAAAGCAGAATTGGATGACCTCCAATCTGTAGTGGAATAGGCAAAAAATGGATGATCACATTCAATGCTGCCAAGACTAAGCTTGTTTCATTTAATAATTACAAGAAACCTTCTCTACAACCAATAGCAATGGCCAAAAACACATTACCTGAAAGTACTTCCTTCAACCTTCTCTGCCTAACGTTCACAGGGAACATGAACTGAAATAGATACATTGAGAGCATTGCCAAGGCTGCTGCGAAGAAGGTGGTATTTCTCTACCGTGCTAGAAAACTTACACCTGAAAGTATACTTGGGCCACTATTCGCCCATGTATGGAGTACTGTTGTCACATTTGGGCTACTTACCTTTCCCTTGTGGACAGGGTTCAAAAGAGAGTCGCCAACCTGATAGGTCCTGAACTGTCAATTAAGCTTCAGCCTCTATCCCACCTGCCTGTTCTACAAGTATTTTAATGGTGAATGCTCTGACGAACTACAAGCACTTGTACCCCCTCGACGTAAATACCCCTGACAAACCCGACAAGCAGCTAAATACCTCCCCTACACAGTAGAGATACCTAGGGTTTAAGAAAGCCTTCTACTTCAATAGTTTCTTTCCCAGAACTGCTAGACTTTGGAACTCCCTTCCGGGATTCTGCTTTTCCAACTGTACTGACATGCAGAAGTTCAAGTGTAACGTGAACCGACATCTTGCTGCCCAACTCCCCACATAGCACCCCTGTAGCTTATGTCCCCCTACATCAAAGTGGCAATGTGCCTTGTTTGGGGTGAAAATGAAATTTTTTAAAAAATGCCAGTAAGTTTGCTACTATAATAGTTCCTTTGCTCAAACAGCTAGGCTTTGGAATTTCGTTTCTGCTGGCTGCTTCCCTGACTATTATTTATTCAAACCTCCTAAATTATCAAAGAGAACTAGATTTTCAGAACACCTAAAGGGGAGTAATCATTTCATGAGTTAAGTCCCTTGGATTTTGCAAGAAGAAAAATAAGATCGTAATATTCTTTTAAATATCAAAAAAGAACTAGATTTTCAGAGCACCTAATTTCCATCCATATTTTAAAAATTCAAGGGGAGAAATCGTTTCATGAGTTATTTCCCTTGGATTTGGCAAGAATCAATGTTATAAAAAAATAATACCACAATATTCTTTTAAATATCAAATAGAACTAAATTTTCAGAACACCTAATTTCCATCCATACTTGATTACAGTTACTTCACTGACGTTCAAAACGTTAGATTTTTAAATGTGCCACGTTTTTAATAAAAGTTATATAGTTTCCTAAGTATCTAATCACTATTTCTTTTTTTGTTTCAGATATTTTTAACATAGACAATATGCCTGAAGACAATATGCCTGAAGACAATATGCCTGAAGAGAATATGTTTGAAGACAATATGTTGGTAATAATACTGTCTTCTACGATTGCAGTACTTATTATTATAATTATATCTGGTGGAGTTGTTTGTTCCAAATACCGAAAACGCGCAAGTAAGTTGTTTACTTAGCTTTATATACGTTGAAAATGTTTTAATATTTTTTTTATACACGTTGAAAATGTTTTAATATGTTTTATATATGTTTGAAAATGTTTAAATATGTTTTATATACGTTGAAAATGTTTAAATATGTTTTATATACGTTTGAAAATGTTTAAATATATTTTATATATGTTTGAAAATGTTTAAATATGTTTTATATATGTTGAAAATGTTTAAATATATTTTATAAATGTTGCAAATGTTTAAATATGTTTTATTTTTTTAAAGGTTTTTAAATGTTTTACATAGGCATCACCACTTATCAAGGCCAAGAGATCACTCAAGGATAACGGTTAAAGAGTGTACAGTAGACAATTGGATAATATAGTACTCGTTAGTAATGGAAATTCGGTAAATTTGTTAACATATCGAACAGCTCATCAAAAACTTGTTTACGTTAGACTTGAAGACAACCATATTGTAGTCAGCTGGAAAGCAGGAAAATGGAAGACAATTCCATAGGCGTGAAGTTCTAAGAAAGAATCTACATTTAAGTTTAGGCACAGATAAAAAGTGGCAAAAATTATTGATAGTATTTTCTGCTAGACAGTTGATTTTTCTGAAAGTTTGGCGAGGGGGGACCATTGATTGGAGCTCAGTCGAGCACTTGCCATGAAAATAACGATAAAGTAGAGACAGACTCGCAACATCTCTTCTGTGAGAAAGAGGTTGCAGGGAAGAGAAAAGAACATCTCCTACGAGGCTACAAAGTCTGTTTTGAACTCTATCAAGGCAGGATAAGTCCTTTCCAGCAGCTCCTGCCAAAATGTGGACCAGTACTTCATCCTTGAACTACCTGGCTCTTATATAGATAGAGAATTGCATCAACAGTGAGATATCTACTGGATCGATAGAAGGATCCCATCATTTTTCCAGCAGCTTTGGCAACGGATTTAATGTATGTGTTCCCTTTCAGATCAGGAGTAAAGGTCAAGCCTAGAAGCTTGTCAAAACATAAGGCCTCCCCAAAACGAGAGCCATTCATTTCAATTGATACCAGATGAGGATAAGACGTTGATGATTTAGAGATAAAAGCTTGGTTTTAGATGCATTAAAAGTAACAAGCCACCTCTTTCCCCATTGTACCATTTGCTTCAAGATCAGAGGAGAGAGAATTGGAAAGAACTTGGTCGCTTGCAGTCTTAGATGTGCTACCATAGATAGTAATGTCATCAGCATAAATGTCTACAAATGATGTAAGGATGTGATTTGGAAGATCATTAATGTAGATCAGGAAGAGAGTTGGGCCCAGGATGGACCCCTGAGGGACTCCAGCATTAATACTGTGAGCTTCTGATTTCTGCCCATCAACCACTACTCTTATGAGCCTATCAGAGAGGAAGCATTTAATAATTGAGAAGACATTTCCATCTATACCGTAGCTGGAGATCTTGTGAAGTAAACCTTTATGCCATACTCTATCAAAGGCCTTAGATATGTCAAGAGCAATTGCTCTAGAAAGGTAGTCTCTGTCGAGAGATTCACTAATCCTATGAGATATAACTGTAAGCACATCTTCTGTAGATATAGCAGAATGGAAACAATATAGCGTGTCACTAAGAAGGTTATTTTTGCTGAGATGGTTGATTATTTAACACAGATTCGAGCAACTTACTCATGAAGCACAAGAGACTTATTGGCCTGTACTGATAGGGAGATGAGCGATCACCTGAATTCTTAAATACAGGACATATTAATGAGATTTTCCAGGGTGACGGGAAGCAATTCTTCTTAGAAAAACAGTTTTGTAAGTATGGGCGCTAGTTCAGGTTGAAGTTTTCTGAGTACTATAATTGGAATACCGTCAGGGCCAGTTGCTTTACTGGAATCAAGGTTTTTGATTAGCTTGGCAACATCAGGTACAGATATTTTTATATCACATAGCATGTTTTCCGATACAGAAGGAAATATTGGGGGTTGGCGACCTTGATCGCAAAAGGGTAGAATTAACTGCAAAGTTCTTGTCAAAGTGTTTGGCTTTGTCTGATGCTGACGATATTACCTCAGGTCCATTGATGATAGTTGGGATAGAGCACACGTTTCTGTTCAGGATTCTGTTTGCTATTTACCAAAACTGGTGGGAACCAAGCCACTGCTCAGCTACTTTGGACTTAACAGACTGAGCATACAGCTCTCTTGCGTTCTTTATTACTTTTTTTACAGTAGTTGCTGGCAGTCCTGAAAGCGACTTTAGTCTCAGTACATCTATTATGTTGGAAGCAATGGAAAAAGTGATTTCTGTGCGCAATCGCAGCAGCACATTCTGGAGAGAACCTCGGCTGGCTATTAGGTTTTTGCTGGAACATTTTCGAGGGTATGAAGCCGTCTATACATACAATTAACCATTCCGTCAGGTCTAATACTATAGAGGACACATCCTTTTTAAACATGGAATGCAGAGGTAGATCTGATATAAATGTATGGAAGCGATCCCAGTCAGCCATAGAGTATCGATATACTGTACGATAGAGAGGTACATCTGAGGACTTATTACATTTTATTTTTATCTTAACTGATACAACAGAGTGGTCAGAAGATCCAAGTAAAGACAGAACGGAAGATGAACATAGTTAAGGGCAAGTTGTGAGAAAAAGGTCTAGGAGACTTGCATATTGGTCGTCAGTATCTGGCACATGGGTTGGTGGGTTCGTGAACAATCTGAGTTAGGTCATAAGCAATGGAGAAATCATGATAGAACCTCCCCTCATCATCTGTCTTGCTTGAGTGAGTTAACCATTCCACATTGTGAACATTGAAATCTCCACAGACATGAATATTAGCTGAAGGATAAGCAGATAGGACGTGGTCAATTTTCTCCGATATGCTTTTAAAGATAGTAACTCTATTGTTGTGGGGGCGATAGAGACAAATATAAACGCAGTAGTTTGAGCAAGTGCAACCTGGAAGCACATATAGGGTAGTTAGGATCTTCTCTGGGCATGTCCCTATCACATGGAAATTATCTTTAATGTAGGCACATATTCCATCTTATCTTGGGGATCAGATTTGGAAGTTAAGTTAGAGTATCCTTTAATTACGAACTCATCTAGGGAAATAGTCTGTCCAATGCCAGTTTCTCTTAGAAATAATATGTCTGGTTTAATCTCTTGTAATTGGGTTTCAATCTCTCGAAGGTTAGAACGTAGACCCCTTATGTTCGAGAAGGAGGTATGGTAGTGGGGGTCTACGGGTTTAATTGTGTATTTTTTCTTAAAACTTTCATGATGGAGTTTTGGCATTTGTGGACTAGGTCGACAGACTTGCTTGGAGCAGGGCAGAGAGGGAAAGTAAGAGAGAAACAGAAATTAAGAAATATACATATCTTTTGTAGCATATGAAAAGGTAAAGCCGTAACAATTACCCACTAATATGGCATTAAGTGATGTGTCATTATAAATATGATTTTCATTATTCTTGATTTACAGTGAAGAAAAAAGCTGCAATGAAAAATCGTCCTCTGCCACCTAAACCTGAATTGGGTAAGAAAAAAACTTTTCTTCTTTTTTTTTTATCAAAAATTATTTTAGTCTTGTATATAGAATAATAAATAATCATTTTTAAAAGAAATTATCATCGATATTATCGTCGTCGTCGTCGTAGTCGTCATCAGAATCATAATCATCATTGTCGTCGTCGTCGTCGTCGTCGTCGTCATCATCATCATCATCATCAGCAGCAGCAGCAGCAGCAGCAGCAGCAGCAGCAGCAGCAGCAGCGGCAGCATTATAATAATCATCGTTGTCATCAGCATCATTATTATAGAATGAAACCAAACGCATGTGACACTTTTCTTTGCAGTCGTCGCCCGCCATACATACACACACCCAGCCTCACTAAGTCTTTTTGCTGCTGTAGATACAGCACTAAATGTTGTACCTTCAGAATTAAATGTTGTAGCTACTGTACTAAATGGTGTAGCTTCGACACTAAATGTTGTAGCTACAGCATTAACTGTTGTAGCTACAGCATTAAATGTTGTAACTTCAGCACTAAATGTTGTAGCTACAACACTAAACGTTGTAGCTACAACAATAAATGTTGTCGCTTCAGCACTAAATGTTGTAGCTACAAGACTAAATGTTGTAGCTACAGCACTAAATGTTCTGGCTACAACACTAAATGGTGTAGCTACAAGACTAAATGTTGTTGCTACAGCACTAAATCTTATTGTTACAACACTAAATGATATAGCTTCAGCACTAAAATTTGTAGCTACAGCACTAAATGTTGTATCTACAACACTATATGTTGTAGCTACGTCACTAAATGTTGTAGCTTCAGAACTAAATGTTGTAGCTACAGCTCTACATGTTGTAGCTACAACATTAATGTTGTAGCTACAGCACTAAATGTTGTAGCTACAACACTTAATGTTGTAGCTACAGCACTAAATATTGTAGCTACAACAGTATATGTTGTAGCTAGGTCACTAAATGTTGTAGCTTCAGCACTAAATTTTGTGGCTACAGCATTAAATGTTGTAGCTACAACACTTAATGTTGTAGCTACACCACTAAATGATATAGCTACAATACTTAATTATGTAACTGCAACACTAAATGATGTAGCTACAGCACTAAATGATGTAGCTACAACACTAAATGATGTAACTACAACACTAAATGATGTAGCTACAGCACTAAATGATGTAGCTACAACACTAAATGATATAGCTACAACACTAAATGATGTAGCTACAACACTAAATGATGTAGCTACAACAATAAATTATCTAGCTACAACACTAAATGTTGTAGCTACAAGACTAAATGTTGTAGCTACAGCACTAAATGTTCTGGCTACAACACTAAATGGTGTAGCTACAAGACTAAATGTTGTTACTACAGCACTAAATCTTATTGTTACAACACTAAATGATATAGCTTCAGCACTAAAATTTGTAGCTACAGCACTAAATGTTGTATCTACAACACTATATGTTGTAGCTACGTCACTAAATGTTGTAGCTTCAGAACTAAATGTTGTAGCTACAGCTCTACATGTTGTAGCTACAACATTAATGTTGTAGCTACAGCACTAAATGTTGTAGCTACAACACTTAATGTTGTAGCTACAACACTAAATGTTGTAGCTACACCACTAAATGATATAGCTACAATACTTAATTATGTAACTGCAACACTAAATGATGTAGCTACAGCACTAAATGATGTAGCTACAACACTAAATGATGTAGCTACAACACTAAATGATGTAGCTACAGCACTAAATGATGTAGCTACAACACTAAATGATGTAGCTACAACACTAAATGATGTAGCTACAACACTAAATTATGTAGCTACAACACTAAATGATGTAGCTACAACAATAAATTATGTAGCTACAACACTAAATGTTGTAGCTACAACACTAAATGTTGTAGCTACAGCACTAAATGTTCTGGCTACAACACTAATTGATGTAGCTACAGCAATAAATGTTGTAGCTGCCGCATCAAATGTTGTAGCTACAACACTAAATGTTTTAGCTACAACACTAAATGTTGTAGCTACAGCACTAAATGTTGTAGATACAGCAGTATATGTAGCTACAACACTAAATGTTTTAGCTAAAGCACTAAATGTTCTGTTTTCAACACTAAATTATGTAACTACAGCACTAAATGATTCAACTACATCACTAAATTATGTAGCTACAACACTTAATGTTGTAACTACAGCACTAAATGATATAGCTACAACATTAAATGATGTAGCTACAACACTAAATTATGCAACTACAACACTAAATGAGATAACTTCAACACTTAATGTTGTAACTACAACACTAAATGTTGTAGATACAACACTAAATTATGTAGCTACAACACTAAATGATGTAGCTACAACACTAAATGAGATAACTACAACACTAAATATTGTACCTATTTACAATGCCTCCCCACGGGACAGAGTTAGACACCAGGGTCGTTTTTTAACGTGGAGAAAAGGTACAAAAATAAAAATTGTCTCAGTCGTGAAGGACTTCTCCTCCACTGAAAGAGAACGAGAAACGGAAGTGTCGCATCTGAAGAACAGATGCTACACTTTGATCTAGGCCAAATTGTAGCTACAACACTAAATGATGTAGCTAAAACACTAAGTGTTGTAGCTACAACACTAAATGATGTAGCTACAACACTACATTTTGTAGCTACAACACTACATTTTGTAGCTACAACACTAAGTGTTGTAGTTACAACACTAAATGTAGCTACAGCACTTAATGTTGTAGCTTCAACACTAAATGTTTTAGCTACAATACTAAATGTAAATAAACGCAGCTGTTTTGATATAACTTGGGTCGTTGATGTAATTTGTATGACAGCATATTTCAACAAGAGGTTACTAGACTTTTACATTAGCTGTGGGAATAAGCAAAAGTTACAGGAGAGCAAAGTTTGGACTATAGGGCGGGTGAAGAACTGCCTTAATGTCCATCCTGATCAAATAGTCTGGAACAAGAAATGAGTTGTGGACGGGGGAATTCGCACAACTCTTCCGCATCTTCAGTTTTTTGTGAATAATTGTTTGCACAGTTCCCACACTGACATCAAACTGTGCACTTATTTTTTCTAAATTAATGTTTTAAATGAATACTGTCAATTTTTCTTTTTGTGTCCAAAGATAACTAAGAAAACCTACATTTAAAAATCTTTATAATTTTGTCATTTAATTTTAAGAATGATAAAAATATAAATTTATTTCTTAAAAATAATGTCATTTTTTTTTCTTTTCAGATATTTATGAAAATGATTATGACACACTTGATCTGCAACGAAAAAGTAAAAATAAAACGTTTTTCTTTCAATGAAACTGTTTTTTTTTATAATTTAAAATTGATAGAAGTATAAATAAAAACTTTTTTCCTTTAAAAATCTTTGTTCCCATGAATAAAAATTTGTTCTTATACAAAAAAAATGTTCCTATAAATAAAATCTTTTTTGCCATAAAAAAATTCTTATCAAAAAAACTTTATTATAAATAAAACTTTGTTCCTATGAATAAAGATCTAAATAAAACTTACTTTTTCCTATGAATACAGCGTTTTTTCTCTTAATAAATATTTGTTTTTATCAACAAAAAAATGAAACTTATTTATATTTCCATAAAATAATTCAAATTTCACCTTTCGACGAATGATAAAGAAATAAACTAATACATTTCTTATAAGCAAAGTCAATATTTTTTATTCTTGGTTTTACTAAAAAAATACATTTTTTATAATCAATGTCAATATTTTTTATTCTTGGTTTTAGCAGATAAACCAAGATATGTTTATGTAAATCCTGAGGCACTACAAAAAGGTAAAAATAACACTTTGTTTACTATAATTCAAATATTCTCCCACAATTAGAGACGCTCAGTGCTTGGCCTTATTTTCTGACTTATGGCAATAAACGCCGTCCCCCACTTCCGCCTCACTCACATTCCCTTAACCTGCTCATTTTTTTGACTGCTTGTTTACAATGTATGCTCACACAATAAAAATGGGTCACTCTTGTCTTACAGGTTTGAGGGTACCAGTTTGACTGTTTGTCTGACTACTGTATTCCCACTGACAACTCTTTAGTAGCGCTTAGAGCAGCTGCTCTATTATCAGTTATATAATATCGGGATGGTTGTAGTGTTATATCCCGCATGGGGGGGGGGGGAGAAAAAACCCGCAATCATCTTCGATGGGCATTCCCGGGGCCACATTGCTGTGGATGATGAGTCGGCTGATGGTCTACTTGTGTTGCATGATAGAGGCTATGCACCTCTCCCCCTAAACTGAAACTATTAAATAAAATGACAGCTCAATCCAAAATAACGATCAAATCAAACGCATACTCAAAGATTCGCTTCCTCCGTTGAGGCTCGCATTTACAAATATCTATGAAATCGGAACTAATTTGGACGATGTAGAATCATTTATTCTCGCGAATTCCCCGGATATCTTAGTGCTACGTGAAACTAACATGCACCCTCTATCCCTTTTAACCACTTTAACATGTCTGGTTATATCCGACGTCTTAAGAACTCTGACAGTCAGATACACGAACTTGGCGTCTATATACGTAACACCCTCTCCATGATTTGGAAAGTTGCTGCAAATAAGATGGACGCTTTCTACTGAGTTAAAAAGTTACTTATGCCTAAAATTTTCCTGAACTTCTAAAAGACCACCATTTACAAGTATTTTAATGGTAGGTGCTCCGACGAACTAAAAACCCTTGTACCCCCTTGACGTAAATACCCTCGACAAACCAGACAAGCAGCAAAATCTCACCCCTACACAGTGGAGAACCCCTGATCTCAGAAACTCTTCTACTCTTATAGTTTCTTCCCTATAACTGCTAGACTTTTGAATTTCCTTCTGGGCCTCTGTTCCCCTGGCTGTACTGACATGCAGAAGTTCAAGTGTAATATGATAATTGATAAACAGACATCTTATTGCGCAACTTCCTACACAGTATCCCTGCAAATTATGCATCAGATAGTAACCACCTACATAAAAGTGGCACTGTGTCTTATTTGGAGTGAAAATGAAAAAAAAAAAAACAAATTGAAATTTGATTTCTGTAATTAAAACTTATTTTTTTATACATAAATTTTTATTTCTTTTATTTTATAAGTGAATTTTATTTTTATAAGTAAAATATGTTTCTGTAAATTAGATGTATACCGTAATAACTAAATATTCAATATCATTCAAACTATAATTTTGACAATAGGATTATTAAGTTTTGTTCCTGTTGACATATATTTTAATTCCTTCTATCATGTACACACACACATACATACATACATACATACATACATACATATATATATATATATATATATATATATATATATATATATATATATATATACTAGCAAAAGTACCCGTCACGTGACTGGGTTCAAAAGCAGCCTACAGAAAATGGACTCTGATTTATGAAAGTATGATAGGTTATGAAAAGGAAGGGTTGTAAAGAGATAGCTTCGAATTTGAGGATATCAAAACCAAAGAAAAATATGATGAAAGTAAAAATAAAATGGATAAATCCCATAATTTATCATACCATACCTGTTCATACTGAAACACTTATCACAATATTCTGTGGATCTATATTAAAAAAAACCTTGTTAAACTTTGTGACATATTTCCATTCTATGGAGGTCAGACGCGAACGAACACCCCATAATTTTATTATACTATATTTCTTCAAACTGAAACATAATTATCAAAGTATACTTACGCAGATAGATATAAAAAGTGTTTTTTAAAGTTTGTGCCTATTTCAATTCTATGGCTTAATAGCTTAACAAATATATATATATATATATATATATATATATATATATATATATATATATATATATATATATAACTACTTCATTTATTCACATAAATTTAATATACGAAAGTATAGATTTATGCGTAAACTTTAAGTATTTACTTCAAAAGTGCTCAATACGTAGGTAGAGCTAGTTAGTAATTTATCAAATATATATGGCGATTAAGCTTTATTTATTTATAAAATATATATGGCGATTAAACTACACTGAATATTCTGCGTTTCATCCAACTATAGGATTCGTCAGGCTTAAGCGCATAAGCCTGACAAATCCTATAGTTGGATGAAACGCAGAATATTCAGTGTAGCTTAATCGCCATATATATTTTATACATTACTATATATATATATATATATATATATATATATATATATATATATATATATATATATATATATAAAGTGTTTTTTAAAGTTTGTGTCTATTTCAATTCTATGGCTTAATAGCTTAACAAATATATATATATATATATATATATATATATATATATATATATATATATATATATATATATATATATATATATTTGTTAAGCTATTTATTTATATAATTTTAATTTTTCAAATGTATTTGGATTGTTATTCTAAAAAAAGAATCTAAAGTTAATTCAATGTGATATTTTATATATTTCTACCCGTGTTGAACACTTAAACATACTTAAAATAAACACTAAGTTAAACAACATTTTGAAATTTGGAATATAGAGATTTGCCATTTATATATATACATATCTAATATATAAAAAACACTCTGTCTGTCTGTGTGTCTGTCTGTCTCCATATTTTCAAACATTATCTCTTCCGAAGCTAAAAGTTACAGAGCGATGCTAGGGGCCTCAAATGATTGAATTTTTTATGTACCATTCTTTTATGGGTCTTTAACCGGTTTAAATTGTTTTTAAGGGATCAAGAGGGGGTAAAAATTGAAAAAAAAGTATTTGTACATTTTGTGCATTCATCATAGTTTATTTGTAATCAGTTCATATGCGTGTCGCGTTGGTACAGTGGCTACGTCACCAGCTTTGAATGCTACAGTTTTGCTTTCGGTTTCGATTCCAGATGATGACACCCAAATACATTTTCTTTAACTTTGGAAATCGTGACTCTATGACAATATATACAAAATCTGAGCAAATTAAAATATCATGTTTAAACGTATTTTACAATCAAGCAAAATCATGCGCCACACCCGCTAGTATATATACATATATATGCATATATATATATATATATATATATATATATATAGTGAGATGAGAGATGCATATATGCATTTATATACATAATTCTCTATCTAAGAGAAAGGTTAGACAAAGACTAATGAATTATTTTTATCATTTTTTTTACACTTATTTGCTATTCATTGACAAACGACGTTGTTTAAGTTTCATAAAGACACATGGACCAAGTTCTTGGTCTGTGTTTCTTAATGAAACTTAAAAAATGTCGTCTGTCAATAAACAAGTTGGATGAGATGTAGTTTACAATGTCCATATAACTTGTCTGGCCTATTAGATTAAATCGAAGTTTAACAGATCGAGATTCACGGCCAGTTTTATAATACATGAGATGAAATTTGAAAAAAATTTGTCCCTAAAAAATAATTTCCTATAAATACTTTCAATTGTTTTTTCTTGTTTTAGATGATGGAAAGAAACATACTCATAAAAATATCGAAATGCAACAAAAAGGTATGAAAGTTTCTTTTTATAAGTAAAACGTGGTATTTATAAATAAATTTTGCTTCTATCAATAACATTTTGCATTAATAAATGTAATTTGCTTTTATGAATAAGACTTGGTATTTATAAATAAATTTTGTTTCTATAAATAAAACTTTATACTAATAAAAAAATGTTCCTAAAAATCAAATTTCGCATTAATAAATCCAATTTGTTTTTATAAAACAACTTTTGCATTCATAAGTAAATTTTATTCCTATAAATAAAACTTTGCATTTATAAAAATAATTCTGTTCCTATAAATAAAACCTGGTATTTATGTATAAATTTTGCTCCTATACATAAAATTTTGAACTTATAAAAAAAGAAATTTTATAAAGGAACTTTTGTGTTAGTAAATGAAATTTGTTTTCTACAAATCAAACTTTTTTTTAATAAATGAATAAAAAACGTTGTTTCTATAAAGAAAACATAGTTTCCATCAATAAACCTCTCTTGATATAAATACAATATGTTTCTCTTTTTAGGTGAACCAACAAAACATATTTGAATCTCGAGGTGCAAATAAAGATAGAAACAAATGTTTCTGTAAATAAAATATTGTTTTTGTAAAGAAAACTGTTTTTCTAATAAACTTGTGATTTGATTATCTTTCCGAACTAATGAAGAATCAAGATTTGAAAAACTTTGAATTCCTTGAGAAAAATGGCAATCAAAATCAAAAACATGTGATGAAGACAAAAGAAACTATGGACGCCTCAATTGAGTTTTTCTAAAAATAAAACTCGTTAAAAATTTGATCTTTTTCAGCAAATGGTATACAAATCACACCCACACACACACACACACACACACACACATGCCGCATAGATTAATATATATATATTCATGTATATGTATATATGAATGTATACACACACACACACACACATATATATATATATATATATATATATATATATATATATATATATATATATATATATATATATAAATTACTCTTACATATTTTACAAATGTACATATTTTTATATCATATATATTTTCGTTTTATATTGTAGATATTTTTCATATTGTATATACTTTTCATTGTTTTTATATTGTATATCTTTCGTATCTTTTATATTGTATATGCATCTTATGTAGTTTATACTGTCTATGTATATTTTTTACAAAAGTATGGTATTACTGCAGTTTGATATATCTTTTATCTTTTATATACAGGACAAATATATGTTAGTGTGTATGTATGTATGTATGTATGTATGTATGTATGTATGTATGTAATCTGTGTCAACTACGGGCGGACTTGCAAAACAGCAGGTGGTCTAAAGCGGCATTTAAATATACATAGAAGTGACCATCAAGAACGTGCTGCTAGTGGCGCTCATGTCTACACAATGTGTGCCAAAGAATGCCAAAAAAAAAAAAAAAAAAGAGTTTGGCAGGGCTTAAAATCCACCTTCGTGCGGCCCATCACTGATTTGTTTTCATGTTTCTGTATATATATTTTTATATGTACTATATCAAGTAATGGCAATGTTCGAAAACGAATTTGCTGCCATCATGTATGTATGTATGTATGTATGTATGTAGGTCATGTCATATGCTACTGGTACCATGTAACCCAGTACTACCTGCCTCATGGTCGGGTCACCGGCGGCTAAACTGGTTCCCCCACCAGACTTGTTTGGTGAGGAGGGCGGCTAGTCTCCCTGAAGGATTAAAAACAAGACCTTCCAAAGGGCGAATAAACCTTTTTTCGGGGTTAACGGCCAACTAGCACTGTGTATATTTGTGTGTATGTATATATGTGTTGGGGTGGAAAGGACTCCCGTAAGTCGTGGTGAAGGCAACCTTTCTAGGAGAAGCAAATCTCTGATTCAAAAAATCATAAAGCGGGAGACCAGTACCCACATTAAGCTGGTCTGCAGTTTAATTTGTTGCTGGCTATCTTGCTCTTGCTTGTTGCTGGATCTCAACATTTTGAACCAAGAGAGAGACTTAGCTGTCATACAAAGCTAAGACTCTGTAACATCATCTTTGTATAGATACCCCCTCAGGTATTTGGGCTCATGGACGTTAAGTGTCTGAGGGAGTGGCACTCGTCTGACAAGACGTTGCAATCATCATGTATGTATGCATCGCTAAAACATTTGAAATCCAAAGCAGGTGAGAATGTTCTAAAAAGGCAGGGACTCGGACGCAGAATCTTTAAATTTATAACAAAATTTTCTACCTTAACGACCACAGAATCTGATGGGAGTTAGATAAGATCGTTTCTTTCTACAAGGTTTAAGCATCAGCGTATGCATGAACCACTACACACTTCGACTACATTAAGTAAATAAATTTGCAACGTTGTAGTATTACTGTCGCCGTGGCCCAACAGTTTAGGACATTGACTGAGTGTTATTTCTTTTCGCGTTTGCACCCACATTATAGCGGGCGTTTCATTTTTTTTTTTTTTTTCACATATATTTGAAAACGTTTATTTCGGTAAGTTTTTGCATTTAAACAGAATAAAAATATTTTAAAAATATTTTTTGTTTTGTAATTTCTATTATTTACTTTGCTTAAAACAAATAATTAGAGGGCTTTTTTTAATCGGAAGTTGATTTATTTGATGGTTAATTTAAAGATCCGATTACTATTAAATGTGTGAATATTACTAACTAATAATTTTTTTTTAATTATAACTGCTTAAAACTTTTTCTTGCTCAAATAACCATATTGCAAATTCGTAGCAAAGGACCGACATTAGTGGATTGTTTTTCAAACAGGCACGAGAGGAAAATGAATGAACACATATCCAAAACAATGAAGGAGACCTACAGTCTGTTGTGAAATGGGAACAAAGATGGATGTTACGAGGGGCGTGCAATAAGTAATGCCCCTGACCCACTTCCCATAGCAGTAGAGCAACGAAACTTGGCACAGTTATTAGTCTTTCTCTACATAGGAACCACCCAGAGTTATGCATTTCTCCCATCGTTTGATGCAGCTCTGGAGACCGTTTTTGTAGATCACCCCAGGTTGGTCCTCCAACCACGAGTTGACTTCAGAAATCAAGGCTGCATCATCTGAGAAACGCTTTCCTTTCAAAAACAACTTCATGGTGAAAGTCAGAGGATGCAAGGTCAGGAGAGTAGGGAGGATGGGGTAGGATTTCATAACCACACACCCGTGCTTCTAATCTGCTGACATGAGAGTTGTGGACCAGAGTGTTGTCCTGCAGGAGAAGGGTACCTTTGCTGATCTTGCCCCGCATCTTGGTTTTGATAGCTTCCCTTAATTTCCTCAAAAGTGAAGCATAATAGGCTCCTGTAATTGTGGTACACTTTACCAGGAAATCTGTCATCACTACTCCGTCTTGGTCCCAGACAACTGTGAGCACGACCTTGCCAGCGGAGGGTTGCACCCTTGCCTTCTTTGGAGGTGGTGAGTCCAAGTGCTTCCACTGCATTGACTGGGCTTTTTTCTCTGGATCATAGTGATGGACCCAGGTTTCATCCTATGTAATCAGTCTTTTGAAAAACTTTGACTCATCTTTTTTGCACATCTCCAAATTCATTCTCGAGCACTCAACACATTCTTGCTTCTGGAATGGTGTGAGCAACCTGGGAATCCATCTGGCAGACACCTTATGCATATGCAAATGACCATGAATGATAGTTTCCACAGACCCTGTACCAATTTTGGCATCTTGGGCTATTTGGCGAATAGTAATGCGCCGATCTTCCAAAATAGCAGCCTTAACTTGACAGACAGATGCTTCATCAATGGCAGAAGGGGGGGGGCGACCAGGTCTGGAAGCTGTTTCCACAGACTTCGGCCATGTTTGAATTCACGATGCCAGCGTTTTACAAGGTCATATGATGGGGCATTATCACCATAAGTTTCTTTCATTTCATCAAAAGTCTCCTGTGGTGTGTGTCCTTTCAAAAACAAAAACCGGATCACTGCTCGACATTCAACAAGCTCCATTTCACACCTGACTCAGTTAAAACACCTGTAAAACAAAAAACACAATTAGTTCAGAGCTATAATTTACGACATAATCCGTAGAGATATAAATCATTGCACATGCAAAATTTCAGCTAGATCAGACAACTGAAAGTGGGTCAGGGGCATTACTTATTGCACGCCCCTCGTAACATTCAATATTAACAAGAATCAACATATTTCCTTTAATAATCAGAAGAAACCTTCTGAACTATTAATAGCCATGGCTAATGATACATTACCTGAAAGTAATTCGTTCAAATTCTCTGCTTAACGTTCACAAAGAACATCAGTTGGAAAAGGAGAGGGCTCAATAAGGAGTCACCAACCTAATAGGTCCCGCAGTCGCAGTGTCAGTTAAACTTCAACCTTTGTCTAATCCACGAAATGCTGCACCCCTCTAACTGTTTTACTAGCCATTCTACCCCCTCGACGTAAATACTCCCGACAAACCCGACAATGAGCAAAGTCCCATCTCTACTTGTTCAGATCCCTAGATGTAAGAAAGCTTTCGACTCTAATGGTTATTTCCTAGGACTTTAGTGGCACTGTGCTTTGTTTGAGATGAAAATGCAATAAAACATATTTTATTTATACATCTTGCTTAATGAAAGAACGCCACATTCCATAAACCCTTCCAATTCATAGTCGTTCAACGTTAATTTTCATGAAATATTTGATTCAAGGCTTTTCATCGTCCGTTGAAAAGAATAACTTTTCATCGTCTGTTGGAAATAAATGAAATCCAAGGGAAATAACTTGTCCTAAAAATATGAAGAGTAACTTCCCTTTAAACCATTTAAAGTCCTTAATTAGAAAAGCTTGGATGAAATATTGAAAAAATAACAATTTTCGTTGGTTATTCAGATTGAGACTTTAAACGATAAACAAAAGTGAAGAACTTTTATATTTTACCTGCTTGTCACTGAATGAAGATTGCATATTCCAAAAATCACAAAAATTGATCAAGTAGAGCTTTTGCCGTTTTTTTTTTTTTTTTTTTTTTTACCGATAAATACAGACGAGGACATATATGTCAACGGATCATTAAATCTAAGGGAGATAACCAGCGTAGACGTAACAAAAATAAGCATATTTTGTAAGACTAGCTGAAAACATTATCAATAATTTTCTCCACTCTTTATCTGTGCCTAACCCTAAACATAGATTCCATGATCAAAGCTTCTTTCTTAGAACTGCACGCCTGTGGAATTGTCTTCCATTTTCCTGCTTTCCAGCTGTCTATAATATGGTTGTCTTCAAGTCCAACGTGAACAAGTTTCTGATGAGCCGTTCGCGTTCCACTTAAGTTAACAAATTTACCGAACTTCCATTACTATCGATTACTATATTGTCCTTTTGACTACTCTACACTCTTTAACCCTTATCCTTGAGTGGCCTATCGGCCTTGATAAGTGGTGACGCCTTTGTAAAAAAAAAAGATATCATTTGGAACGCCGAAATAATCAGAACAATGAAAGACTTAAAAAAAAAAAAAAAAAAAAAATGAATACACAATTACTGTAGTGGAAATTGCTGAAACAGTTTACGAAAAAGAAACAAGTTATCGAAGTTAATCAACGAATTAAAATATAAAAAGGTTAATTAACTAAATGAAATTATTAATTAACGTACACAAAACAAAAGTAAACTTTTTTTTTACACAGTGATCACCACTTATCAAGGCCAGGAAGCCACTCAGGGATAAGGGTTATTGCAAGTACATTACGTTAGTGTGGAGATTTGATGAAGTGTTTACTTAAGGGAGCGGTTCATTAGGAATTTGTTAACGTTGGACTTGAACACATCCAAACTGTTACAAACGATGTTAATTAATCCACAACAAAAATTCAATAAACTTGTTAATTAACGAAAATATCGAAACTTTTTTAAAGGAGATTTTGAAGTATTTAAACTGTCATTTTCATTTTTTTTAAACGAAAATAAAAAATTAAAAAATTAATTTGTTTTTCTTTATTTTAGGTAATCAGTCAGCGTCAGGATGATCAAAACATTTTTGAAGGAGATTTTGAAGTTTTTAAACCGCCAATTTCTGGCTATGATTAAAGTTTAATTTATTATTATTTTATTTATTTATTTTTTTTTTTACTATTCTGTAGTTTTATTTTGCAAGGTATTATTTGGGGCGTGTAATAATTACCGTACACCAAACAACGAAAATAGAAAACGTTTTGGAAGGATATTTTGAAGTATTTAAACCGTCAATGTAATTTTTTTTTAAATGAAAATAAAAATTAAAAAAATGACGGTTTAAATACTTCAAAATCTCCTTCCAAAAAGGTTCGTTATTTTCGTTTATTTTAACAAGTTTATTTAATTCTTGTTTTTGATTAATTATCATCGTTTCAAACAAGTTTATTTACTTTTTTGCTGTGGGTTAATTAACATCGTTACATTGTAACAGTTTATCTTTGTTTTGTGTAATACGCTAATTGTTAGTTTATTTTGTTACTTAATATTGTTATATTTTAAGTTAGTTGATTAACTTGTTTTCTTTTTGTTGAAATTTCCGGGACTAACTTCACCCGGGACGCGCAGGTATAGTATTCGTGTAATCATATGTTTTTCTCTCTCTTAAAAAAATTTAAAAAAATTTTTTTTTTCTTTTTATTATTTCATTGTTCTACTGATATTCAACGTCCCAAATTACATCTTGTAAAATATGCTTATGTTTGCTATGTATTTGCTGGTTATCTCCCTTAGATTAATGATCCGTTGATATAAGCGCCCAGGCGAGACCATGTTCTAGAGACAACACCATAAGGGGAGGTAATTAGTAATTATTTGAACAGTTGTCACGAGCATTAGGGTTGTTTGCCCTTGTTCACCGATTCGTTGAACGGTTTTTTCCCCTCTCATCGAAAGAAAGTAAATTTTTTTTTTTTTTTTTGTATAAAAGAAAAACAACTTGTTTGAATTAAGTGATTTTTAGATTTTTAATCTGTGTCCTGAGACTGGTACGTACATTATACGAACATATTTTATCGATTTTGATTTATCATAAAAAAAACACTAACTAATGCTGAATTCATAAGGGATGTAATTCCATCAAAAAATAATTACGAGTTATGTCCCCTAAAGTTTATATTAAACATTTAAAACATACATTTTATATCACAATTGATTTTTATTATTATTTCAAACAAAACTACCTTTGCAAGTTTGAATTTTTTGCATGAGGTATGAATGTTTGTATTGTTTTTCTTATTCAGACAATTATTCTCATCGTGAGTGTTATTGGCACAGCATTTCGGTTGTTGAAACTTACGACCTTCATCGAGTGTAAAATCCATGTTTTATTTATTAATTATTATTTTTTTAACTAAAGAAAAGAAGTTAGCTCTGAATTGCAAGACTTCGGACCGTGGGTATGTGGATGTGTCCGTAAATTATAAAAAAGGGTCAATCTTTAGGCTTCATTAGAATATTTTTAAGATTTTCCTATGATTAAATTTTATGCTAATTGTCAATATTATTGAAAAAGTGTCTTTTTTTTTTACAAGAAACAAATTAAAAAATTGAGGACGCTGTTTATAATATTTAACTTGGTATTTCTAGCCATATTTGAATTTGAGTTCCTTTGTGATATTTACTGAATTGGACACTACTGCACTCAGTACTGCACTTCCTATTTTGTAACAAAAGGTAATCATTAACAATCCCATGGATTGAAGGTTTCTATCGAATCTGTTCCGAACAGATTCTGTGAAGTTTTAAGTATGAAGACTTTCAGCGTTTTGGTAACTCCATTTTTCTAGCCATAAACAAAATCAAGGTTGTATGCAACGCAACACCGGAGAAGAACATAAAATTAAATATATTGATGCTGAATTTATAAGGGAGATAACTAAACGTACAATAATGAGGAATTATCTCCCTTAAAATAGGAAAAGTTAAAACCAAACATGAAAAAGTAAAAAACATTTTTTTTTATTTTTTTTTAATTACATTTTCACCCCAAACAAGGTACATTGCTACTTTGGTGTAGGGGGCTACTATCAGGGGAAACAACTACTGGGGTACTATGTAGGGATTTGGGCAGCAAGATGTTGGTTCACGTTGCACTTAAACTTCCGCATGTCAGTACAGTTGGGGAAGCAGTGACATGGAATGGAATTCCAAAGTCTAGCGGTTCTGGAGAAGAAACTACTGGAGTAGAAAGATCTTTTACATCTAGGGATCTCTACAGTGTGGGGGTGGGATTTTGCAGCTTGTCGGGTCTGTCGAGGGTATTCACATCGTGGGGGCACAAGTGCTTGCAGTTCATCAGAGCATTCACCATTAAAATACTTGTAGAACAGGCAGAGGGATGCAACGTTTCGTCGATGGGACAGAGGCTAAAGCTTAGATGCCAGTTTAGGGTCTATACTATTTGCGACTCTCTTTTGAACCCTGCCAAGGAGCGAGAGACTAGTAGCCGATGCACCAGCTCAAATATGACAGCAATACTCCATACATGGGCGAATGGTTGCCTTATAGAGGTACAGGATACTTTCGGGTGTTAGTAGTTTTCTAGCACGGTAGAGAGAGCCCACCTTCCTCGCAGCGGCCCTAGCAATGCCTTCGATGTAATTGTTCCAACTCATGTTTCCTGTGAACGTTAGGCCAAGGAGCTTGAAAGGCGTACTCTCAGATAGATAGCCATTGCTATAGGTGGTAGAGAAGGTTTCTTGTAATTATTGAATGAAACCAGTTTAGTCTTGGCGGCATTGAATGTGACCATCCATTTTTGTCCCCATTCCACTACTGATTGGAGGTCATCCTCTAGTGTTTCTGCCATTACTTTAGATATATGTTCATTTGTTTTCCTGTCATGCCTGCTATAGAGTGTGGTGTCATCAGCATATATACCCATCTCAGAGGCAGTTTTGTCGGGGAGGTCACTAATAAATATTAGGAACAATAGAGGTCCAAGAATAGACCCCTGAAGCACTCCCACATTTATATCACACTGTTTAGATGTTCGATCGTCGAGGACAACCTGGATTTTTCTCTTATCTAAGAAGGATTTAATTATGCTAAGTATTCTACTAGTGATACCGTATGATTTAATTTTCCTGAGGAGACCCCTGTGCCATACCCTGTCAAAAGCCTTAGATATATCTAGAGCTACCACTCTGCCCTCCCCTGCTTTGTCCAGTGAATGGTATATACGTTCAGAGATTACAGTGAGGATGTCAGCTGTGGAACGGGCTTGTCTAAATCCATATTGTTTGTCAGTCAGAAGTTTAGCATCTGTAAGGTGCTGGACTAGAGCATGGTTAATTATGGTCTCAAATATTTTGTCGAAAAGTGGGAGGAGGCTAATGGGGCGATAATTTAATGGGTCAGTTCTTTCGCCAGAATTCTTGAATATTGGTACCACAGAAGCAGTTTTCCAACAGCCCGGAAAGCATGATTGATTAAGGCATTTGTTGTAGAGTTTGGAGAGAACTGGAGCTACTTCGGCTGAGCACTTTTTTAATAGCACAGCTGGGATGAGATCGGGTCCACATGCTGTTGAAGTGTCAAGGTTTTTTATGATAGCATGCACCTGAGAAGGGGTGATTTTCAGATCATCTAGCGTGGCGTCTGTCCGCATAGGAAATTGAGGTAGGGGGTGGTTGGAAGGGTCCAGTATGGAGTTTGAGGCAAACCGACTGGCAAGCATGTTAGCCTTTTCGGTTGCTGAGCAAACAACCTCGTGATTATTGGTTAGTGGGGGAATTGTTGATTGCCCATTGTTTACTACACTGTTGTAGATTTTCCAGAGGTCATGAGTTCCTAGTTTTTGTGCTTCGATGCGTTTTTTAGTGGTTTCCGTAAATTCCCTCTTAACTGTCGCTATTTCTTTCTTCTATGTACTTCTGTCTGTTTGAACTGGAGTTATGTTGGTTAAACCTGCGGAATGCATGCTGCTTTTGAGCAATGGCAGTTGCGCAAGTCGAAGTAAACCATTGGGGAGAGTGGGGCTTGCTATAGAATCTCCGCATGGGAACATGCGCTTCGATTGCAGTTTTGAACCATTCAGTGGTCTCGTTTGCACACTGTTCAGCAGGAAGAGAAAAAAAATTTCCCCATGGGGTGTCTCTGATGACTTCCCAGTCAGCCTTTTTATAATATCTCGTTGTTTTGAGCACTGGCTCTTCAGTTTGGGGTCTAGAGTTTAGGGCGATTTCAACCATTATCATTGCATGATCAGCGTTCCCAAGTGGACTGTCGGCTTTCGTTATACAATCATCAGGAACTGTGGTCAAAAACAGATCTAATAGTGATGCGTGTTGTTCTTCCTGATCAGGGAAGCGGGTGGGAAAAGTAACAATTTGCGATAGGGAATGAGATATAGAGAAGCTATGCTGCCCGCTGCATCTGTGTAAGTAGAGAATCCAAGCCAGTTTTTGTGATGGACATTAAAGTCACCAAATACATGGACTTGTGCGCTAGTGTCGAGGGAGAGTGCTGTGTCTATGCTGTCAGATACTTTGTTTATTATGGTGCAGTCTTGGGTCGAGAGAGAGCGGTAGAGAAAGTAAAAGTAGCTAATGTTGTGTTGCATGATTAGTCTAAAGCACATAAAGGCTTGATCATCCGTTTCTAGGTTTGTTTCTCTAGTCAAGGGAAGGGTAATACGAATGTAAACTCCAAGTCCGTGCATATGTCTGTCAGAGTCCTTACGTCAGAGTGGGAGATATCCAGGCATGTTAAAGTAGTTAGAGGGGATTGAGGAGTGTAGGTTAGTCTCACTTAGTGCTAAGATATCCGGGGTATTTGTTAGGAGAAATGCTTCAACATCAAGCTAAATTAGTTCTAAGCCCACGGATATTTGTGAATGCAAGCCTCAAGGGAGGGGGCAACTTGGATTTGTTTGACCCTAAGCCTGGTTTAAGCTTATTTTTAGATTGTACTATTATCATATTTTTAACGAGTTTCAGTTAGGTTAGGGGGAGCCGAACAGGAGGTTATGCAGAGTATCACACATGCATCACAAGTAGACTATCAGCTTACCCTCCATCAACTAGGACTGTGGCCTCAGGAAAGCCCACCGGGAATGAGTGCAGGTCCCTTTCCATGCGCGACATGGCACTGCAAACATCCCGATATTATACAACTGTTGATGGAGCAGCCGCTCCAAGCGCTACCAAAGAGTTAGGGCACCTGTACTACCAGTCGGAAACAGCAGCCAGTAACTGTCAATCCGGTACCCTCAACCCATCAGAGAAAGGTCAACCCAATCTAATTGCTCAGGCATTTATGGTACTCAAGCACTCTCAAGTGCCCAGCTTTAGGGGTGGGATGTGTGTCGGGAGTGGGGAGACAGCGTTCATTGCCCTAGACAAGAAACAAGATCTACCACTAGGTGTTTCTGTCGAATCACTGTAATAGTATCTCTGCGCCTGACTAATAGGCAAAGAAAGAGTATGGAAGCCGGGCGATAGACAGAACCTATCTACTCCTTAAGTAATTTAGGTTTGCAAACCGGTAATTTGTTTGAGTCACCAGCTCTAGGAAGGTTGTCATCCAAGACTGAAGAGGCCTCCCTCCCCTTTGGTTTAGTTTCAGAGTTTTCCTTCTCCTAGACGGATGATCTGGAAAGATCTACTAGGTCCGTCACCACTGAGAGGGTTTGCTCCGCGCCTGGGTTCTATTCTAGATATTTCTGCGACCCCGCGTGGTTAGTTAATGTTACTGGGTTAGTTTGTGGAGGTTATATATCTGCTGAATAGTTAGTTTGTAGAGGTTATATATCTGCTAAATAGTTACACTCCTCAAAGTGAATTAGGGACATTGTTATTTCATTGTTACTGGATAAAGGGGTTGAGTAGAGCTCATGCTGTGTAAGAAACTATGATTGTAAGATTTTATGATTTTACATTACAATTAATTTTATTACATACATTCAAACAAAACCATTCCCACGAAAACTCTTTATATCACACACACACACACACACACACACACACACACACACACACACACACTAATTTTTTTTGTTTGACACGAAACAAACAAACAATTTTGAGAGATACATAAGGCTGTTTATTTTACAAATCATTTTTATAGAACAAAATACAGCCTAAAGGGAAATAAATTACACATTAAATAGTAACGAGGAATTATCTGTCATATTTTTCCTCATCTAAATATGGAAGATTTTCGAATGGTAAAGGTCCACATGGATCAGCAACAAAAATTGGAAGAAAGGCAACAACAAATGCTAATGAAGTGCATGAACAGCATCTAGTATTCAAACAACTCACACTTCAGAAAACGAACGAAAACAACAACTTGAAGAATTACTTGTAAATTTATTAAATGGCTATAAAAATTCTGAAAAAAGAAAACACGCATTTTTACCAGAGTACAATTATGACATTCAATCTTTTGCCGGGGAGAGTTACTTGGCTGCGAAACATCCTGAGGAATAGCAACCAGCTCCCCGGGTGTTAAACTTGATATCAAACGATAGATACATAGACGATAGAAACATCAACGTGTCGATATGGCGTCGGCTATAACCGGCTTGCATGAATCTCTTCTTGAATCTTCTTTGTGTCGTTACGGGTACCGTTTCCATCGCCGCAATTGTTAAAACAGTTGAAGCTTGCATTCTGGCGTCGGCGGACGCAACATAAGATGTGTTTGGTTTCAACTTATAAAAAATATGCTCCTCACTGTTAAATCTTAAATAAATTATATTTTTATAAAAATGCATGTGTTCGCTATTTTTGTATAAGCGTTAAATTCTAGCATACCATTAATGCCGACGATGGAAAAATGTCTGTAACGATGCAATGAAGACAAGAAGCGACCCATGCCAGCCGGTTATAGCCGACGACATCTGGACTCGTTGCGTTGATGTTTCCATGTACCTATCGTTGGATATAACGTTTAATCACTCAGGGAACTGGTTGTGTTCCCAGGGAACTCTCCTCGAGAAAGCGATAGTGCCATACCTTTTTTCATTGAAAGAGAAAGAAAGAGAGCAAAGAAAATGAGAAAGAGAGACATTCGTACATTACATTTGAATATTTAGTTTTTGTAGGCCTTGATGATAAGCACTTTTGGGTTTAACCTTTTTGATCTGGGGTTTCACATCGTTTTGATATGGTTGAATATTATAAACAACTGTCACTCTTGGCACGAATCATACCTGATTACCAACAGTTACTAAACTGTTATTTTTTGTTTATAATAACGCATTTCTTTCATGAATTCACACTGTACCAACAAAAATCAGATGAAAGACAATAATAGATGTATTGTAAATTCATTAAACGGATCTTAAACCTCTGAAAAGATACGATTTTTTCCCAGATTACAATCTAAATCTAGCCATTTGAATATGTACTAGAGAACGACAAAACATTTGAGACCTTTTACAGGCGCTATGAAGATATTTTTAACATAGACTGTGATAGATAGTCCAGTGAAAAAAAGGTAGGGCTACTATTAAGAAAACTGGGAACTACCGAACATAGTAAGTTCGTGGATTTCATATTACCCAAGAAAACCGCAGACTTGGATGTTCCAGAGACTATTAAGCTCATATCTAAACTACTCTGGCCAAACACAACCTTGTCCCATAAACGTTGGAAATGTCTGAACATTGTCAAAGACAAGCAGCAAGATTTTCTAACATTTGCAGCATCAGCGAACAAATTCTGCAATGCTTTCAAACTAGGCGAGCTGACTTGATAATTTTAAGTGTTTAATATTTACACAAGGTCTAGTATCAACAGGAGACAACGGATACAGACAAGTTTGAAAAAAAAAACAGAATTACCTCCCCTTAACAATTAACGTACTTTTTTAAGCTTAAGAACATCGTTTAGAACACACAACAACCGCTTGAGTTGAATCAAGTTGACAGCATAAAAAATGGATTACATTTTTACCTACTGATGAGGAGAGATGCTCCCAAATAATTGTTGGGGATAAATATCATCTACAGTTTAAAAAGAACGTATGAAAAAATATTATTTATTATTTATTTAACTGTTTACAACGAGTATGCAATTGCTGCATTGTCAACCCTTCAAAAACACCTTTTTAAAATGGTCATAATTTAGCTGAATGCTGGTATTCCAACAAAACAGGGAAAGCCAAAAGTAAAATCAGGCAATCTCAATCAGACAAGATAGTCGATAGGAATTTAGGAATATACGTGACTATTAATATTTTCGATAATTTTATAAAATCCCGATTTGACTTAGATTCTGATCTTTCAATCATCAACTGGCGTACATGGCGACAATTAAAACAGTCAAATCCGTAAACGGCAACAATATTAACATCTTAGACCAGTTAACCTTTACAGTAATACTAAATGGAGTTACCAAAACGCTGAAAGTCTTCATATTAAAAACGTATATGTTCAGAACGGATTGGATAGAAAACTTCAATCCATGGGATTGTCAATGATTACCTTTTGTCACAAAATAGGAAGTGCAGTGTCCAATTCGGTAAATCTCAAAAAGGAATTCAAACAACGATTTCCCTCAGTTTTTTCTAGCAACCTTTGGAAATGTACGAAATTAAAAGCTACGTCTGAGGTGAGAAACGGGGCACAACCTGTAATCAAGATTAAACAAGCAGGTATTCTGTCAAAAACATATTTTAGCGAATGGGTAGCACTTACGGTCCAGGTAAAAAAGAAGTCCAACCAAATACGAATATGTGCAGATTTTTCGACAGGGTTAAATGATGCTTTGCAGGATCACCATTATCCTTTCCAAGCCCTGGAAAATTTTTCAACAAATTAAATGGTGGAAAAATATTCTCCGGAATTGACCTCTCAGACGCATATTTTCAAATAAAGGTGGATGAAGAAAATTCCAAAATTGCGTTGCATAAACACCCATAGAGAGTTGTACAAATACAACTGACTGGCTTTTGGGGTCAGGGTTGCTTTTTCAATTTTCCAGCAGGTCATCGATTACCATGCTGGGTGACCTTGAATACGCAAAACATATTTGAATGACATACTAGTGACCAGTAAAACTATGGCAGAGCATCGGAACCATATAATAAACGTATTCAAGAAGTTACAAGAATACAGCTTTTAGGTGAATATTTACAAAGCTTCCACAGCCTATTTAACTTTTACCAAGAGTTCATTAAGAACATGCAAAATTTGAGCGGGCCTCTCAATGAACTTTTAATAAAGGACAAAACATGGTTAAGTACCCATGAATGCCAAGACGCATTCGAAAATATCAAGAAAATTATTACTCAGATCTTTCCTTCACCTACTACGACCTTAGTCTCAACATCATAGTCAAAAATACTAATATGGCATCGGTGCTTACAGTCTCCATAAACTTTCAGATTATTCGATAAAAGCTGTAGCACACGATTCTTAATCCCTACCACCAACGGAGAAGCAATATTTTCAAATCGATAAAGACTCTCTAAGAATAATATTTGTTATCACAAAGTTCCAAAGATACCTACATGGAAGGCGGTTCATACTACAAACAGATCATAAATCCCTGATAACAATGAAAAAGGTCTGCCAGTTTATACTGTAAATAGATTGCTTCGTTTGGGAAGGATTTATTAAACTACAACTTCAATTTAAAGCGTTGAGAAAGAGAAGACTTAATTGAGTTGTGGCCAGAGTTAAAAAAAACTTACAATGTGATTTGGTCAACTTTTATGTAAAAAGTCGTTTTTAAATGAGAAATTTGAAATGAAATTGGGCTGCATTTGCTGCAAAAAAAAATTGTCGCTTTTAAAAGAAGTTAAAAGAAGATTCGACTGGAAAAAAGTCTTCGCTTTTAAATGAAGAATTTTTAAAATGCGATTAGGTTGTTTTTTAAGTTCTTACGGTTGTGTTGTATAAAAGAGTCGTCACTTTTAAGTGAGGGCTAGTTGTGTGCTTAGCTGAGTATCATGGGCTAGCTGTGTCTAGCCCAGTATCGTGAGTTAGCTGTGTGCTTAGCTGAGCAGAGTGGGTTAGTAGAGAGACAAGGATCTAAATGGGGTAGTAGAGAGACTAGCAAGGATCTGAATGGGCTGGTAGAGAGACTAGCAGGGTTTTAAGTTTATGAGGTGATCTTTAAAGATCAGAGCGGAATGTAGTTTGATGTAATTTTCATATCAATGGAAGAATGGAATATAAGGCTGGCAGTTGAGATAGTAAGAATTGAGTTCAGGAGAAGTGGACTGAACAGGTCGGAACTGAGAATGTTCGAATGCTGACAGGAATCCATATATTTTTTTTTAAATTAGATTACTATATATGACCACCCAGTGCTTAGTGATGCTGAAATCTTTTGATTCCGTCAAAACTCTCTTTTCATCATCAACATTCTGATCCACATCTGGCATCAATTGAAATGAATGGCTCTCGTCTTTAGGAGGCATCAAGTTTTGACAAGCTTCTTGGCTTGACCATTACTCCTGATCTTAAATGGAACACGTACATCAAATCTGTTGCCAAGGCTGCTGGAAAAATGGTGGGATCTTTCTATCGATCCTGTAGATATCTCACTGCTGATGCTATTCTCTATCTATATAAGAGCCAGGTACGTCCAAGGATGGAATACTGTTGCCACATCTGGGCAGGAGCTGCTAGAAAGGACTTGGCCTGCCTTGATAGAGTTCAAAATAGACTTCGTAGCCTCGTAGGAGATGTCCTTTTCTCTTCCTTGCAACCTCTATCTCACAGAAGAGATGTTGCGAGTTTGTCTCTGATGTATCGTTATTTCCATGGAAAGTGTTCGACTGAGCTCCAATCTATGCCCCCCTCGCCAAACTTTCACAAGAAACACTCGTCTAGCTGTAAACACTATCAATAATTCCACTCACTCTTTATCTGTGCCTAAACCTAAACGTAGATTCCATGAACAAAGTTTCTTTCTTAGAACTGCACGCCTGTGGAATTGTCTTCCGTTTTCCTGCTTTCCGGCTGACTACAATATGGTTGTCTTCAAGTCTAACGTAAATAAGTTCTTGATGAGCCGTTCCATATAAGTTATCAAATTTACCAAATTTTCATTACTAATGATTACTATATTGTCCAATTTCTAATGTACACTCTTTAACCCTTATCCTTGAGTGGCCTCTTGGCCTTGATAATGTGGTGATGATTATGTAAAAAAAAACTCTGGCAGTTTGTAGATTCTCGATTTCTTTATTTTCCTGGGCAATTGAATATTTTGCATCTGAGCTGGCATAAAGCTTGAGGTAATCATTTCAAGCTGGTGACTGCTTTCATCAGGTTTTGTTAGCGGCGGGCTTGGCTCAGATGGTAAAGACTGGCATATTTATTCAGTAGAAGGTTTATCGCCAAACAAATGAGTTAGGAAATAAGTTGTCTACTTGAAAAATACGTTTTAGAATGTTGAAATTAGGGACATGGTTGTTTGCAACATCTTTATATTGAGAGGCATGTTTTGATTGATTATCGCATTGATCTAATAAAATAAAACCATCATAGTAGGTGAGACTATCACATGTGTTTTGATAATCAATACAAGCAAGTCTTAAATTTACATGCTTATTCAATGATGGTCAAGCAACCAATATTGTTGCTATTAAATGATGCTAGCTTCTTCAGTCAGAAATTTGGTAGGTATTCTATGCAGGAATGTGATGATACTAGAATCGATCTAATTGTATCTTTAACATTTTCTGGCTGTCATTTCATCATCGTTTTCGTTCCATTTAGCTATATCTAATATCTATTGGGTCTTTTTTATTTGCTTTTTTTAATCTGCTTATCATTTTGTTTAAGCTGTGCATGAGCATACTATCAGATTCCAGACATTCACCCGCAACCTCATACATATGTCCAGGACATCTTTTAAAGATTCTGACCATCCTTTTCTTCTTTGAATAAGTTTTGCACTTTGTCTACCTGGTATATTTGCCAGGTAGCTTTTTAAATTGTTCTCAGTGTGAATTCTCATATGTATGCATAGTGTGCAAGAATGTTTTATGAATTGTTTATTATTTTCACAACATTTGATTTTTAGAAAAGAAATATTGACATAGTGTAGAATTTTGTCATTTTTTTTGTTATTTTCACAACACGTTTTAACAGTTTCATTATGATTTAAATATATTGTAACACCTCGCTATATGCTAGGAGCGACAGGAGACTAATGAACGTAACAACGTAAAAAATTTAAATAAAAAATGAATGGGAAAGAATGGGATATCTCTTTTCAGGACACATGTGGAGTACACGTGGCAGCAGAACACATGGAAATCACAAGACAATGTCGCAATTATATTTCAGTACCTTTTATTAAAGATAAAACTAATACGAGGTGAAAGAAAGCGAAAGTCAAGATATAAAAAATGGAACATGTAAAGCAAAACAACAAAACGAAGAAATCGATTGAATTGGAACTTTTTTCTGAGTCGAGCATGGAACTGTCTGTATTAAACACAAAATAAAATGTTTGTTATATCAGAGAGTCACTGGTCAGCATAGGAGGAGTAGAGAGAGAGAGAAAGAAATATCGCAAAAGGAGTAGCTTACAATCTGCTGATATCTGTTATTTTATCCTGTATATGTTTCATTCTGGTTCTCGTGTAGTTATTCTGTCGCTAGTGGGAGCAACATGTTGTATGTCTGACTTCATTGCTGGTTTGTTCCCAAAAGAACCAACAAAAATCCTCTTTCGGTGTTAGCCACTGCAAATGTCTAATGGGAAGGTAGAAGCTTCATCACAGGTGCGTGCATTTACTACTGTCTTTGTGGGAAAAGGACAGTGTTCATTTTACAAGCCCAGTTCTCCTGTGCTTGTCCATACTCTTTCTCCCCCATCCCTATATCTTGCCACTCTCTCTTTCTCTCCATATCTCGTTACTCCCTCTTTCTCTCTGGAGTGTGTTACTCTCCCATATGCAAATTTCTTTGCTGACAAGAAATAAAAAAGAAAATACGAAACAAAACTGATAATATGACTGATAAGTTCTCAGCTTTTAAAGGTTCAATTAAAATTGTAACCTATGATTACATAACACTAAACAAGAAGGTTCTTTTTACGGATAAGCATCGTTTTTTTTTTCATAGCTATTATTTGTTGTTTAGAAAAGTTTGGTCTTCCAATGATTTGTATCCAGTTTTATTGTAATATTTTTACTATGACACTATAACATTTGCTCCTACAAAAAACAGATTTTGTATATTTTTCAGAGACTATGTCGTTTGTAAAAAATTCTTGATTTCCTCATATTGTGTTATATTCTTGCATTTTGCTCTATTATGGCAATAGCCATTTGCAATAGTTCCGTTAATCAGTTTTCCAGTTTTGTTTCAGGTTATACTGCCTCTTATGGCAATATTAATTTAGAATAGTTTCATGATTTTTTTGTCTGTTTTTTTTTAATATATTTGGAAATTATCATAATGTCAATGGAGAGAACAAGACCATGGACATATTTTGCAAGAATATAGCTTTCATTAATTGTGTGCTTTTTCGAAATGTATCACTAAACTCAATTTATAAGAACAAGAATAGTCACATACTGTACAAGAATATGGCTTTTCCCCAGTATGAGTTCTCATATGAGTCCCTAACGATGATTTTTGTGAACAAGAAAATCCACACACTTCACAAGAATATGGTTTTTCCCCAGTGTGTGTTCTCATATGTTTCACTAAATTAGATTTTTCAGAACATGTATATCCACACACTTCACAAGAATGTGGTTTTTCCCCAGTGTGCGTTCTCATATGTCTTATTAACGATGCTTTTTGAGAACAAGAAAATCCACACACTTTACAAGAATGTGGCCTTTTCTCAGTGTGAGTTTTAATATGTGTCACTAAATGTAATTTAGTAGTAAATAAATATCCACAAACTTTACAAGAATGTACATTTTTCTCAGTGTGCGTTCTCATATGTGTGATTAACGAGGACTTTGTAGAAAATGAATATCCACACAGTTCACAAGAATGTGGCTTTTCCCCAGTGTGCGTTCTCATATGTATTACTAAGTTTGATTTTTCAGAACAAGAAAATCCACACACTTCACATGAATGTGGCTTTTCCCCAGTGTGAGTTTTCATATGTTTCACTAAATTTGATTTTTCAGAACAAGAATATCCACACATTTCACAAGCATGTGGCTTTTCCCCAGTGTGAATTTTTATATGTCTCACTAAATCTGATTTCCCACGAAAAGAAAATTCACACACTTCACAAGAATATGGCCTTTCCCCAGTATGAATTTTTATATGTCTCACTAAATGTGATTTTCTACAACAAGAATATTCACAGACTTCACAAGAATATGGCTTTTCTCCAGTGTGAGTTCTCATATGTATCACTAAATTTGATCTTTTAGAAAATGAAGATCCACAGACTTCACAAGTATGTGACTTTCTCCGAGTATGAGTTTTCATATGTCTCACTAATGATGATTTTCCAGAACAAAAATATTCACACAGCTTACAAGAATGTTTTCTTTCTCTTTTTGCTTCATCCAGTCTAAGTTTTTGGGCCACATTTGATTTTTCAGAAAACAAATATCTACTAACTTCAGAAGACTGTAACTTTTCCATAGTTTCAGCTTTCATATGTATCATAAGCATCAATTATATCAACAGACCTCACAAGAATGTGGCTTTTTCATATTTTTTTTTAAAACACTAGTATCCCCATACGTCACAAAAATGTATTTCCTTCTTGCAGACTGACATTTTTCACTAGAATTTATCTTGGAACAATATTATCAATGTAGCTATTAATAATATGCCATTTTACTCTCATATTTTTAGTCTAAATTTACATGTTTTTCAAATTTGAGAAACTCAACTTACAGTTCAATAATATGCCACATCTGTAAGAAATGTACTACTAAGGTTTTTTTGCACTGTATAAAATAGTTCTATGATTTGTGGTCCAATTACGTCTTTGTATTTATTTGAACAATGTTATATCATCTTGGCGATGTATGGTTTTCGTCACTATTTCAGAGAATTTGTTAAATAGTAATATCCAAAGAAATACAATTTTATTTATTTTTCTTTCCTTTTTTTTGGTGTGATTTTAACTGTTCATTTACTTTTTATTTATTTTTCTTTCCTTTTCTGAAGTGAAACCAAAATTGAATCCGAAAGGATTTTTCCATTATATCAAAAAAAGGGGTGTGTAAAAAGTTTTTGACTTCTAATGGGGGTATGAGACGAATGGATTCGCCAATCATTTTTATAACCAACGGCTGTGCTAAACAACCAATAAAAACGTCGCAAAATTATTATAAAAATCGTCGAATTTTGGATTCAATCAGTTCGACATTTGTTATGTCACAGACCGCATTTTGATTCTTGGTCACCATCTTGGTTACTGATCTGAACTAAGCCGCCATCTTTGTTCAACACAAATGTCTCAAAACTTAACAAACACAGATGTCGCTTGTCTTCCAAATACAAGTCAATAATTTCACATTCTAGATTAATTTAATCGACAAAGACATATAAGAGACAAAAGAAAAATAATTGGATATTTTTAACTTAAGATATAGTCTACAGACCATTACTACTAGAAATTTTATATAATTCACATCGACATGACAAAAACATTAGTCAGAAGGTTCAAAACACCTTTCCTCCATCAAACATCAGCATCTTCGGAATTCTATCATTGTTCATTTTCAATGCATGGTCTGTTCAGAGAAGCTGTGACTGAGAAACTCTCCATTCCTGTAATGTTAAATCGATGTTTGTTACCTTAACACAGAAATAAACGCCATGTATTGTTCACAGACATTTCCTGTGGAAGACATTTTGTTAATGTGCCATTGGTATGGTGTTCTAGATTTCTATTTTTTACATCAACAGAGATAGGGATTTCAGGAAAGCTATGCAGAATGCATTTTGCATCACTGTTTCAATGATAGCTTGGGGTTATGGAATCACTAGCTTAAAGACTTTTGCCACTTAGATGCGGCTATGAGAGCAGAGTCATCATCAAAAATATATTTAATGAAGTCTGTTTAGACAAAGGCTTCTTGAATTGCTGGGGTTGAAGATCCATCTAGAATAGCAATTAAATGCTTGGTGAGAAATCTTCAAATGCATGATTGAGCATCACTGAAAATAGAAAAGAAAAACAATGCAAATAAAACCAGAGTCTTCTTATTTTTCTATGTATAACAATAAAATTCATAATTATAACATACACGTTTGTTACCCTATTTTATTGTAAAGGAAGTTTATCAGTGCGTCTTTGACTTGTATATCAGCTTTTATGGCAGCCGACAATCCTCAAGTTTAGAACATGCATCACGGGAATACATCTGACTAGAGCATATCCTATGTACATACTCTAAGCATATTGCCAATTTGTCCAAGACTGTTTATTCAGTTGTTCCATATCTGAATAGCCGTTTTTTACCAGGCACTTGAGAATGTGATGGATGAAAATAGTCGCTTCACACCATATATATATATATATATATATATATATATATATATACCAAATTAAAGGTATTCAATAGAGAAAACTCATGAATTAAAACAGAGTTATTAAGAGTGCAAAATAAAAAAAAAATATTTTTATTTATATAGACAAATATTACATAATCACTACACTGAACATGCTAATGTTTTTGACAATTGGTTTGCAAGAACCAAAAGTCCTCATCAGGTGATGTAATGAAGATTATGTGCCACTGAAGGCACCTAAAAATATGAGGAACCAAAGTTATATGGTTGATAAGAAAGCTATTATGGTTCATAACTTTTCAATTCAAATTAACATATCTTGACTTAAACAAAAATGTATTGATCGAAATATGCAGCATCAGAAATAACAGATTTTTGCCAACAAACAAATGCATTTATGCCAGTTATATAAAAACCTTGTATTCTGGTGGCGATGAAGTTTCTGAAGGAGTTTTTGATATCGCTTAGGTTTTTGATGCATTTCTCATGCAGAAAATTGTCGAGATGCTTAAAAAAGTGGTAGTCAGTAGGGAGGTCTGGAGAGTATGATGGATGAGGCAGAGTTTCATAGCCGAATTCATCCAATTCTGCAGGGTCAGTTTAGCAACGTGCAGTTGGCCATTGTCATGGAGTAGAATTGACCTTTTTCTGTTGACTAATGCTAAGTGTTGTTGTCAAAGTTTCTGGTGCATTTAATCCATTTATTGACAGTGCCATAATGGTTTTGCAGGCATTAAAAAAAATCTAATGGATGAGACTGGCCGCAAACAGTCAGTATGACCTTCTTTTGGTGCAACTATGGCTTTAAGAAGTGTCGTGGAGCTTTGTCGGCATCAAACCACTTAGCTGAGCATAGATGTTTTTTGTAAAGAACCCACTTTTCATTACAAGTCACAACCTGGTCATAAAACAGATCATTCTTGTTGCATAAAATAAGAGAATATGACACATCATAATGGCGATTATTTTGGTTGTCATTCAATGAGGCACCAATTTATCAAGTTTTTTGTCCTTCCAATCTCTCTCAAGTGGTTTGAAATCACTGTATACGTTATGTCTAATTCAGAAGTGCGCTTCCCAACGGCGTGGGGGGGGGGTTCACCTCAAACACACAAAAGGGAAATAAATCTGAGAAAGTAGAATCCCCACTCCCGTTGCACCTACTCTCCTGTTAAAACTGGAATCTCATCCCAGCACCGAAAAATGAAGCTGGTTTTGTAGTTTCCAGCTTCATGCACACACAAGATTTTGTGAGAACGCACATAATAAAATGCTGGTCGCCATCTTTGTTTCAAAGCATGCCACCCTCCGGTTCGGCAGACTCCTGCTCACATCCTGCTGTACCGTTGCTGTTATCCCTCCAGACTATGTGGGCTGGGTGTTTACCAAGATCTTTGCAGTTTTGAGCAGCTCACTCACATCCAGCATCTCCACTCCCAGGACCTGCTGCAAACGTTTCAATATCTCTTCTGGGAACCTGGTAATGAATGTAATTTTGACTACGTGACTCGTAGCGTGTCTCCTGATGCCCGACAACTCAACCAATATCCTTATCTCGTTCGCGTAGATATCAACAGATTCACCAGTCCACCTCTTCTCCTTCAATTTATTAAAGGCCTCTAAAGGCCCCTTTGCAAAAGCTTCAATCAGTCAACCCTTGATGGCGTCCGCGTCACCTTGATCTCGTTTGCTGAGCTCCAAATAGAGGGCCAGCGTGTCCCCTTCTAGAAACAGTGGTATTACTGCGACCACATCGTCCAACTTTTGAATCCTTGCCACAAGGTTCGCCTTTTTAAGCCATGCCACCACATCACCGTCACCATTAAAAGGCTTAATCATGTTGCTCAAGCCAGCATTGGCCATGGCCGAAATAGCTTGCGCCCCCCAATGGGGGCGGGGTTCACCTCAAACACACAAAAGGGAAATAAATCCGAGAAAGTAGAACTCCACTCCCATTGCACCTAATCTCCTGCCAGAACTGGAATCTCATTCCAGCACCGAAAAATGAAGCTCGTTTTGTAGTTTCCAGCTTCATGCACACACAAGACTTTGTGAGAACGCACGTAACAAAATGCTGGCTGCCATCTTTGTTTTTCCTTTTCTCGGCCTGAACTCACTCACTGCACACCCACGATAAGACCACTGTATTTCTTAACTTCTGACTACAAGAATCAAGGTCTCAAACAGTTATGCATGGATTGGCTTTGACTAAGGCTCCTAATTGATCATCGGTTTATTAATTATGTGCCTTGTTTGGCACGAATTAGAATTTTTTTATAAAACACTGAATAAATAGCAAAAAAAGTGCCCTAAAACAACCTTAGGCGTTTTCTATTGATTAAAAGTTCACCATAGGAATCAAGATGTTTAGTGCATAAAAAAAATTATTTTAAAAGTTGTCCTTAGAAAATCAATGAAATGGTTACTTTCACATTTTTGTACAATGTTTCGGCTATTTCCGTGACTGAAACAGGATTCCCCGGTTATATACACTATTTAATATGTAAATGCGGAATTATTTGGATGCCAGTTTATTTGAAATACCTTATCATTAATTATGTGATGTAGTCGACAATTGTTATATATAATCTAAGGAAATATACACTTAACAAAATATAAGAGCATGGGATTGAGTTATGTTTGACAAAAATCACTTGCAATTGTTCTAATAAATGTTTTTGCAATTAACTCATCAAGTGATCCATCTTTCACAATGTTGTCTATAATTCTCTTTCTTTAGACATATTTACTTATATAGAAGAGCATTATGTATATTACACTAGAGATCAGTATTCGCCTCAGTACAACACTTGTATTCATCAAGAATCTATGTTGGGTTTAACTCATTTCCTTATCTTCATCACTAATCTCCTAAATCTCATTCTAAGCCCATCTGTCAACATATATGCAGACGACACCATTATATATGTTAACATGTAAAAGATCAACAATGACCAAGATCTGTCCCAACCTCTCTCCTCCGACTTTGAGCATGTGGTGCAATGGGCAAAGATGACTGGTTAATTTTAACACATCAAAAATCAAGCTGTTATTATTTTACCATAAATACTTTGATATCCATTTGGCCCTTATTTATATGAATGAATCTTGTCTCAAACACTCTCCCAACAAGCTTTTAGGTCTGTCCTTCACTCTTGACCTGAAACTGAAGACCTACATCAAATCTGTTGCTAGATTCCCCAGAAAAATAGTTGCATCATGCTACTGGTCCAGAAGGTACATCACTTTCGAAACAATCCATGTTTTTTTATGTTCTGTTTCAAATTAAAATCTCCCTTCATTATTAATAACTTCATTATTAAAAGCCATTCTTAACATAGGAAGGGGGGTCTTTGTTTACTAATTTGTTTTTTCACCTAACAAATGAACAAAAGGGGGATTTTGTAGTTTAGATAAAAACAAAAATATAATAAATATTACCAAAGGGAAAATATCATTTACTCTTCTACCTACCTGAATAAGTTTGTTTTTGTGTTTTGATTATTAAATTTTTGGTAATATCACTATTGGATTACCCTGGCCAAATCACTGCTAAAAAATCGTCCGCATCTATCAAACTTAAACATTACACAAATGCTGTATGAGTAAGGGGACACTGTCTGGGTGAAGACTCCCAATAGCTGATACCACAAGTTTTAAAGAGGACAAATCATCAGCATTTTCAGTGAGCAGGCCATGTTGGTTGATGGTGTTCTACACCATGTGGCGGTGTCTGGCCCACTCTAAATATGGACCAGTTGGCGAGTAGCAGTAGTGGTGAATCATCCAATGATGAACTGTGGATCTGCCCTATGCCCTGTGGGCTTGATGGTATGACTGTGAGCTCCAACACTGATGCATGTAGTTCTGACGCCTCTTCTGAGAGCTCTGATGAAGATGAAGAAGTTCAGCCAATTCCCCTTTGTATGAGTGCCCACAACAAACCACCACATCTGCAATGTGTGATCTTGAGACCAGGTGGGAGTGTGGATATAAAAGTGAAACTAACCTTAGCTCTAACAGGGTTCGTTTGTGTCTAGCATGCAGGGCAGTTATTGATCTGAAGGAAGAAACACTGCTATTATGGTAAGTCGGTCTTATGGGAAACTAATTCTGTCTGACTCCATTTCCTGTCCACTAAACGTAAATCCTGTGATTTGTATCTGTGGGTGTTTAACAATAAAGGAGAAAAAAACTCTCCCTGTGGTTGCAGAAGCCTCCGAGAAGGCAGATTCAATGTAAGGACTCATCTCTGGCTGTCAATAGGTTTGATCCAAATCGCCCAGGTCTTCATAATAATCTTTCAGTTGAGGCAGCCAACCACCCTCAATCTTGGTAGATGTTATCTCGTTGAAGGGGCCTAACTCCACCTGGGTAATGCAAGTCTCTTACTTAATAATGAATTATCGAATTTCCATCCATAAGAATGTGTATGGCAACCATCTTGCTCCATCATAACACATCTTCAGTCATCCCTGTAACTTTTGAGTCAATGACTTCCTCCTGCATAGAAGCTGTTCTTTCGGGATATTCATGATAGTAATTATTCAAGGAAAGAGTGAAGTAGCAAATCCTTTGCAAGATGTGGGAAAAATTATTCTGAGGGTAAAACTGATTAGAAAGTGATTGTGTAAACTTTGAGGGGTTGCAAGGGATGCCCCATGCGACCCGCCCCCACATCGGGGTTGAGTGACAAAGTAAGGTAACATGGAGAGCAATAAGTAACTAAGGTTGTGCCAACTATTCGACAGTACTTCATAACCTCAACTGGCCACTAATCAGAGGCACGTTCCTTTTATAACAAAAGATTTGTGCCTCCTACTACTCCTCCAACTCTATATAAGACTCGTCTGTTAAACACTCAGATTAGGATTGCACCCCCGAGACCAGCGGCACCAATGTAAGCTATCCTCTTTTTTCTTTTATTCTTTTTATTTTCTCACCAACATAATACCCAGAAAAAGTGTTGTTTTTTTTTACAAAATAAACTATGCTAAGTTAGATCATAAAGATTTACTAATACTTTTTCTACATTAGTTTCTACTCATTTGTAGTGGCCAATAAATGGGTGCTCATTTTATGTAAACTTTATAAAAGAAAGTGATCCTCAGTCTAAAATTATTAAATATTCGAGAAAACATTAAAAACCAAATGGAATTCAATAGCGACATAATAGGTAAGTGTAGGTAGAAGTCTTTTTTTTTAGGTAAAACAATTAAATACACCACTTTTTGTACTTAGTTGTCTAACAATTAAACTAACTTGGAATTAAATTATTGCGTTTATGGTAAATTTTATTATTTTCACGAAATCACAAGTTTTACTTAAATAACCAACTTTTTTACGAAAATATAAATGTCAGATTGAATAATATTTTTTTATGATTTTGTTTTTTTAAACGGAGATCCACACTGTTTTATTGGCAGATGTTTACTTTAAGCAAAAAAAGTCAGAGAAAAGAGGATGTAACTCTTACATGACTTGAGGAAACATTATAAAGATCACATCGGTACAAAGAGTAAGATGTCAATATGATCGATTAAAGAGTCTCATTTTTCTTCCACTTAATGGTAACAAACAATTACTGAAATTATAAGTATTTTATTTAAATAACTGTTTTATTTATAAAGAATACAGGCAGAGCAGCAGAACTGTGAACTTTAAGAACTATGTAAGGGCAAAAATGGATGAAAAAAGATAGGGGGACCTAGTTTTGAAAGCCAATTTATCATAATTATTTTGTAGGTTTCTGACTACTTTTTCATTGTACTTGAAATATTAAAGACTAAATTTCCAAAAGGTAAAAAAAAAATATTTGTAAACGTGAAAAAAAAGTTATGTAAAATGTTTACATGGCGAGCTAAATTTTGAAGTTAAATAAATTCATTGTAAAAATTCTTTAAAAGATAAATATTAGTTTTCTGGGTCTATTTCAAAGATAATTAGTAAAGCAAAGTCCTAAGATATTGAATTAAATAAAAATAAATTCAAAAGCATCTTAATTAATAAAAAAACAGCTTAATTAATCAAAAAACGAGGGATTCAGCTTTTTTCAAAATCACTACAAACGGGAGTTTTGTAAACACGGATATATGGAAGGCCAAAATTTCAGCCAGTCAAAGGCTGTCTAAAAATGATGTTATGTAATTCAAAGGGGGAGCGGGTGTTAGTTATCTTTTTTTCCCCCAGACGAGTATCCGTACATTCCTATCCTGAACGTTTGTATCCTTTTTATCATTTTTTAATTTAATTATTTTTCTATGTTCCTGTTTTTAAATTAATTCTTTTTTTAATTATTGTTCAAGATTATATAAAAATTATTTTATGCCGAAAGTTTCACATTCATGCAAGCAAGGAGAATATTAAAATCTTACATATAAAAATTATGTGAAACCTGTAATTTAAAACAAAAGTTGAAATACATTTTGCAATTATAATTGTTTTGTGTGAAAATATTAAATAAACAATGCTTAATTTAATTTTATGATAATATCGGTAGTTTGAGAAATTGATTTTTCTTCGAGTTACATCAAATTCATTAATACAGACTTTAGGGGCTTTTTTCGTAATGTTCCTGTAAAAATTAAATATTTTTTTAATTGTCATAATTTACGATGTTTATTTTCATAAAATAAGCAAAAATAAATGCATTCATTTTTTTTACTACTGAAAACCATAAGTTTAATAAAGGTATTTTTGTTTAAACAAAATAATGCATTTTCACTAGAATTTAATTAAAAATAATGCATTCATGATATTCCGTGATTATTATTTGATAAATATTGAAAATTTCATTAAAATTGGTTGATTTCCTGATTTTTGGTGAATTTTTAGAAAAGGGAGGGGATTAAATGTTGGCAGATTTGCTGTTTAGTTGTATAAATAATCTAGAACCTTGTTATCCAAAAAAGGAACACATTGGGTCAACACTGGTATATAGCACTTAATGTAAATAGATGAATGTTTATGTAAATTTTACCACATTATTTAACAAATAAAAGGATTACATGTGTTCTATTTTATAATTTAACATTTTTATTGTATAATTAAAAATTTAAAACACTGAACAATACAAATAATGTGTTGATTAACAAACAAAAAAGAAATAATGAAAGATGAAATTTTAAAATGATTAAATGTTTTATTTTACAATTTAAAATTATTATTTTATAATTGAAAACATTGAACAATACAAATAAGATTTTTGTTTGATTTTTTATTTTATATTTTACAGTAAATATTGTTCTCAGATGCATATGATGATATGCAGAAAAACTTCTTCCTTGTTCCTGCGTCTCCACAAGAATTCTATCATATGCATCCCAAAATTACATTTCGATCCCATTCTCCTAAGTTTATTCTTCGAATGTGCCCATAAACCTTCTATGGTTTGTGTGTGTGTCGTTGGATCTTGTGGATCCACAAAGTTTTCTTTGTGGATCACAACATCATGATCATATACACTATGATTGAAATGATCAAGGCCTTGATATGCTGCCCAGCCATCTGAAATTATTTGTGTACCAGGACGAATCCACGTTTTAATTAATGGGAATAATGTGTCTTGATCCCTACGATAAACTGTTAAGTTGCATAAGTTTGAACCACGTTCAACAGCTCCAAAGACCCATATGCCGTTCTTCATCCTTTCCTTATTGTATTTTCTTTTTAAAAAAATATGATTCGTCCACATCTACTACTTTTGGTTCATTTGCAGTTTCATCAATGCCATCTAGCATGAGAGGATGAATAGCAGATCCTATTCACACACTTCTCGGATGAAATTCATCCAATGCACTACTCTGTGTGTGTGCCTGCACCTAATTCCTTCTTTATAACTGTTTGTGGTGCCTCAATGCTCCAACAAAAATAATAAAATAAGAATATTTTTTATTCTTAAGTGACTTTTTTCAAAAAAGATTCTTTCCTAATAGAACAGGACGATTTACAATACTTACATCTTCAGATGGAACCATCCGTCCTGCTTCTTGTATGATTTTCACAATTTTGTGCAATCATTACAGTAACTGCTATTTAATTTCTGCTATTTTGATCTCATTAGTAATCGAACAAATATATGACAAATTCCCTTTTAAATTCTTTAATTTCTGGAATTAAAAAAAAATTTTTTTTATTATATTTTCACCCCAAACAAGGCACATTGCTACTTTGGTGTAGAGGGCTACTATCAGGGGCATCAACTACTGGGTACTATGTAGGGATTTGGGCAGCAAGATGTCGGTTCACATTACACTTGAACTTCTGCACGTTAGTACAGTTGAGGAAGCAGGGACCTGGAATGGAATTCCAAAGTCTAGCGGTTCTGGGGAAGAAACTACTGGAGTAGAAAGATCTTTTACATCTATGGATCTCTACAGTGTGGGGGTGGGATTTAGCAGTCTGTCGGGTTTGTCGAGGGTGTTCACGTCGTGGGGGCACAAGTGCTTGCAGTTCGTCAGAGCATTCACCATTAAAATATTTGTAGAACAGGCAGAGGGATGCAACATTTCGTCGACGGAACAGAGGCTGAAGCTTAGATGCCAGTTCAGAGCCTATCAGATTTGCAACTCTCTTTTGAACCTTGTCAAGGAGCGAGACACTAGTAGCAGATGCACCCGCCCAAATATGACAGCAATACTCCATACATGGGAGAATGGTGGCTTTATAGAGGTACAGGATACTTTCGGGTGTTAGTAGTTTTCTAGCCTGGTAGAGAGAGCCCACCTTCCTTGCAGCGGCCCTGGCAATGCTTTCAATGTAATTGTTCCAACTCATGTTTCCTGTGAACATTAGGCCAAGGAATTTAAAAGATGTACTCTCAGATAAAGAGTCGTTGGCCATTGCTATAGGTGGTAGAGAAAGTTTCTTGTAATTATTGAATGAAACTAGTTTAGTCTTGGCGGCATTGAACATGACCATCCATTTTTGTCCCTATTCCACTACAGATTGGAGGTCATCCTCTAGTGTTTCTGACATTTCTTTAGATATGTGTGCATTTGTTTTCCTGTTGTGCCTGTTATAGAGTGTGGTTTCATCAGCATATATACCCATCTCAGAGGCAATTTTGTCAGTGAGGTCATTTATGAATATCAGGAACAATCATATTGTTTAGATTTACGACCGTCGAGGACAACCTGGATTTTTCTCTTATCTAAGAAGGATTTAATTATGTTAAGTATTCTACCAGTGATACCGTATGATCTAATTTTCCTGAGGAAAATCCCATGCCATACCCTGTCAAAAGCCTTAGATATATCTACAGCTACCGCTCTGCCCTCCCCCACTTTGTCCAGTGAATGGTATATACGTTTAGAGATTACAGTTAGGATGTCTGCTGTGGAACGGGCTTGTCTAAATCCATATTGTTGGTCAGTCAACAGTTTATGATCAACAATGGTCGTTTTGCTGCTAATATCTATTTTCCAAAAATAATTAATAAAGTGACGACACGTGGGTAATTTAAATTAGATTTTAATTTTAATCACATGATTAAATTTTCAATAATTACATGATTAAATTAAAGACACTTAATCAATAGTTAATTTCATCTTTCATTATTTCTTTTCGAGAAGAAAACCAACATATTTTTCAATGTTATTTTTAAATTATAAAATAAAACACATTTAATCATTTTAAAACTTCAACATCACATCACCCCAACATCACATCCGCCCCCCCCCCCCGCTCGCGCCCCCAATGTAAACAGTAAAATCTTTGGAAAATGTTAAATGGTGTTCTAATTGGAACTTTTTTCTTCTTTTTTTAAATTCTTATGATAAAATATGTGCAAAAAATGAACTTTTTATGATAAATTATGTGCAAAAAAATGAACTTTTATGATAAATTATGTGCAAAAAAATGAACTTTTTATGATAAATTATGTGCAAAAAATGAACTTTTTATGATAAATTATGTGCAAAAACCGAACTTTTTATGATAAATTATGTGCAAAAACTGAACTTTTTATGATAAATTATGTGCAAAAAAATGAACTTTTTATGATAAATTATGTGCAAAAACCGAACTTTTTATGATAAATTATGTGCAAAAAATGAACTTTTTATGATAAATTATGTGCAAAATATGAACTTTTTATGAAAAATTATGTGCAAAAAATTAACTTTTTATGATAAATTATGTGCAAAAAAATGAACTTTTTATGATAAATTATGTGCAAAAAATGAACTTTTTATGATAAATTATGTGCAAAAAATAAACTATTATGAAAAATTATCTACAAAAAAATGAACTTTTTATGATAAATTATGTGCAAAAAATGAACTTTTTATGATAAATTATGTGCAAAAATGAACTTTTTATGATAAATTATGTGCAAAAAATGAACTTTTTATGATAAATTATGTGCAAAAAAATGTCCTGCGATTTTTTTAAGTGAAAAAGAAAAAAATGAAATTCTTATAAAAAAAAATATGAAAAAGTGTTAGTGGTATTCTGTATGAAGCGATGTAAGTGTTCAGCCAGAAAAACTGTTTGGTTGTGAATTTGTTTACATACGCATGCGTATCAGATATTCTTGTGTGCATGACCATCTGAAATTCTATAATACAGGTTTTTATATCTCACAAACTACTTTTTTCTGTAAAATTAAAATGAGATTTTCGTCTTCAGCATAGTCGAAACCCCAATTAAGTCACAATTTTATAGAAATTTGTGGATTGTTGGTCGTGAAGAAATACATTTGTTTATAGTGCGCTCAGTACCAGTGGCGCCAAAGCGTGTTTATTTTTGGAGCCGTGTGTGCGAACCACAAAACGTTAATGGAAAATTTAGGCATTTCCACCCGTTCCACTGTTTACTGGCAATCTTTCTGCTCAGAAGTTTTCGACAACTTGTTACAAAACTAAGACCCAACAAGAAGCCAAAGTATTGAGGTCGAAATCGATGAAACTTTAATCGTTCGATGAAAATGTAACTGAGAAAGACTCATCAGTCAAATTTGGTGTTTGGAGAGCATTTCCAAATGGAATTTCGAGATCGCTCTGACAGGCCCCAACGATGGAGAAACGATCATCTACATGTGATATTCATTTTCAGCATACCCGGAAACAATAGAAGTAATTTTAAAGGTGAGTGTTGAATTTGAATGTTCTTTTATTTTATTTACTACAATTTTCTTTAACTGACGACTTTTCTAGGTTTTCAACTATGCTGAAGACGAAAATCACACCGAATTTTTTCAGACACAAGTCGTTATCGAGATATAAAGAAAAAAAAAAGGATCAATTCTTCAGGGGAGGCATTGTCAGTCTCAGAAAAATGGATTTTTGGTGGATCTGTACGATATTGCCCACTCCTTAAAAATCCGCGTTTTTCACTTTTTTTCAAGTTTTTTTTTTTTTTTTCAACGATTATCATAGATTTATAGACTTAAGTATCATCTTAACAGAAAAAGTGTTGAACAAAAATAAATTTAATGACTAATAAGTGGGGGTTCTAATTATGTGATACGTCGGGAAAGAAATAGACCATAAGTCAGAGAGCAATGAAGTAGAACTTTATAATGAGAAAAAGAACTCTCTTAAAAGTTATTAAATTTATTTGTTTTCCAAAATTTTTTTAGTTTTTTTTTTTTTTTTTTTTTTTAATTTTGCTGACACCATTGGGGGGGGGCATTCTCACTTTCAGAAAAGTGGATTTTTCCGCTAAGTGGAAGGTGGGGGGGGGGGGCAATCCCAGAAAAGTGTTTCCGCTAGGTGGCAGTGTCAGTCATAGATGAGTAGATTTGTTCATGTAAAAAAGATGGCCGCTAAAGAATACAATGCATAATACAACTTTGTATATCTCGATATCAAATTATTTCTGAAAAATTTCAATCCGATTTTCGTATTCAGCATAGTCGTAAACCTCTAAAAGTCCTCATTTAAAAGAAAATTGTGGAGGTGGACCTAATCTAAAAATTTACCTTCCATTCTGACGAATCTACTATTTAACCTTTTTTTTTTCTTTAATTTTGTTAAATCTACACAAGTCAATTAACTGTTTCATGAGTCTCAATATATCTTCTGCTTATAAATAAAACAGTTATTTTAATTCTTTTTTGTTTGAAAATAAAACAGTTATATAAAAAAAACTTTATTTTCTAAAGTTCGTTATTATTATTTTGAGGATTGCAATAAAAATAAACTTGTTTTAATGTTTCAGATTGTTTTAAATGAAATTTATTTTTAACTTAAGAAAAAAAAGAAAAGGAAAATCTTACCTTTTATTCCAGGAATTCAAGAAAAAAAAATCTGGATGAATTCGTTTTTTCTTTTGTGTTCAAAACAGAAAATTTGTTTTGTTTTCTTTAGTACACAACTTTTTGTTTGTGTGTCCAATTCATTACGAAATAAAATATATGAAACAATAAAAGAATCAAAATTAAAAGTTGAAAAACACAATTTCCACGTAAAATTGTTTAAAATGAAAATTAACTGCGATAGAATAATGAATTTAAGTTATCGTTAAACGGTGTAATCATTATTTTGTTCCTTGTGTAAAAGTGTCCACTAAGTGTTCGGAATCGTTTTTTATATCACTTTAAGATTTCTTGGAATTTGATTTGTAAAATTCAGTTTTGTATATATAATTCATTAAAAAAATATTTTTTAAAATATATATGAAAATACAAAAATCAAGTTTATTTTCTAAAACTGAACATTTCATAATTATTTGGATTAGTCGAACTACTGTTAATATCTAGTAGGGGATACCCTTTTCTCTACCCTGCAATCCCTTCCTCACAGAAGAGACGTTGCGATCCTGTCTCTTCTTTATCGTTATTTTTATGGCAAGTGCTTGTCTGAGCTCCAATCTATGGATTTTCTTACGGTCTTAAAAAGTAAATTCCCCAGGTTTTGTTTTTGTTTTTTTTTTTCTGAGGGTACTAAGACCAAAGTGAATTTTGAACTAAAGCAAAATGTGAAACCTGTTTGTAAGCCAAAAAGAAACGTGCCTTTTTCTTCAAAAGAACATCCTGAAATTGAACTGCAGACACTGCAGGAAAATGGTATACTCGAAAAATTTGACTATTCTAAGCGGGCAATCCCCACTGTGTACGTTAAAAAGAAAATAAGGGGATTCGGGTATGTGCCGATTTTTCTACAGGCCTCATTGACTGTCTTAAGGATCTTAGTTATCCACTCCCATCTCCTGCAGACATTTTTGCAAAGCTGAACGGAGGGAAAATTTTCTCCAAAATTGATTTATCTGAGGCTTACCTTCAGGTAAAAGTCAGTGAAGAATGTTCGAAGTATTTGTGTATCAATACCCATTTAGGACTCTTCAGACTCAAAAGGCTCCCTTTGGTTTGAAAGTAGCTCTAGCGTTATTTCAGTAAATAATGGACACAATGCTTGCTGATTTAGGTTTTGCAATCGCATATTTGGATGACATTCTTGTAAAGAGTAGAAATGTTCAGGAACATAAGGAGCATATCAGAACAGTTTTCCAAAGAATTGAGGAATTTGGTTTCAAATTGAGTGCTGAAAAATGTGAATATTTTTTTAAAAATAGATAAAATATCTGGGTCAAATCATTGACAGACAAGTCAGAAGACCGATGCTCAGAGAACAGAAGCCATTGAGAGGATGCCAGCACCTAGCAATGTTGCCCAGTTACAATCTTTTGGGGGTTTAGCACAATATTATGCTATCTATATCCCAAAATGCATAAGTTGAGAGCACCATTGAACGAATTATTAAAAAAAGGACTAAAGTGGATTTGGTCAAAGGAGTGCCGAAGTGCATTTGAAGAGATTAAGAAATGCCTGCTATCTGATTTAGCACTGGCACACTTCGATCCACAGAAGGAACTGATTGTGGCATCACATGCAAGTGATTATGGTATAGGAGCATCTTCTCCATAGACTGGAAGACGGGTCAACAAAGTGAATAGATCATGCTTCCAGCTCAGTTTTGTCTACAGAGAGGAACTATTCTCAAATTGAAAAAGAAAGTTTGGCAATAATTTATGCAATTAAAAAGTTTTATAGATTTATTCATGGCAAGATTTTTACGTTGCAGACTGACCACAAGCCCTTGTTAACTATTTTTGGATCTAAAAAAAGGCATACCCATTCACACTGTAAACAGACCTCAATGATGGAGCATAATTCTGTTGAATTATAATTTTTAAATGGAGTACATTTCATTCAAAAATATCGGACATGCAGATGGACTATCCAGATTGATTTGGAAGTGTGCAGAATCTTTAGAGGATACAGTGATAGCTGCATTGAGAGAGGAAAAAGAACTTTCTGGACTGCTGTGCAACATGATTCGAGAGTTACCAGTGACTCTAGATGACATCAATAAGGCAGCAGAAACAGACGAATTCATTGTAAGAACGAAAAACCAGGTGCAACTAAATGACAAGTCAAAGAAAGACTCCGAAATTTCGCCGTTTTCGATTTGCTCACAGACTTTCTTGTATGCAGACAGAGGCGTCATACCGACCACACTGCAAAAGAGAATGCTAAAAGAATTCCATAGCGGTCATCCAGGCATGTCCAGAATGAAGGCCTTGATGCACGGATATACATATTGGCCTAATATGGACCGGGACATTGAAAAAAATAATAAGAGAGTGTCGAAGCTGTCAGCTAGCAGCAAAGGCTCCACCTGTACATATACAACCATAGCCGAAGATGGAGGCACCATGGATGTGGTTACACATTGACTATGCAGGTCCATTGAATGGACCTTATTTCTTAGTAATTATCGACAGCTTTACAAAATGGCTGGAAGTCTTTAAGTGTAAACATCCGATATCAACTAGTACTATAGATACATTAAAACATCTCTTCAGTCGTTTTGGAGTACCTAAAACTATTGTCAGTGACAACGGCACCCAATTTACCAGCAAAGAGTTTGAAGAATTCTGCAAGGCCATATCCATTGAACAACTGCACTATACCATCCAAGGTCAAACGGTCTTGCAGAGATATTTGTTGACATGTTCAAAAGAGCTTTAAGGAAACACCAAAGCATGGACACTGATGTTGAAATTTTTTTGTCTGTATACAGGATCACTCCTAACCCAAACATGAATGCCGGTTTGTCACCAGCTTAACTAATGTTCACACGGCAAATCAGATCCGTATTTGACGGGATTTTACCAAATGCAACCAAGACAACAGCAACGTGAGAAAATCATTTGACAAGCCATAGCCATTACCCCTAGCACAACCCACTCCGAGAGTAGTATCTTCTACTCTGGGTCAGAGAGTACCAGTTTCACCACCAGCTCCACCCCCTCAAACGGTGTTGAGGAGAAAATGTACACGGGTGAAAAGAAAAGATAACCGATTGAGCCCCAGACCTAAAAACAAACAGTATTGAGCAAAATTCTCCAAGGAGAAATTGGCTTGGGAGGTAGGGTTATGTAGAGATAGGTAACCAACTGGGAACATTCCACATAAGGAACCGAGTTACCAGATTAACCGGACCCTTTTGAACAGAGACTTCTCCCTGAACGTTAACACAGAATTTTTGCACAAGCCTTTTCTAGTCTCACACAAAAACACGCATTCACATCTCAAGCTATATTACTTGTCATATACATACGCACACACAAACATCTGCATCCACACATGTACATATATTCACGTTTGCGTATATACACTCACATTCACGTGTATACACACACACTCTAACGTACACACATATACTCACATACGTGTACACGTATGCACACATGTACAACGTCACTTCCCTTTTCAAAGGAAATCCACACATGCGCAAAAGACCACCGGAAACAACTATAAAAGCAAGAGACAAGCTGTTTCCAGCCCTTTTTGGACCAGCTTCTGAGCTGGACGGTCTATGGACGAACAGTGTGCCTTTTTGGCAAGCGCGCACACACATGTGCCTCACGCCACTTGCTACCATGTGGGGCAAAGAGCTAACAAACAGTACGTACACCTTATATGCTTTCTCTCCCCATGAACTGGATTGACTTTCTCACTCTTTTTTTCCCCTTTTGCCTTGGTCCATCAACCAGACAACTCTTCTACAACTTGTGCTGGAGAACACCTCTCACTGTAGCTGACTGCTAACATGGTGCGCAACTTAACTGATATCAACCCTCTATCCTTTTCTTTGTCTACAAGCTGGAATATCATTCCCATTTCCACTACATTACTCACTTCTCTTCCCATGCGCGAACAACGATAGTGACCCGAACGTGAGATGAACACACATTTCCTTTTCTTTCTATACTACCAGTCCTGCAACAAACAATGATGACACCCGAAAGCGGACATGAACACGTTTTATACCTAAAACATTCATCTTTCAACAGTAATAATAATTATTTCTCCTTCACTAACCACCGACATACATCGCACTTTAAATATATATTGAATTGTATTAAAAATGTACACAGAAAAAAAATGTCCAAACCCGTGTAGAATGAACCTTTTTTTAATAACTTTTATTCAGTCTTTATTTGAACTTAATGGACTGTTTTTTTTTAAATTTATTTATGTATTTATTGACTGTTTTATTCTTTTTATCAAACAAAAATAGAACTTTCATAATGAAATATATATTATGGACTGTTTTTCAAACATCGAAATTTTAAAATTAAAGTTTTTCGCCACTTATCACTTTTAAATTTATTCAACAATGAAATGATGAAAAAAAACACTTTTTGTTAAATATATTTAAAAAAAACTATTATAAAATATCGGTACTTATACAGTTTAGTGACGACATTAAAAAATGGAAATATTGAAAAAAAAAATTTATTGTATGTAACTGTTATAGACTGAAGTTCTCCGAAAAAAAATTTCACTTCATTTGATCAAGTAGTTTTTTTTTCACATCGAAAAACAATTATTTATCACGGCTACGACGCTACGTCAACGTGGCCATTTTGGAAATGTTATTGCAGTGCCCAGGAATTCCCCAAGGGCAGGTAACTGCCGTGCATAGCAGAATACCTCCATTTTAGGCCAATCTAGCCCTTTTTTTCCCCCACCAGAATGAGATTTTTTTTTTTTTTTTTTTTTGCGAAGACAGATGCCATTTTTGGGGTTTTTTTTTTTTATTTGTAACAGAAGTAAATAAACGAAATTTCGAAATTTTCGAATTTAAAATTTTGTTTCGAAGTTATCCATGCGTGTCCAACTAACTGCGCATGTTTCGAAAATAATCTCGTATAAAAATTTAATTCTTTGCATTCTTCAATTTTTTTGCATATTCAATAGTATTATTTAAAAAAAAAAAAAAACGCAAAAAAATTGCAGATTAAAAAAAAAAAAAAACGAAAAAAAAAACGGAAAAAAATTGCAGATGCGTTGTACGCATATCTCATTCTGTCGAGAAAAAAAAAGGCTAGATTGAGAAAGTTGGCCTAAAATGGAGGTATTCTGCTAGGTACATTTCCAAAATGGCCACGTTGACGTCGTCGTGATAAATAATTGTTTTTCGCTGTAAAAAAAAAAAACTACTTGATCAAATGAAGTTAAATTTTTTTTCGGAGAACTTCAGTCTATAACAATTACGTACATTAAAATTTTTTTTCAATATTTCCATTTTTTAATGTCGTCACTAAACTGTATAAGTACCAAAATATCTATAAAGTCTATCTTTTTATGTCTATAAAAGTTTGTTGAAAGTTCAAATAAAGTTTATAATTTAATTGAAAACAAAACACCTCGTCTTTTTTTTTTTAAAAATAAAACTAATTTAATTTTAAAATTTCGGTGTTTGAAAAACAGTCCATAATATGTCATTATAAAAGTTCTATTTTTGTTTGATAAAAAGAATAAAACAGTTATTAAAAAGTTCTGTAAATATATTAAAAACGCACCCAGAAAGACACTGATCTATTTAAATATATATATATATATTTTTAAATCTTGCTAGCGAATATTCGTCAAAATTTAATATTTAAAAATGTTATTTTAAAAATATATTAATTGCCGCTGAAGGTAATGTTTTAAAGAATAATTAAACTCTGGAATTCCATTCCAGGCCACTGCTTTTCCCCAACTGTACTGACATGCAGAAGTTCAAGTGTAACGTGAACCGACATCTTGCTGCCCAAATCCCAACATATTACCCCAGTAGTTGTTGCCCCTGATAGTATTCCCCTACACCAAAGTGGCAATGCGCCTTGTTTGGGGTGAAAATGTAATTAAAAAAATAATAAATTGTCTTAAAAACGCACATAGAACCCCCCCCCCCCAAAAAAAAAAAAACACGGTACATAAATATTAATCTGGGTCGAAAAAATCCGAAACAGAAAGACACCCATTTATTTAAATATCTTTTATTTATTAAATACCTTCGTTTTGTTACTTACTTTAAAAAAATGTTTTGTAAATATATTTTTTTCTTTCAAATCTTCAAAAGTTTTGTAAATATATTAAAAAAAAATTGTTGGCGAATATTTTAGCATGTTTGCTATTTGACGTGTTTACAAACACCCGCCGCCATGTGCTTGTGCCAATGTCAAGGTCGAAATCACCGGTGTTAGTTGAATTGTGCGCTTGTCACCGCCAGACGGCGTCGTCTGCTACAGGATATCTATTCTTTACTTGATCCAGATGTTTAACAAGTGCCATTCAATTCCTTTCATGGAGATCTAAGAGTGTAGCATATTTGAAAAAAATCCGTGTCGGACATGGTTTGTGCCCCCCCCCCACCAAATGTGTCGATTTGACATGGAATGAGCCATATATAATATTATGTACATATATATGTATATATCATATCATGTATATATTTATATAATACTAGCATGGATACCCAGTGCTGCCAGGATCGACATGACGGTCGGTTTGGCCACACCTGCTATACTAAGAATATTGACCAGTTTTTCATTATTATATGTCAACTCCATCGTTACCCCAACAAAAATTTCAAAAATACAAGAACGAATGAAAACACGAAAATGTAATCCCCCACCCCGAAAAAAAGCAGAAATACGTGACAAACTCTTCACCAGATATTTCGGCAGAAGGGATACGAAGAGAAGCTATTCTCCGGATATTCTTCGCTTTTTTATGACTATATTCCAGTTTAAGCGAATTTCTTTTATGCTCCCTTAGTCTAAAAAGATTTGTTATTACGGTTTTTGCAACGAAAATAAACCGTAAATAATTTGGTTTCACAAATACCAAAATAGAATTTGTGTAAACCGAAATACACGTTCTTATGTTATAAAAATGATGAGTTATGACTTATTGTGTTATTAAAAGATAAAAAAATTTAGCAGTTACGATGTCAAAAAATGTGAAGAAAAAAAACTGGTAAAAAAACGTAAATGATTTTTTTTGTTTTTCTTTTAAATGAAGAAACGTAGTTGAATTGGATTGTTTGTTTATTTTAAAATAAAAATCCACTGGACCACAACGTTAATTGCGAAATCACGGAAATTATTTTATTTGGACTGATTCGAAAAATAATGCTTGAAAGTTTGTATGAATTATTTTTAGTTTGGTTATCCGCCGAAAAAGACAACAAAAACAAAAAGAAGAAAGGGAAATAACTCAAAACTCAAATAACTCAAACTGTTTTATAAAAAAAAAAATCGATGTTGGTAAAAAATAAATAAAATTAAATATGTTATCAATATAAATCAAATTTAAATAATAAACTTAAATAGAACACTTAAAACAATTTTTCCACTAAAAACAATAACTAACACACCGCTATCTAATAAATCAATTTTCCTTAATGTAATATGCAAATGATGTCATCTTTCAATCGTCTATTTTACATGAATCATACTATATATAGGACTAAATGAAGCATTAAAGTAATGGACCTTTCGTATATATTAATCAAATTGTGAACAAACAAATAAACAAACAAACAGACAGGAATACGAATTAATGTATATAGATTATATATATAATATTCTGCAGTGTCTTTACATATATGCATAACAAAACGTCCGGGTTTCTATAACGTCTCGTTTCTGTCATTGTGTGTGTGTGTGTGTGAGAGAGTTACATATGCACTACCACAATGACTTTTTTTTTTATTGCATTTTCACCTCAAACAAGGCAAATTGCCACTTTGGTGTAGGGGGCTACTATCAGGGGCAACAACTACCAGGGCACCATGTAGGGATTTGGGCAGCAAGATGTCGGTTCACGTTACACTTGAACTTCTGCACGTCAGTACTGTTGGGGAAGCAGGGACCTGGAATGGAATTCCAAAGTCTAGCGGTTCTGGGGAAGAAACTATTGGAGTAGAAAGATCTTTTACATCTAGGGATCTCTACAGTGTGGGGGTGGGATTTAGCAGCCTGTCAGGTTTGTTGAAGGTGCTCACGTCGTGGGGGCACAAGTGCTTGCAGTTCGTCAGAGCATTCACCACTAAAATATTTGTAGAACAGGCAGAGGGATGCAACATTTCGTCGATGGGACAGAGGCTGAAGCTTAGATGTCAGTTCAGGGCCTATCAGGTTTCCGACTCTCTTTTGAACCTTGTCAAGGAGCAAGAGACTAGTAGCAGATGCACCAGCCCAAATGTGACAGCAATACTCCATACATGGGCGAATGGTGGCCTTATATAGGTACAGGTTACTTTTGGGGGTTGTCTAGCACGGTAGAGAGAGCCCACCTTTATTGCAGTGGCCTTGGCAATGCTTTCAATGTAATTGTTCCAACTCATGTTTCCTGTGAACGTTAGGCCAAGGAGTTTGAAAGATGTACTCTCAGATAAAGAGTCGTTGGCTATTGCTATAGGTGGTAGAGAGGGTTTCTTGTAATTATTGAATGAAACTAGTTTAGTCTTGGCGGCATTGAATGTGACCATCCATTTTTGTTCCCATTCCACTACAGATTGGAGGTCTTCCTCTAGCGTTTCTGCCCTTGTGTGATTTTTTCTTCTTTAACAAAGCCGGACAAAGTTGGTGATTTCATAATCTGTATTTTTCAATTATTATGTTAGTGTTGCAATTTCATCATTGTCTAATTCTTAATGACCCTCTCCCCACAATTCGTACTAAGTGGATTACTTCATTCCATGCCCGCCCCAACCAAAGCCCGATACTCGACTCTTTTTGAACTCTCAAACTCCATGTCTTTATCTGAAACTATCTTTCTAATTTATTATGTGATCATACAATGGTTTTTCACATAATTCATTTGTATTATTCCCACATTTCCAACCCGCCTCTTGATTCCAAATTCTCCTTCCAATTGAAAACATAATTGTCAGAATAAAATTCCATTCTATCAAGTTAACATGCCTAAGTTATTGTTTATGAATATTTCATCCTAAATATCTCTTTTAGATGAAATTCCATTTAGACTTACGAAACACAATCGTAATAATAATTGATTAGTTTATTTTCCGGAATCAACAACACAACATCTCTTCCATCTTATTTTATCACAATGGCATTACGTACATTGTTCTATACACCCATCCTATTTTCCGCAGGTACGATCCCTAGATCTTCATGCTCCACTGGCCTCAGAACAAGATCAAACCCTATCAATATTATTATTTTTCTTCCGTTTAGTCTGGCATAATATAACACTAAAGGAAGACCTCCAATCTGTAGTGGAATAAGGACAAAAATGGACTGTCACATTCAATGCTGCCAAGACTAAGCTTGTCTCCTTCAATAATTACAAGAAACCTTCTAAGCCACCAGTAGCTATAGCTAAAGATATATTACCTGAAAGTACTTCTTTCAAACTCCTCGGCTTAACGTTCACAGGAAACATGAGTTGGAACAGGTCCATTGAAAGCATTACTAGGGCTGCTGTGAGGAAGGTGGGTTCCCTTTACTGTGCTAAAAGTTACTTATGCCTGAAAGAATCCTGTACTTCTACAAGCGCATCATTCATCCATATATGGAGTATCGTTGTCACATTTGGGCTGGTGCACCTGCTACTAGTCTCTTGCTCCTTTCTTTCAGTATTTAGTTTCTTGAATTTAACTTCTGCTTATATGTTTTGTTTCATGTACCTCTAACAATCACTGTATTTCATAATCTCCAATGCAAAAACAAAAGAAAAACTAAGTATTACACTTAGTATATATTAATAACTTTTATTTTGAAAGAGAGGTTTGGAAGTAATTCGACATTTCATAGCGTCAGGTGACTTAAGAATTAAAGCTAAAAGAGGGAATCTGCATAGTTAAGGGCCGTAGAGAGAAAATAAACATTTTTTTTTAAAGGCAAATATTTGTAATGACAAGGAACATAAATTTGCTATACCTTACCAATGCAGTGTTTTTAGAGTACGTCATATCCATAGTTGGTTTCTTAGATATTTGGCCACATTATATATAGATGACGCTGATAGCTTCAGTTTTGAGTCGTCATCATGTACCTCCTTTGTAAATGTAATTTTAAAAAAGTTTTATTTCATTATTTTTGGACTGTGAATCTTGAATCAAACGACATTCTCTTTAATTTGATTCTGGAAATAGAATTAAAACGTACATTGTTTCTTTGAATATATTTTGACTTCATTAAAATATTTTTCTTTTTAAATGTGTAATTCATAATATGCAACTATTCTTAAAGATATTCACTTTAAATTGCAAAATAATTTTAATATTTTTGATACCTTTATTTTTTAAATATGATATTTTGATCTATTTTTTTCTTTAAATGCGATATTTTGATAATTTTTGTTTGTTCCTTTCCAGTAAGATATATCAATCGTAAGCTTATATATATATATATATATATATATATATATATATATATATATGCGTGTGTGTATATATTAGTTTTTTTATTCTTTTTGTGCGTTGATATTCATATTAAAAAGCCTTATTTCTATTTATTTAAAAAAAAATACAACTTTGTTATATATGGGTCGTGAAATTGCATTCATCTGCAAAAGATCTATCTAATTTGCATATTCTTTTAAGCATTCATTTTTTAATTCCTTTTTTCGGTTTTCTTATGGGATGATCATCTTTAGTTAACTATTACCTGTAATTATATTCATGCAGATATTCTACAGGATTTATACTTGCATAATATTTGAATAAAATGTTATAAACACAAACCTCTTTCTATATATATTTATGTATGCATATAGATATATACAATTTTTTTAAAAATGTTGCCTATCAAAATCCTGATAGTTTTTGGTCTACAGACATGAAACTTAATATATAGGATATTCAAACCCATAAAACGCTTTATATTTGGGTTTTAGCCAGGGAAAATTGGTGCAAAATTGTGAAAATTAAAAGAAAAATGGAATTTGCCAGGTTATGGTCGAACAACAGCATTACAAATATGCATGCATAGCATAACAGCTATTGGTTAGTTTTATAGCAAACATGTGTTCATAGCTCAGGCATTAATATCAAAGAAAAAAGTAAATCAAAAGCTAAACATTTGAATTTTAATTTTCACTAATGGCACACAAGTCATTTCTTTTTAATTTTTGTTCAATTTAATGATATAATAATAAATACAAACTATGTATCAATCAAAATATCATATTTAAACATATTTATGACTGGGCAATGTCAGGCAGCCTGCTAGTATATATATATATAGATATATATATATAATCTTACGATGGATATGGCTTACTGGAAAGAAACGAATGATAAACATTAAAAATAAATGAAATCCGATAATTTTGAATATAAAGAAACTTTGAACTCAAAATCTGATCTCACCACAAATAAAATAATTGATGCAAGACAAGATTTGTCAGATGCAAACAGAATCATTTTTTAATAGTAACACTGATAAATTATTGCTTAACTTTTAGTTATCGCTTCCTTCTTCCTTACTAAGCTTGCATCCAGCATTTCATCATGTAAAGAAAACTTGGAATATTCCTTTACTTTGTTTTGAGTCTATTTTTCTTCTGTGTTATTTATCATATATTTTTGCCAACTGGTCATTTGTGTACAGGTGAAATATTGTCTTGTAATCGAACAACTCACATCATGCTACTTCAGGATAGTTTAAATTTAGTTCATCTTTTGTGCCAATCCATGCTTGTAACATCTTCTATGCTCACATTCAAGGTAGTCTATAGCAGATATTCATATAATGCATCAATAGATATCTTTATTAGTAATGTGTAGGCTGTCATGATGCAACTGATATGCCTGTATTTATCAAACAAATGGATCATATAACTTTTGTGAACTAGTGATGCATTGGTAACAGTAAGCAATTCATGTTAATTTTCATCCCAGCTAATTATTTCATTGAATAATTTTGCATTGATGAAAATCTTTTCATTTTTTTTCTGCCAAAAATTATTTGGTGTGAGTTTTCATGTGTTTAGCTAAACTTGATGCCTGAGAATAAGAATATTTACAAAGTTCGCAAGAATATGGCTTTTCTCCAGTATGAGTTCTCATATGTGAAATTAAGGTTGTTTTAACAGAAAAAGAAGAGCCACAAACTCCACACGAATATGTTTTTTCCCCCGTGTGCTTTCTCATATGTACCATTAAATTTGATTTTTGGCAACAAGAATACTCACATAATTCACAAGAAAATGGTTTATCACCACTGTGAAGAATCATATGTTTGCGTATATAAGATTTAGTGCTAAAACAAGAGCCACATATTTCACAAGAATACGATTTTTCCCTTTTTTCTCCTGAGTGAGTTTTCATGTGTCTCCCTAAATTTGATTTTTGAGAAGAAGAATATTCACATATTTCACAAAAATATGACTTTTCTCTCTTTTCTCCAGTGTGAGTTCTCATATGTTTCACTAAATTTGATTTTGAAGGACAAGAATATTCACATAATTCACAGGAAAATGGCTTCTCTCCAGTGTGAGTCCGAACATGTACCTCTAGATGTGATTTATAAGCGAATAAAGAGCCACATACTTCACATGAATGAACCTTTTTTCCAGTATGTGATTGCATGGTTCATTAATGTTTTGTTCAAAGTAAAAAACAATTTACAGGAATCTGCTTTCTTTTCAGTATGCAATTGTGTTTCTAAATCTTGGTCTGGACTTTTCTAAATCTTTGTTTTGGAATTTTAGTATTTGCAGATAATGTCCATTGATGAATTGCAAATATTGTTTCTTGATCATCGATAGGAAATTCAGCAATATCTGTAAATAAATATAAAATTCAAATTTTAATATTTAAATATTAAGGTAGTTAAGTATTTTTTTTAAAGTAGTTACTTACTAGAAATATTAAATAATTAAATTTTTATATTTTTAATCTACACCTGATTATCAAACCAGGACAGATAAAGGTCACCTGTACATAATAATTTTCAAATGATAATATTGATTAATATTTATTGAATTCTATTTTCAGCCGATTTTTCAATTTGCATGTAAAAATACTTACAATTGCTTCTTCAGTTTCAAGTCATCATCATGTACCTCATTTGTAAATATAATTTTAAAAAAGTTTTATTTCAATATTTTTGGACTGTAAATTTTGAATCAAACAACAATATCTTTAATTTGATTCTGGAAATAGAATTAAAACATACATTGTTTCTTTGAATATATTTTGACTTGATGTGTAATTTGTAATAGAATTAAAACATACATTCTTTCTTTGAATATATTTTGACTTCATTAAAATATTTTTCTTTTTAAATGTGTAATTCGCAATATGCAACTAATCTTAAAGATATTCACTTTAAATTGTAAAATAATTTTAATGTTTTGATACCTTTATTTTTTAAATGCGATATTTTGATATTTTTTATTTGAAGTATTTAACTATGATCAATGTGTAATTCATTATACGCAACTAAAAAACTGGCCCATAGTTAAGGGATTCTCAGATGGTGCCCAGGGATTTATCTCCTGCCCGATGGATCTTAGTAACCTATGGCATACCTGACCCCAGTTCTGACCCATAACAGCACTAGGCAATTCCTCACTGGTTGGAACCATCGATACAGATTCATTCCAATGCGCTATGCTGCAGTATAGAAATATGCCAGTTCGAGACACCAAGCTGTCACCAGCCATATGTATCTTTAGTCGTCCCATTCACGACTTTATACTCATTATACCTGGAAGTTATCAACCACATAACATGTGGTGTAATACTTGCTAAGTATATGAAGAATCCCTACGAAACCAGCAAATGCACTGTTCTTAGAGGTTATTCGAACATACACAAAGGCTCCCACCACCGATCATTGGTGATAATGTGCACGTTCAAAACCAGATCGGTTCATATCTGTGCAAATGGGATAAAACTAGAGTAGTAAGCAAAGTCTGCCAATTCTATCAATATACAATACGTGTAGTAAACAATGGGCAGTCAACGATTCCCCCACTATCAAACAATCATGAGGCTGCTTGCACGGCAACCGACAAGGCTAATCTGCTTGTCAGTCGGTTTGCCTCAAACTCCACGCTGGACCCGGTACACCACTCCCTCCCCGACTTTCCTTTGCAGACAGACGCCACACTAGACGATTTGAAAATCACCCCTTCTCAGGTGCATGGTATCATAAAAAACCTAGACCCTTCAAAAGCATGTGGACCAGGTCTCATGCCAGCTGTGCAATTAAAAAAATGCTCTGCTGAGGTTGATCCAGTTCTCTCCAAACTTTACAATAAATTCCTTAACGAATCTTGCTTTCCCGACTGCTGGAAAACCGCTTCTGTAGTACCAGTAATCCAGAATTCTGGTGAAAGAACTGACCCACTAAATTATCATCTCATTAGCCTCCTCCCACTTTTTGCCAAAATATTTGAGTCCTTAGTTAATCAAGCCCTAGTCCAACACCTAACAGCTGCTAAACTCCTGACCAACAAACAATATGGATTCAGGCAAGCCCAGTCAACAGCAGATATCTTAACTGTGGTCTCTAAACGTATATACTGTTCACTGGACAAAACAGGGGAGGGTAGAGCGGTAGCCCTTGATATATCTAAGGCTTTTGACAGGGTATGGCACAATGGTCTTCTAAGGAAAATTAGATCACAGTATCACTGGAAGAATACATAATGTAATAGAAAAATCCAAGTTGTTCTTAACGGTTGTACATCTAAACAATATGATATAAATGCAGGAGTACCTCAGGGGTCTATCCTTGGACCTCTATTATTCCTAATATTCATAAATGACCTCCCTGATGAAATTGTTTCGGAGATGAGTATATTTGCCGATGACACCACTCTCTATAACAGGCATGAGGGGAAAACAAATGAACACATATCCAAGGAAATGGCAGAAACACTAAAGGATGACCTCCAATTTGTAGTGGAATTGGGACAAAAATGGACAGTCACATTCAATGCTGCCAAGATTAAGCTTGTTTCATTCAATAAAAGAAACTTTCTCTACCACCAATAGTAATGGCCAAGAACACATTGCCTGAAAGTACTTCTTTTAAACTCCTCAGCCTAATGTTTACAGGGATCATGAACTGGAAAATATATATTGAGAGCATTGCCAAGGCTGTTGCAAAGAAGGTGGGCTCTCTCTACCATGCTAGAAAATTACTTATGCCTGAAAGTATCCTGTACCTGTATAAGGCCACCATTCGCCCATGTATGAAGTACTGTTGTCACATTTAGGCTGGTGCATCTGCTGCTTGTTTCTCACTCCTGGACAGGGTTCAAAAGAGAGTCGCCAACCTGAACTGTCATCTAGGCTTCAGCCTCTGTCCCATCGACGAAATGTTGCATCCCTCTGCCTGTTCTACAAATACTTTAATGGTGAATACTCTGACGAACTGCAAGCATTTGTACCTCCCCGACGTGACTACCTCCAACAAACCCGACAAGTAACTAAGTCCCACTCCTTTATAGTAGAGATCCCTAGGTGTAAGAAAGCCTTTTACTCCAATAGTTTCTTCCCCAGAACTGCAAGTCTTTGGAACTCCCTTCCGGGATTCTGCTTTCCCAACTGTACTGATATGCAGATGTTCAAGTGTAATGTGAACAAGCATCTTTCTACCCATCTCCCTTCATAATGCCCGCATAAATTATGTCCCCGATAGTAGCCCCCTACTTCAAAGTGGCACTGTGCCTTGTTTGGGGTGAAAATTGAATGACAAAAAAAAAAACGCATTAATAGATCTAGGCAAATGACTCTTCAGAATAGAAAATTTCTGTGAAAGTATATTCTGGTACAATTCCCTCCCCCAAGGCTGACAATCACAGGCAACCTTAGATTGCACTATGCTGCTCCTATCAGGACACCAACAACCATTGCACATAACAATACTACAATATCACCTAAAGTCACAGAGCCATATATCCCACCCAACCAATGCTCTCACCAGACATACCACATACCACCATGAGTCCCATATAGTTAGACAACAATGCTGGATATCACTCAACCAACTGTTGATAGCCATGTAATACCAGATACCCCTCTATCACCAAGTTGACCTCAAAATGTAAGGCCTTCGAGTCAGCCAACAACCCAACCCCCCCATCTGGAGTACAGATACCCAGGAGATCAGGCCATGCTAAAACTACACTAAAATGGTTTAAGGACTATGTCCTAACAATTGAAAACCCACAGTAATCTTGAGTCATTTCCCAACCAGGTCCATTCAACATAATGTTTTCCCCTGTACTCAGACAGATTCCCACTCCCCCTTGCCTACTGCTGTCGTTTTTTCAGTCTTTGGGCTTGTTACAACTAACATTAGCATCGAGACATATGCAAAGACTTTTGGGGAGGGTGTGAATAGAGGATTATTTTTGTGTAATTCTAACTGTCCTGTCATTAGCTCTGTCAGGTCTTGTTCATTGTCGTGGACAATACATAACTGCTGGATAAATAGAGTATACTCTAATCTAATCTATATATATAAAAGGCAAAATGTGTGTGACCATTTCGTGTATGTCTCGCAAAGGCTTCTTTCACACACGCTCCCGGGGGGGGGAGGGGGTTATGATCGCTTAGAACTGTTTATATACCCGCTAGATAATATCTACGATTTGGGAATGCGGGTCGCCTCTACATTAATTTACGTCAACTTTTATGAGATTCGTGCTATTTCGATCTATCGCCTGTTTGTCCTGCTTTTTAGTATAAATAAAGTGAAACTAAATTCAAAACCGTGGGTTCTCGGCATTGTGCCGGGAAACGTCCAGAAGCAATCAGCTTTGATCAACGTGGGGATAAACTCCTCTTATATCAGTCAATTGCTATTCAATCTGGACAATGGGGAGCTGAGTTCCCCCTCCCCAACATCTGTTGGGGAAAAAAACCCAAATGCTGCCTCGCAGCAAAAGTTAACTGCGTGACTTCTATTTGACCTCATTAATTAGGTAAAATAGAAGCAGCAGAGTTAACTTTTATTGCGGGCACCTGTCAATACTTAAATAAATAAATTCAAACGTGTTTCCATTGTATGTTGCGGTGGCCTGTTGGTTAACGTCGCACACTTTTTTTTTCATACTTTAATTTCCAACTTTGCCTTAAGGGTTCAGATTCCATCCTCATACTCACCTACCAAAACTTCTTTTTTTATTTTAACCCCTCCCCCCGGAGTTTGAATTTACCCAAAACCACACACACCTTAAAACACCCAGGCATCGCTGGGTACCCCCCGCTAGTCTATCTATATATATAAAAGGCAAAATGTGTGACCATTTCATGTATGTCTCGCAAAGGCTTTTTTCGCCGACACTCCTGTGAGGGGTTATGATCGCTTAGAACTGTTTATATACCCCCTAGACAATAATATCTAGGATTCGGGAACGTGTGTAGCATCTAGATTTACTTACACCGACTTTTACAAAATTATTGCTATTTTGGCTTCTCATGTGTTGATTTGGCTTTTTTGCATAAAAAGTGAAACTAATTCAAAAGCTAACAAGCTGTTCTCGGCATCGCGCCGGTAACGTCCACAAGCAATCAGCTTTGATCAATTTGGGGCTGAACTCCTTATATCAAACAATTGCTAATCCCCTTTCATTTGGGGAGTCGGTTCCTCCCCCCCCCACACCATTATCTTGGGCAACCATCATCTTAGGGAAGCGAAAACTGCCCCGCATTGAAACAAAGTAATCAAACCCCAAAAAGCTGTCCCGCATTAAATAAAATATTGCTACGTCATCTCGTAACGCTCCCGCGATGACCTCATTTAGCGGCTATCTGTCAATCAAACCTCTTTCATTCGCTTTATAACCCTTATTTTAACACTCTAATAAATTCCTCTTACTCCTGGCCTAGACAGTTAAGTGGTTGGCGTTTGTTTCACCTCCGTATCAAGGCTTCCGGGTTCAATCCTGCATTCCGACCAAAACTATTTTTTTTCTTTTACATCTTTAAACACTTAGGCAACGTTTTTTGTTTTTTTTACTTCACTTATTCTTTAGTTTACCTCCCCCCCCCCACCTCCTATACACACAGCATTTTTTTTTTCGCTGTTTTTTTTTTTGGTTTTGGTTTTTCCGATTTTTTTAACATCGTTTCAGGGTTATTATTTACCCACCCATACACACACATACAAACACCCGGGCAACGCCAGGTACCCCCCCCCCCCCGCTAGTTCAGTATAAATTGTAAAATAATCATTTTAATATTTTGATAACTTTAATTTTTAGATGCAATATTCTGATATTCTTCCATTTTTTAATGAGTTTTAAATATTTATTTCTGGTAAATTACAATTAATAGCAGTTTCGATGGCATTATTGGTGAGTTTGAGATCTGATGATCAGGAATACAAGAAAGCATAAATATCTGGAAGAATAGAAAGGGATATATGGGCGCAGTGAAGACCAGACTCACGTTATTCCTTAATCAAGATTTGAAATGGCCAAATAATCATAACTCATGTCTATAAATGTATTATGAAGAGAAAATCTTCTACCAGAACCAATTGATAACCACAGAACAAGTGGCTAGCCAACATAAAGTCCCATGTTTCATGGAGGCCAAGTTTTTTTTGTAAATAATGACCACATTGTTACAGCCATGAATCCACAGAAAGGTAAATCTGCCATCCCAACCTTGTGATGTAAACTGCTACAGATGCAACTGCAAAAGTTACATAGCAATACACTGCCAAGATATGAAATCCTTTGTTACCGATGTAGCAAAGTTAAACACTAGGCCCAGCACTGTTCAAGAAATGAACAAGGGGACGAGCCATTAGTGCCAGCCTGCTCCCCTTATAAAGATGTAAATGTGGTGCTCCCGGCGATTATTGTCTACATTGATGAAATGCTGTTTGGTGCTGATCAAAACATGATTTTCACATACAATAGTGGATGTAGATCGATGTAAAGGTGTATGTTGTGACTATTTAAGGCATGTCCCATGCATGTGACAGGAGAGTGGTCACCATTTTCACAGACGAATGTGTTTCTGTAAGGATGAATAAACCAGTGAGGTTTCATCTGTTTTTATGGATCGATGTGACAAAAGCATTGGAAGGCTTCACTGTTGGACTGTGTGCAGTTCAGTCCAGCATCAACTTGATTTTTTCCTACCTTTGACCCTGAAAGGCAGGCATGAATTGTGGCATGGAAATAAGTAGATAACTTCACATGTTAAGTACTGTGCAATGGAGTATCCAAACGTAGAGTTGCTGCAGAAATTCAATACACAAAGGATGCCAGTGAAATGCTCATTAGAAGGCACTAGAAAACACATGGAGTTAATAAAGGAATACAAACTCAGTGTTTCACTGCGATTAAGGATGGCCATTCACAGAGTGAATGTGAGCATATGTATGTGACAAATCACTTTCTTTGCCCAGTGACGACAAACAGCAGTCAGAGGGGCTATGCAGACGTGTATAGAATGCCAATCAAGAGGTCGAGTGCCAGTCCAATGGAAATGAAAACTAGAATTGAGCAGCTGTTGGCAATAGGTTGGGATGATCATTATATGCTATTGCTAACCACTTTCCAAGGATCATAGATTGGAGCTACTCATTGATAGTGACACTGCCTTCTGCAACAATAAATTCAGGATGTTCACAGATGAGTGGAGCATGTATATGAGATTTCCTTGTGCATATGCCTAGCTGGGAATGGTAAAGCAGAATGATGCCACCATACTGTAAAAAATAATTGCAGGCAGGATGCACAGTTCCATACACAAATTTTTTTTTAATATTATGATCCATTTCGAGTTATAATCTATTTTGTGGGACAATTAATCGGAATCAGAATCGTTAATCGAAAGAATCCTGTATTTTGGAGGGAATCAGAATCGGAATTTCATCGTTAAAAAATACCTTAGATTTACAATTCTTTCATTATGATTCTCTTATATTTTTAAGTTGAACTGTTTGTTTGAAGTAAGATTAATGCTGTCAAAAATTTATGATAAAAATGTCATAGAACTTTTCATAACATATCTAATATGATGTACAAGAATTTTATTAACTACTTTAAAGGTAATCTTTATGAGTTTCGAAAGGTAATCTTTATGAGTTTCGAAATTTCTTGAATTTTTTTTAATTCTTGGAATCAAAAACAATTTTTTTTTTTTTTACTTGTAGCTTAACTTGCTTTTATATTTCACCATTTCGTTTTTTAGTAATAAATGTTTCTCTACATTAAAAACCGACCTTGTGTCTAACTCTGCCCTCGTAGGGAGGCAAGTAAATAGGAAGTAATATGGTGGCTGAAAAACGTTTTTCGACCACCATAAAAGCATTACTAATACATTTAAACCCTGAAGAATTTCCACCATGCACATTCGTTGTTCTAAGTTAACTCGCCACTACTTGTGCTTCAAACTTTTTTTTTAAAAAAGCGCTTTAAAATAGTAAAAACACTACAACTTTTTTTTCGTTTTAGAAGGGAGATTTCAGGCACCCCTATTATCCAAAGAACCAGCTATGTAAACACTCTGCAATATTTTTCAATAATAATTTTTTTTTTAAATCTTTACAATCAATTTTTATTTAAAATTAAAAAAATATTTTCTAAAATATTTTGTTTATATATGTTTACATTTTGTTTTTAAGTAAAATTAAGAAATTAATTTTAAAAATATTGTTTATATTCATCTTTATTCAAAAGGGTTACTTTTCAGTAGCTTCACTGGTTGTTAACCTAAATTTTCCGAATGTCAGAACAAGGCTTGTCTGCCAGACCTACTTATCTAAGCTTTACCGATTTTTGTTATTATGATTTTATCTGGGGTGTTTTATGGATGGGGGGGGGATAATTTTTTTTTTGGCTGGAGTTTATGTAAGTATTAACAGGAAAATTGGTAAAAGACAAAATGGAATCCGCGCTATTTTTAAATATTATTTTCAAGTTTAATTAAAGTTTTACAATACCCTTTTCTTATTATTGTTTTTGTATTTTTTAGTTATTTTTACTAATTTTTTTTGGCCAGATTTAACAAACAAACAAAATAAGAGCAAAGCTAGACAAAACAAAACAAAAAAAAATTTGGTGCCTATGGACTTATGTTACCGTTATTTTTTTATGGTTTAAGTGCCTCGCCCAATGTTTAAAGAGTTTCTAAAATTTTTAAAAATTGGTGAAAGTCAAATTTAGCACTTGTGGCGATAAAGAAAAATAAACAAAAACCTTTAGCATGTACCTATCTCTCACGGAATGTCATAGATCGAAACACAGTGAAATGTTATTTGGTGCTAGTGCACTTATTGATCCGCGCTATTTTTAAATGGTACTTTCAAGTTTAATTAGTTTTATGATACTTTTTCTTATTAAATTGTTAGGTGAAAGTACCAGCGCTATTTTTAAATAGTATTTTCAAGTTTAATTAAAATTTTACAATACCTGTTTTTATAAAATTGTTAAGTGAAAGTACAGAATAGGTACACAACACTCTCCCGTCCCCATGTTAAGAATGGCTTTCTAAATAATGTCATTATTTCAGCACGGCTCAATAAGTGCATGAGTACCTTTTATTTTCTTGAATAAAATAAAAACTACTCGATGAGAACACTAGTGTTTTTGTTTTAATAATTATTTTTTATTCAAAAATAAAAAATAAAAATTTCAATTGTTAAAACATATTTTTTTTCCCCCAAAGCTTATTGGGATTTTTTTTAATTACCATATTTTTCAACACATTCTCTAAAAAATGTTCAAAATTATCTAATATTTTTTCATTTTTCATGTTATAAGCGTCTCTATACATAGCCTCATCGACATGAGACCATTTCATGTCTCCTACTGATCCCGATATTATTTCAGTTTTCTTTTAATATGAGACCAATAGGCATCAAATTTGTTGGTGCAAACACCAGTAAGTGGATCCATAAAAATTTTGTGAATGGTTTACAATAGGCATCAATATTGTTGGTGCAAACACCAGTAAGTGGATCCATAAAAATTTTGTGAATGGTTTACGATTCCGTGAACATAATTAAGCTTGAAAATAATATTTTAAAATAGTGCAGATTCCATTTTGACTTTCACCAATTTTCCTGTTAATAATTATATAAACTCCGGCAAAAACAAAAAAAAACAAAAAAAATCATAATAAAAAAAAGCATGCGCGAATTTCGAGCCAAAATAAATACATAAAAAAAATCTATGTCACACACGTAAAAATTCTTTCCTTGTAAAAATAACTTCTCCCTTACAACATCGAAGCCGATGCATATTTCGCAACAGGAGTAGCATTCATGTACGTCCGCCCTTTTTCTTTATATTTTTTAATATATAAAATAACTCCTGAAATCGATTGTTATTAATTTCATGGTGTATGTTTAATTCATGATGAAAATATTTGTTTTAATTTTTATCTTCAATGAAAGAAATTTTACGAAAAAAATCAAATCATTTTCGAAATTCCTTAATTGTATTTCCACTTTTTTGCGGTACCAAATGTTTTGTTAAACAAAAACTTTCGATTATATAATGGTATATTTCAAGACAACACTTGTACGGGAATTGGAATCGTTAATCAACATTTTCCTGGAATCGGAATTGGAAAAAACTTAGGAATCGTCCCAACACTAGTAATAGGCAGTAACTCTTCAAAGTAAATGCATGTTTAAAGTGTGGCAATATGCCAGAATAACGTCATACTTGATCCGGAAGCAGCTTACTATTGATATTAAAGCCATTATTGTCTTTTTTACTATCGCTCAAGATGAAAAAGTGTTAAAATGTTTTAGATGTAATAGTAAAGTGATTTTTCAAATTTTCATCATGTCATAATCTTTAAAATAAATAATATTATCGCCTATAAACAATTTTAGTCGAATTTTCGTAGAAACTGTTTACGACGGCAAGATTACAATTTAATCTCATTTAAATGTTTAAGATTGTTAAAAAAAAAAAAGTTATTTAATGATTTTATTTTTAAAAAGTTTTATCCAAATCTTACCTTTCATTACAGAAAATTCAATATGATAAACAAACCAAAAACCAGGATGATTTCTTTTTTCTTTTGTGTTCAAAACAGAAAATTTGTTTTGTTTGTTAGAATTTCTTCAGTAATTGATACATGTTTCTTTTTTTTTTTTTTTGTGTCCTATTCATTAAGAAATAAAATACATGAAAATATAAAAGAATCAAAATTAAAAGAAGAAAAACACGATTTAAACGTGAAATAATTTTAACAGACACACTGCTAAGGAACAATAATGAATTTAAGTTATCGTAACACGGTGTAATCATTATTTCGTTCCTCGTGTAAAAATCTCCGTTTATTTGTTAAGTGTACTGAATTGTTTTCTTCTTAAGTTCAGATTATATTATAGTTAGCCAACGTTCTTCTTAACTTCCGATGTGTCTACTGTTATTTTAAAAAAATGTGTCTTTATGTTCAAATAAAGACTAATTGTGTTATTTTTATATGTATAATGTTGTTAATTTTTATTGTTTACTTTTCAATATTGTCCTTTTCTTTTATTTAAAGAACAATAAAAGTGAAGAAACTAGTTTTCTTTGTCGCCGCTTTTGGTAGCGCTCAGCTCCGCTCCGCAGAAAATTAGAATACATTAGCTGATTGTAACCAATAAAACTTTAAATAAAAATTTAATTAAAATAAAAGGGTAAATTTTTACGACGTACCACCCAGCGTATTATAAACACCCCAACCTTCCCATGTTAACGGCTTTTGCAATAAACTAACATCCCCCCAACCTCGAAAGCCGTTCTTAACATGGGGAGGCTGTGGGAGTGGGGGGGGGTAGAATCCAAGTTTAGCGTTACAAATTCCAGAGAACTACTTGAGGATTGGCACTATTGCCAAACGAATTATTTTGCGCTAAATAGTATTTTTTGTTTAAAAAATTAACCACTGGATGCCATGCGTAGAATAAAATATCGAAGCCGGTCATTTTGTTTACCTTATCGCCATCATGTAAATTGAAAAATAAAAATGTCGGCCTCTACCTTCTTCATAAAGTGATTCTTTAATCTGATTGATCCATTTTCTTTTTCTTCGAGAGTGACCTGCCCTTGGAGGTTGGGGGGGGGGGGAATTTCCCTGTCTTTTAATTAATTTTTCATTTTTGAACGGAATAAAATAAAATAAAATAAACGAAAAAATTATTAAACAAGATTTTAACAAAATAAAATAAAACAAACGAAAGCATTATTAAACATTTATTTTACATTTGTACGGATTAAAATATATTTATTTTATTCTGTACAAATGTAAAAGAAATGTATTTTATTCCGTACAAATGTAAAATAAATGTTTAATAATTTTTTCGTTTATTTTATTTTATTTTATTCCGTTCAAAATGTAAAATTAAAAGAAAGGGAAAATCCACCTCACCTCCAAGAGCAGGTCACTCTCGAAGAAAACAAAATGGACCAATCAGATTAAAGAATCACTTCAATTTACATGATGGCGAAGGTAAACAAAATGATCGGCTTCAATATTTTATTCTACGCATAGCATCTAATGGTTAATTTTTTAAACAACAAAAAAAAACTAGTTAGCGCAAAATAATTCGTTTGACAATAGTGCCCATCCTCAAATAATTCTCTGGAATTTGTAACGCTAAACTTGGATTCTACCGGGGAGGGGATTATTCCGAAAGCCATTCTTAACATGAGGTAGTTGGTGTAATGTCTTTACCAAATAAAGGGAGACCACCGCAGATGTCACATGAGTTACGGCCCCTGGCGACATCCAGGGTAGTAGTCAGTCTGATATCCACCGAGCACGATATTCCTCGTTCGTTTTCTCTCTCTCGTCAATCTCCGTCCATCTTACAACCTCACTATGGTAATAACCGATATCTAGCAAGTATCGGTTACTTACCATAAGGATTATCACATTGGCGACGAGGATAGAGTAATTTACAAAAATAGACATAAGAAAACACAAAAAAAAAAAACAACAACAAACAGTCACACGTGTTGCAAAACAAACATAGCTGCCCTACCTCACTACCCGGAATTCGACTGCGAGTCAGAAGCCAAAGCAGCAAGATGGACGAAATACATTAGCAGATTGAGGAACTATTTTATCGCCCACGACATAGAGAGCGATAAAAGACAAAAAGCAATTTTGCTAACGCTTGTTGGTGAGGCGATGAACGACCTCATTGACGAATTACCAGCCGAACAGACCACACCCGGAGAAAACGAAAGCCACTTCGACAAACTCGTCTCGGCTGTACAGGCTCATTTCAACCCCCAAAATAACACGGAATACAACCAATTTGTATTCCGTAACATCAAACAAACCACGCCGAATGTAGAGGACTTCTACCGGAAATTGAAAGAAGCAGCAGCTACATGTCACTTTGCAGACGCAAACGCTGAGATAAAGTCTCAACTGATAACAGGCTGTTCATCAGAAAAAGTCCGGCAAAAGGGTTTAATAAATTCTAACATGTCACTACACGACTTGATAAATTATGCCAGGACGACGGAAACAATAACAGCGCACCTACAACAAATGCGCTTAGAGGACATGACAATACAAACTACTACTGCAGTATTAAACAAAGTCACGTACGGACAGCGACAGACATGTGACCGTCCCCGGCAAATTCAGTGCAGGAATTGCAACGGAAAATATCCACATGAACGAGGACCAACGTCTTGCCCAGCATTCCAGAGCCAATGCACTTATTGCCGGAGATGGGGGCACTTCGCCTCTGTCTGTTTTAGAAAAATGAACGACGAGGACAGACAACGTAGAACAAGTCGTCCTCCACGTCCACAAGTCCAAACCGGTGAACTGCATCGAGGACAACCAGCAGGACTCAACCAGCGGCAGTGACACAGAATATGTGTTTCATACAGGTAAGATGAAAAACCTTCCCTGTTTTGATATATCTTTTGGCAATAGCCACCAAACGTTCAATGTGTTAGCCGATTCAGGAGCCACTATCAACATTTTGTCTGAAGCAGATTTCAAGTGTTTAAAACCGACACCATGTCTCCGACCGACAAAAACTGTGATATCTGGATTTGGGGTCAAGCAAACTACTCCAGTTCTAGGCCAATTTAGGACCCTCCTAGAGTTTGGGGGCATCTCCTGCCAAGCTAACATACATGTAATAAAAAGCCCAGAAAAACCTATCATTGGCTGGGAAACATGTGAAAAGCTTAAACTTTTATCAGCAAAAAAGCTCCCAGTTAACCACATCAGCAACTCTGACACACAAATCCCGCAGACAACTCTTAAGCTTTTGGAGGACTATGCAGACCTATTCAATGGCTTAGGTAAACTTAAAGAGAAAAAAGTCCATCTGCACATAGATGAAAATATACCACCCATCGCTCAGAGATACCGCAGAGTCCCCTTTCATGTAAGGAAGGACATAGAAGAGCTAATACAGAAAGACGAGAAACTGGGGGTAATTGAAAAAGCGGAAGGACCAACCCCGTGGGTATCCCCTATTGTGGTGGTACCTAAGAAAGACCAAAGTAAAATCAGAGTTTGCATTGATATGAGAGCGGCAAACAAAGCTATCAAAAGGGAACGTCACCCTACGCCCACACTTGATGAGCTGAAGGCCATTCTATCGGGAGCTAGTGTCTTTAGCAAGTTAGACCTCAATCAGGGCTACAACCAGTTGGAACTAGCTGAAGAATCCCGATACATAACCACGTTCGCAACACACCTGGGTCTATATAGATACAAAAGACTATTTTTCGGTGTCAACTCCGCCAGCGAAATATTACACTGAATAGCAGCAAATGTGAATACAACAAGGGGTCATTGGAATTCCTCGGACACACATTCGGTAATGAAGGCATCAGCCCAAGTAACCGTAAAATAAAAACAATCCTCGAATTACCAGACCCCCAAAACGCATCAGAAGTCAGAAGTTTGTTGGGGATGACCAACTTTTGCGGTGCACAATTCATTCCAGACTACGCAACCCTGACTCATGAACTGCGTCAGCTAACAAAAGAAACACTCAGTGGTCCTGGACTGAGCACCACACTGAATGTTTAAAAAACCTCAAGGAGGCTTTGAGTAAAGCATGCTCACTTGCCTACTTCGACCCTAACAAACATACTGAGATATATACCGATGCCAGTGTTGTAGGCATATCCGCTGTACTATCACAAGACGGGCGGGTAGTACAATTTGTAAGCCGAGCACTATCCACAGTTGAGCAAAGATACTCTCAAACAGAGCGGGAGGCCCTCGCCATCACGTGGGCATGTGAACACTTTCACATATATATCTTTAGGGCCCCATTCACGGTTCACACAGATCATAAGCCCTTAACATCGATCTTTAATAACACCCGCTCCCAACTATCTGTGCGCATTGAACGCTGGGTTTTGAGAACACAGCCATACAATATGACTGTCACATACCGACCAGGTCATGACAACCCAGCCGACTATCTCAGCCGCCATCCAGTACATCTACCACCAAGCAACAGGGAGCAGAAAATAGCGGAGGAGTATATAAACTATATTCTCTCAACGTCGACCCCCAAAGCAATGACAATTGATGAAGTTGCAATGGAAACTGCGAAAGAGAAGACGCTCACTGCAGTCATTCAAGCCATCCTCACCAACAAATGGCAAGGTGCCAATGACGGCATAAACAAAGTCACGTTTCTCACCCTACATGCCAACCGTGATGAACTATCACTAGCACATGAGGACAGTATCATTCTGAAAGGGCGCCGGATAGTGCTACCTGAGACCCTACAAAACAGAGCTGCCAAAATAGCCCATGCCGGCCATCAAGGCGTCGTGAAATCCACGGCCCTCCTCCGGGAAAAAGTCTGGTTTAAAAACATGCAGCCTTTAGTAGAAGAAAACATCAGGAACTGTCACACCTGTCAGATCAGCACTCACAAAACGGCAAGGGAGCCGCAGAAAATGTCCCCACTACCAGCAGCCCCATGGACAGAGGTTAGTGCTGACTTTGGACATCTCCAGAATGGGAAATATCTTCTTGTTGTCACAGACGAGTACTCACACTACGTTGTTGTCGATATCCTGGACTCTATCTCAACAAACTCGGTCATACCCCGTTTAGACAAGATATTTGCCGAATTCGGGGTACCAGTATCCCTCAAAACAGACAATGGCCCACCATTCAACAGCTATGATTTCAAAACCTACGCCTCCGTCACCGGTTTCAGACACAGGAAGATAACACCTCTATGGCCCCAGGCCAATGCTGAAACAGAACGCTTCATGCGCACTGTAAAAAAATCCATCAAAGCCGCCTTAATCAAAGGCCAAAGCTGGAAGCAGGAGCTATTCAAATTCCTGTTAGATTACCGAACGACACCGCACTGCACCACCGGTGTTTCCCCAGCCTCAATTCTATTTGGCCGGACCATAAAAAACCACCTGCCACACCTAGTTGCACCTATAGCTGGAGACTATAGCATTAGGGTACGTGACACTCAAGCCAAGAAAACAATAAAGAAATATGCTGACAGAAAAGTATATGTAAAGCCCAATAATCTGAGTGTGGGTGACACCGTCGTTGTAAAAAGCGACCACACTTCAAAGGCACACACCCCCTATCAACCTAACCCATTAACCATAACAAAAAAAAAGGGATCCATGATTACTGCCACACACAAGGACAACCAAATTACAAGAAATGCCAGCTTCTTCCAAAAAATCCCTAAGCCACTAAGAAACATCACACATGACCCACCTGAATACTCTTCATCTGAAGATGAGGGACACATGCATGTGACAGCATCACCAAAATCTAAAGAAAACCAGGGACAACACTCTTCAAACCTCAGATGCTCAGGCCGCACAAGACGGCCACCCAAAAGATTTGATTGCTAAATGCTACAAATACCCCTGTACATAATAATGCATAATTATCATTTTCTTTCCCTTAGGTTGGCAGATGCTTCCCTCCAACCCAGCAACGCAAACACTCCAGTCACACCACGCATGAACAAACTCCTTGATGAATATGTATAAAAAAAGATAATAATAATAAAATAAACTTTAAAAAAAAATTTAAAAAAAAGAGCATTGTAATGTCTTTACCAAATAAAGGGAGACCACCGCAGGTGTCACAGGAGTTACGGCCCCTGGCGACATCCGGGGTAGTAGTCAGTCTGATATCCACCTAGCACGATATTCCTCGTTCGTTTTCTCTCTCTCTCTTCAATCTCCGTCCATCCTACAACCTCACTATGGTAATAACCGATATCTAGCAAGTATCGGTTACTTACCATAAGGATTATCACAACGACTTGATAAATTATGCCAGGACGACGGAAACAATAACAGCGCACCTACAACAAATGCGCTTAGAGGACACGACAATACAAACTACTACTGCAGTAGTAAACAAAGTCACGTACGGACAGCGACAGACACGTGACTGTCCCCGGCAAATTCAGTGCAGGAATTGCAACGGAAAATATCCACATGAACGAGGACCAACGTCTTGCCCAGCATTCCAGAGCCAATGCACTTATTGCCGGAGAAAAATGAACGACGAGGACAGACAACGTAGAACAAATCGTCCTCCACGTCCACAAGTCCAAACCAGCCGCCGCCGACCGGTAAAATTTAAAAAAAAAAAAAAAAAAAGAGAGCATTGTAATGTCTTTACCAAATAAAGGGAGACCACCGCAGGTGTCACAGGAGTTACGGCCCCTGGCGACATCCGGGGTAGTAGTCAGTCTGATATCCACCGAGCACGATATTCCTCGTTCGTTTTCTCTCTCTCGTCAATCTCCGTCCATCTTACAACCTCACTATGGTAATAACCGATATCTAGCAAGTATCGGTTACTTACCATAAGGATTATCACAGTTGGGTGTGTTTATACTACGTTGGAGCAGGTCGTAAAAAAAATACCAAAAAACAATATAAGATTCACTCAAGCATATTAACTTATTCAAGCGTAGCCAATGTAAACAGAATGCCTTTCCATTTAAGTTACATAACCTGGTGACGCCAAAGAATATACTACGGTGACCACGGCTAAGCGATAGACGACTATTATTATGAGGATAGTTTTTTCTGTTTCAATTCTCAAATAAATTGCCGTGGATTTATGAAATTGGTTCAAATGTGATTGCATTTTAATTTTCTTAAAATGAACCATTATTTTACATTAAGACACGCGCAATTAAAAGAGTTTCCCCCCACCCCGAGAAAATACTACAGTAACGTTTTATTTATTTTTATTTTTTATTCCCTTCTTACCAACCAAACACACGTATTGCAATCTTATTCTTGCACATCCATGCGCAAAAACAGCATGACAGGGTGGCAAGCGGTATTATCATACAACACACAATCTTATAACGCCACAGACAATTCAAAAAAGAAAGGTAAAACAGCGAGTAAAAAAAAACAAAAAACAAAAAAAACGATTTTTTTTTATCTCTCGCACGCTGAACGAATTTTTTTTTTCTAACCTCCCACGCCACACAAATTGTCTGTACCTTTTTTCTTCGCACTTTCTTATCGTAATGGCCACAATTTCATTGCAAGTCCCTAGTTTTGATTGGGGCTCGACATGTATTGCCGAATCATTCAAACTATTTCAACAACGAATGGAACTTTACTTCACCGTCAAAGAGACGAAACACAAGGATAAAGTCCCTCTAATACTTCTCGCGACCGGCGAAGAAGGTTTACAACAGTATAATAGTTGGTCGATGTCGGATGATGATTGCAAGGATCAACAAATAATATTTGCTGCATTTTTGGAGCAGCTAAAACCGGCAGATAATAATCGTATTTGTAGACTGGAACTCGGAAAATACTAGAAGAGACCAAATGAAACAACAGACATCTTCATCAACAGATGTCGACTGTTGGCAAAGAAATGTGATTTCAGTGCCGACAAATTAAACGAACGCCTCGTCGAGTTACTAATTGCCAGCACACCAATACCCGAACTGCAAAAGGAACTGTTAAACAAACCAAAGGGTTACAGAATCGAGGAAGCTATTAGATTAGCCCGTTCACACGAGGCTTCAGCAGTTTATGTCAACCAGTTTCACCAATTACAGGAATCACCACCGACAGCCGCAATAAGCCGTGGTACATACCAATGGCAAGGGATTTACAGAAAACGCTAACAAACCTGCAAAAATTATGGATACAGTCACCGTTTTTGCAAAGAACACTGCCCTGCCAAAAATGATATATGCCACACATGTGGCAAAACAGGTCACTGGGCTACAGTTTGCATCTCAGGGAAGCACAAAACCAAGAGACAACAAGGAAGGCCCTGGCATAACAGTCATAACCAACAACGGGAGTTTGGCAAGAAAATAAACAGTATCGCCACACACGATGACCAAGCCATGACTTACCTAGGCACAGCAATGGAGAACCTCACCTTTAGCTTCATCACAACTAACAACGGAAAATCAGCAAACATGAAAGATCCTCAAAATGAGGCATTTGTTGACCTAAGCATAAAGTTAAAGGACCACCCAGGAACTCATACCTTCAACCTGAAAGTAGATACAGGGACACAAGCAAATACATTGCCTATCCGCATATTCCACAACATGTACCCTAGCAGTATAGACGAAGCTGGAAACCCAATGCCAGGATCACTCACCTCAACACAATGTCTGTTAACAGCCTACAACAATACCAGGATAAACTGTTATGACACCACAACTTTTAGATGCAAGTATAAAAACTCCCCATGGCTGGATACCCAATTCTATGTGGTTGATGTATAAGGAGCAGCCATATTGGGCATGCCAACATCAGTGGCTCTTAGGGTAGTGACAATGAACTGTGCCATCTCAGCCCAGCACCAACCCATCAATAGTGTAGCTGACCTAATGCATCTATACCCTGAGAGATTTGACCGTATTGGTGAATTTTGGAACACTCACAAGCTTGTTGTCAAACCCAATGTACCATGCCACATAGACCCACCGAGAAGCACACCTATAGCCATGCGTGGAAAAATCAAATCGGAACTCGACAAGATGGAATCGCAAGGAGTCATTCGCCGCATCAACGAACCCACAAACTGGGTAAGCTCTCTCACGTATGTCATCAAACGTAACAACACAATTAGGGTTTGCTTAGACCCACGAGCGCTAAACAAAGCTCTCATGCGGCCATACCACCAAATTCCAACTGTCGAGGAGCTCAACCACCGATTTGTAGGAGCAAAATTCTTCTCAATGTTGGAGGCTAAGTCTGGGTACTGGTCTATAAAGCTCGACCCTGAAAGTCAGCCACTAACAACTTTCCAAACACCATTTGGAAGGTATTGTTTTGAACAACTGCCATTCGGTTTGTGTGTCAGTCAGGACATCTACCAACTCGAGATGGACAGAATACTCGAGAAATGCACTGGTGCTTGTGGTATAATTGATGATATCACCATATATGAGTCGACAGAGCAGGAACATGACAAAAACCTAAGACGTTTCATGGAGGTCGCTACTGAAGAAGGCCTTACCTTGAACTCGGAGAAGTGCAAGATCAAATGCCATGAAATATCCTTTTTGGAAACCTGTACACACACACTGAACTAAAACCAGGCCCGGCGAAGGTACATGACCTACAGAAAATGCCTAAACCACATAAGATGGAACTACAACAATTCTTGGGTATGATGACATACCTATCTCGTTTTGTCAAGGACTTTAGTTCCAAGACAGCAGTGTTGCGTGACCTATTACGCAAGGACTCTGCTTTCCAGTAGGAACCACACCATCAGGAGACTTTCAAAAAGATAAAAAGTGAAGTATCTGAAACGTCCCTGCTCCACTATTTTGACCCTAAAAAACCGATATACATGCACTGTGATGCGAGTTTACATGAAATCGGTGCAGCTCTGCTACAACCAGATGAGGATGGCAATCTATCGCCTGTCACATATGCTAGCAAGAGCCTCGCACAGACATAACAGAGATATGCATGTATCGAATGTGAGCTACTGGCCATCGTATTGGAACACATAGGTTCCATACATACCTCTATGGCCACCATTTCCAAGTCGTTACTGACCACAAACCCCTCACTATGATCATCGACAAACCGCTCACCTCAGCCCCGGCACATCTGCAAAGAATGCTAATAAAACTCAAAGGATACAACTTCAGGCTCACATATAACAAGGGATCTGACATCTTAGCTAATGTATTATCACGCATACCACCACCTTGTAATGCAGACCCTATCGAACTTGATGTCCGGGTTGATACAGTTCGTTTTTCCACTAATTACATCGAACAGCTAAGACAGTGTATGACAGCGGATCCTCTGCTTAACCAGCTGAGAGAGACCATCATCACGGGATGGCCAGAGACAATCAAGCAGCTGCCCACTGATATTAGAGTATTCTGGGGCCTAAGAGATCAGCTCTCAATTAATGATAGTCTTATCCTCAAAGGACAACAAATCATCATCCCCCAGACACTTCAAAAAGACATATTAGAACAACTACATGCTGCTCATTTAGGACAAGAGAAAACAAAACTCCTTGCCAAGGACACTGTTCATTGGGTAAACATAAACAAAGACATTGAACAGTTCACAAAGTCATGCAGCATCAACCCTCCCAAATGCAAGAGCCGCTAATGCAACATGACATCCCAACAAAGCCATGGGACGTAGTTGGCACAGACCTGTTTGATTTCCACGGAAGTCAATGGTTGATCATCGCAGACTATTACTCAAAGTATCCTATAGTCAAACGCCTACCTAATCATTCACCAAGCAGTGTCATAGTGAACATCACACGCCAAATCTTCTCAGAGTTTGGCATACCATCCAAAATAGCGATAACGGACCACACTTTTCAAGTGATCTCTACCGTGAATTCGCCAAAGAATGGGGCTTTCATAATGAGACCACGTCACCTCGGAGACCACAAGAGAATGGCTTCATAGAACGTCAAAATAGGACTATCAAGAATATTCTTAAGATAGCCAAAAATTCGGGAACAACTCCAGAGAGTGTTACATATAGGGGTTTCATTAAAAAAAGAGTCTTAGAGAGAGAGAGAGAGAGATGTTGGTGTCAGAGAGATTGTTCGTTTATAACTATTCCTGATAGTGTTCAGACAGTCTTAGTGTAGATATGAGATGTGTATGTCACGACATTTTATAACACAGACATATAATAACAATTCAATTTACCTTTTTGTAGGAATCACAAACACAAGACGACGTTTTACAAAAATACAGATGAGTTTATTCTTCACACGACCGGCCGTGATTTTCATCATCAAGAATTCAAAGCTTCACATATTAGTTCAAAAGTGATCATCTCGCTTCTAGACGTTCGAATTCCAAACTCCAGACTCTCTGAGTTTCTCCCAGTTTCTGTTTTCTTTTAACTCTAAAGTTTTTATCTATCCCTAGAACTTTCTATTTTCCGTGACGTCATGCACATGTTAAAACATGTGCCTTCTTTCACGTGTTCTGGAAATGCGTGTCCAAAACTTTTCCTTTTTCTACAAAAGGAATTTTAACCTATACTCAGTAACCTATTTTTCCAATATGTTAAAAACATTATCTTATAGCTGCATTCTTTCAATTAAAATTTCATAACAAACTTGACAGTGCACATTCTTTTCTTGAAATATTTTATCTCTATTCTAAACAAGCGTTTGTTTTACATTCCTTCTTTTTAATTCTCACACGTAATCTATTTCTAAACCTAAATTACGAGGTTCGAATTTCGTCTATTGCTATTTCATTTTCATTTTAACTAATCTCTCTATTTTTATACTTACATGAAAAGGGGACAGCCCTTATCATGTAACATCCCTCCCTTCCATATTTCACAAAAAAAAAATGAATGCATTTTTAAATTTAGTACATTTTTTTACATCTACACAACCACACGGCTAGAAAAGATCAGGCTAAAAAAAAAATCTCTTTCAGTCAGCCCTCCACGGCCGACTTTACAATTATTTATTTTTTTTATAAGATCAGAACCTTTCTGATCTTCTTGGCATTCACTTTTTGGGTGTAGGGTCTTTACCTATGATTCACATCAGCTATTTTCCAGCCACCCATATGCCGCAGACTAGAGGTTTTCCACCTCCCTTGAAATCAAAAGTGTCCTGATCAATTCTTTCCGCATGATTAGTCTTATCAAGTATGGCTTTGTTTTTTATTCTATAACTATATAATACGGGACATACCAAAGCTCATGTACTTACATTTTTGTGGTTGGCTTCAGAAATTTAAGATATACCGTTTTTCTCTCATACGGATTCACTTGGTTTTTCTTGCTTGGATTCTTGAAACTTCGACGAGGATTTAGAAATATCACCCCTAACTAACTAACACCTTTCGCGCCCAACACTTTAATTGCGCTCTAAATTCTATCTAATAGCCCGATTTTTTTTTGTGATTTTTCTTTTCTCTCGCCAGCTTCTAAGATCCAGCTGATATATTCCACATTCATGCGTCTCTAAAAAAATACAAGGTTATATCTTTCTTACGTAATCTACGGCATATTTTTGCCTGTCTCTTACTTCATTAAGCTATATGTGATTGCCTCGGGACTGCCTATCATCGGCTTACTGGTCCCCTTAAGAATTTTCGTATTCTTTCCAACGCCTGTTTATTAATTAAGCCAAGTCTTACCACTTGCTTGGAGTCGTTACGTGCAACCAGCTTATTTTAAGCACTTAATTAACCAGGTTCCCAAATTTTTCGTATAGGGGCACATCTTGTGCTTATCAATCCCTACCAAGTCAATTTTCTTGGAGAAAAATTTTAGGATCTCTAAAAAAAACAAAAAAACAACAAAACCAAATGCTAAAAAACATCTTTCTTACGGCTTATCACATCTAAAAACTCTCCAAATACCCGTTTACGTAATTTTAATTCTTGTCCCCCTTCTAAAATTCTGATTGAATCTGTAAGCCAACCATAGTCTTAACTAGCTTTATTTTCTCCTAGACTGTTTAAATCTAATGTATATTTACTGATAACTTTGAATTCCTGCTGTGAAAATCAATATTTACATACATTTAAGCAAATTTACAATATTTGTTCAACATCATAAAACATTTTCAAAAAAAAAACCTTAATACATTTAACTATGATTTACACAAAACTATGATCAACAGTTATAACTTTTTTCAAAAAAAACAAGTTATCTGTAACAAACAACAATTCAACAAATCTGTCCAAAACAATTGTCCCTTTTATTTTCAAAAACAAAACAAATGAAACACACAAAAAGCCGAAAAGTTCAACTATGAACACAAAAATGCATTTCCAAACAGAATTTACACGCTGTTTCAGAGACTACATGCGACCTTTGAAAAATTCCTGTTTGATTGACAGATTAAATTCAACAATTCGTCCAAACGATTTCATATTGACACAAATTTTCTAATTGACACTCCATACAAATTTCAAAACAATAATGGGTGACCCCAATCTCTGCATTTGCGTGTATGTGTGTGTGTGTGTGTGTTATTTTTAACAAACCAATTCATTTATCAATGAATTACGCATGGTGACTTGTTTTTACTATATTTCCATTCATTACTACGCATTTCTTTTACGGCATATCGGCCTTTTCTTTTCTTTTTTTTTAATATCTCAGTGCTACATAAACAAAAGAATTGATTTCAATGAATTATGCACGGTGACTTGTGTTTACTATATTTCCATTCATTACTACGGATTTCTTTTACGGCATATCGGCCTTTTCTTCTTTTTTTAATATGTCTTGTATCTTTTGTTTTCTTTTGCGTGTTCATTTTTTTTTGTTCTGTTTTTTTAATACTGCGTATGTGTGCATGTTCTATCTTTTTTTATTGTTGTTTTATTTCGTTTTGAATTTCTTTTTCGCATTTTGTGATCGTCTAGTAAACGTTGTGTTTTTTCCGTGGTATCTACCCCAGGTTCGGTTTTTTGCATCGCTGATGCAAACTGGTTCACGGGCACCAAAATATGTATATGTTACATATAGGGGTTTCATTAAGAAAAGAGTCTTAGAGAGAGAGAGAGAGGGGGGAGAGAAAGTGATGTTGTTGTCAGAGAGATTGTTCGTTTATAACTATTCCTATATTTTAAATGTTCATACTTAGAAGTTTAGAATGGAAGAAGAAGGAGAAGCTCTTTGAGTGAAGGGGATAGTGTTCAGACAGTCTTAGTGTAGATATGAGATGTGTATGTCACGACATTTTATAACACAGACATATAATAACAATTCAATTTACCTTTTTGTAGGAATCACAAACACAAGACGACGTTTTACAAAAATACAGATGAGTTTATTCTTCACACGACCGGCCGTGATTTTCATCATCAAGAATTCAAAGCTTCACATATTAGTTCAAAAGTGATCATCTCGCTTCTAGACGTTCGAATTCCAAACTCCAGACTCTCTGAGTTTCTCCCAGTTTCTGTTTTCTTTTAACTCTAAAGTTTTTATCTATCCCTAGAACTTTCTATTTTCCGTGACGTCATACACATGTTAAAACATGTGCCTTCTTTCACGTGTTCTGGACATGCGTGTCCAAAACTTTTCCTTTTTCTACAAAAGGAATTTTAACCTATATTCAGTAACCTATTTTTCCAATATGTTAAAAACATTATCTTATAGCTGCATTCTTTCAATTAAAATTTCATAACAAACTTGACAGTGCACATTCTTTTCTTGAAATATTTTATCTCTATTCTAAACAAGCGTTTGTTTTACATTCCTTCTTTTTAATTCTCACACGTAATCAATTTCTAAACCTAAATTACGAGGTTCGAATTTCGTCTATTGCTATTTCATTTTCATTTTAACTAATCTCTCTATTTTTATACTTACATGAAAAGGGGACAGCCCTTATCATGTAACAAGATCGCAGTGCTGCACTGGCGCTGCACCTCAATTTCAAGTGTCATATCAAGTCCTGCACAACTACTAATGGGTAGACGAATCCAATCTCCACTGATCACCAAAATCAGAAACGACAACCATGATCAGGATCAGATATACAGCGCATTCCAACAATGCCAGCAGAATCAAAAGAGGTATTTTGACCGACATGCACTTAAGGAAGATCTACCACCCCTATACCATGGTCAACGGTTAAGGGTACAGAATCCGGTGTCTGGAAGCTGGGACGCAGCGACTGTAGTATCCCAGGTAGATGGTCACCGCTCCTATCTCCTGGAGAATGTCAATGGGCATGTGCTGCGAAGAAACCGACAACACATAAGAAGTATTCCAGTGACGCTTACCCCACAAATGTCGCAAGACCTCCCCAACACAGCTCCACAAAAATGTGCGGCGTCTGTGGATCCACTTGTGTGTGCATCCCCAACCATACCAAATGACACTCAAAAACGTACCCGTAGGGGTAGGATGGTACGACCACCATCAAAAATGAACTTATGATGAAAAAACACTGATAACCTCCCAGCAAGCATCTCATGGGGCAGAATAATCCCCTGCTTCGCTGTAGTTGTTCAGGCAGTCTACCCTGAATCAGCTTTTCCATTTTCTTTGTTTTGTTTTACATACCTAAGTCATCTTTGTTTTCAGAGAAAGGGAGATGTAATGATAGCGCTGCTCTTTCATTTCAGTAACTTTTATATAGACTCTTTCATTCCGGTTTCGTAATCTAACTTTTGTATGCACTCACGCATGCGCATAGCAATTAATCAATAAAGCGGGGCGCCATTATTCAGTTCCCTTCTTACCAACCAAACACACGTGTTGCAATCTTATTCTTACACATCCATGCACAACACAGCATGACAATTTCAACAAAAAAGAAATGTTCACACAGAAAATTTTTTTTTAAATATATATTCACATGCACACACACACACACACACACACACACACACACACACACACACACACACACACACACACACAATATTGGATAACAATTACGCTTTCGATATTTTAGATTTTAGAGTGGAAAATCAGTTTTTAATTAAAATTTAACATGAATGGCCTGTCATTTCCGAATTATTTTGGTGTTTCAGGGCAGTTAACCCTTTTATTTACGACGTGTGTATTATGATTTTAGAACCTTATGAGTAGGATTTGGTTAGAAAATATGTAAAATTTTTGTACGGAATTTTATTTCTGTTCCGAGCGAAATAAGGAACTAGTGCTGAAAATTTTGGAAGTTACCTGCAAGAGTGTTACAGATCCCAGTAATTAGAGGAACGATGTAAATAAGCTTGAAAATAATATTTATTAAAGGAAAAGGCTAGAACCGAACTCAGTAATCAGAAACTGAAAAGAATACATATTGCAATCCTAGGAATGTAGAGCAATTGTTCATTGTGTTTATAAATGACTAAATATATTAATTATGTCAGAGTTAGGAGGATGAATAATTCAATTTAGGAATTTCTTTGTGTTGCCAAAAAGGGTGGCAGCATATATATGTAATTCCAAGTAAGAAAACACCCACGTGGCTGAGCACGTTTTGATGTCACATATAAAGATAGATAACAAATAGTCAGTTCAGTCGCAGTGGAGAGGCACAGCTGGGAGTCACAGCTAGGAGACTGGAGACTCGGAAGAGAGGAGAGTTGAGTTAGCTGAACCCCTTTTGGAAGCGAATCAGAAAGGGAGACAAGACAATGTCGAAATCTAAAGGCATCAAATCCCTGATCATCATCAGTATCAGCTGGAAGAATAAATATCATTTTATTTGTAAACCCTTTGTCTTCGTTGTCATTTCATCCAAAAAGTAATTTTTGTCTTCTGTTATTTATAATATCCTGCTGTCCCATCATCTTGTAAAAGAACTTTATATGAATCGCCCTTCCAAAGTGTTAACTGCCTGTCCCCATCATAAATAATGTATTTCCCCTCAGTGTGTAAAATGGAGTGTCCATTTAATATCTCTCACATATATATCCTTTAAACTATTAATAAGATGAAGTCCCCAGGAATTGTCATCACAGTCGTCGTCATATACACTGTTATATAAATGTCTCATCGTCTGTTATGGGTTTTTTTACATAGGCTTCACCACATTATCAAGGCCAAGAGGCCACTCAAGGATAAGGGTTAAAGAGTGTACAGTAGAAATTGGACAATATAGTAATCATTAGTAATGAAAATTTGTTAAATTTGATAACTTATATGGAACGGCTCATCAAGAACTTATTTACGTTAGACTTGAAGACAACCATATTGTAGTCAGCCGGAAAGCAGGAAAACGGAAGACAATTCCACAGGCGTGTAGTTCTAAGAAAGAAGCTTTGTTCATGGAATCTACGTTTAGGTTTAAGCACAGATAAAGAGTGGGGGGAATTATTGATAGTGTTTACAGCTAGACGAGTGTTTCTTGTGAAAGTTTGGCGAGGGGGACCATAGAGTGAAGCTCAGTCGAACACTTTCTATGACAATAACGATACATCAGAGTCAGACTCGCAACATCTCTTCTGTGAGATAGAGGTTGCAAGGAAGAGAAAATGACATCTCCTACGAGGCTACGAAATCTATGTTGAACTCTATCAAGGCAGGACAAGTCCTTTCTAGCAGCTCCTGCCCAGATGTGACAACAGTATTCCATTCTTGGACTACCTGGCTCTTATATAGATAGAGAATAGCATCAGCAGTGAGATATCTACCGGATCGATAGAAAGATCCCACCATTTTTCCAGCGGCCTTGGCAATAGATTTGATGTACGTGTTCCATTTAAGATCAGGAGTAATGGTCAAGCCCAGAAGCTTGTCAAAACTTGAGGCGTCCTGAAGACGAGAGTTATTCATTTCAATTGATGCCAGATGTGGATCAGAATGTTGATGATGTAAAGAGAGAAGCTTGGTTTTAGATGCATTAAAAGTAACCAGCCACTCCTTACCCCATTGTACTACGTGCTCAAGATCAGAGGAGAGAGAATTGGAGAGAACTTGGTCGTTTACTGTCTTAGATGTGCTACCATAAATGGTAGTGTCGTCAGCATAAATGTCTACAAATGATGTAAGGATGTGATTTGGAAGATCATTAATGTAGATCAGAAAAAGAGTTGTCTCCGATATATACACCCGATACATAGCAAGAGTGCCATTGGTGTCGCAGTATTAAAAAAATAAATCTTTAATATTTTACATAAAATCCACGTGTATTATGATGTATTATTTTCTTTCAAAAATATTTTAATACAGCAATTAAATAAAAAGTTATCAGGTTGACAAGAAAGTTCTCGCGGTTTTAATTTTAAATTCAGATGAATATATTTCAAACAAAACTTTATTGATCGAAATAAGGACCATTAGAATCAAAATACTTTTGCAAAAAAAAAAAAAAGAACAAAAAAAAAACAAGTGAATTTATGCCAGTAACGTAAATATCTTGCGTTCTGATGGCGTTGAAGTTGTTGAATGCATCTTTGATATCACTTAGGTTTTTTAAGCATTTCTCACACAGAAAGTTGTCGAGGTGAGAGGTTTGGAGAGTATGGCAGATGAGGCCAAGTTTCGTAGCCTAATCTGTTCAACATCTGCAGGGTCAGTTTCGTAACATGCGGTCGGGCATTGTTATGGAGGAGATTTGGACTTTTTGTTAACTAATGCTGGATGTTGTTGTCGAAGTTCTGATGCATTTCATTCATTTGTTGACAGTACTTCTTCCGCTGTAATGGATAGGACTGGTTGCAGACTACCAAACAATAAACATGATCTTCTTTTAGTGCAACTCTGGATTCGGGAAATGTCATCGAGCTTCGTTGACATCTAACCGCTGAGCTGAGCTGAGCATCACTGGTTGTCGTAAAGAACCCACTTTTCATCGCAAGTCAAAATCCAGTCAAGAAACAGGTCGTTGTTGTTGCATAAAAGAAGAGAAGATGACACTTCATAACCACGTTTCTTTTGCTTATCGTTCAATTTGTGGATCACCCATTTATAAAGTTTTTTGTCTTTCCAATCTCTCAAGTGGCTGGAAAAGATTGTATATGTTACGTTTAATTCAAAAGCAAGTTCTCGAACAGTTGTGCCTAGATTGGCTTCGATTAAGACTCTTATTTGATCGTTGTCAACATCCGATGGCCGGCCACTATGCTCATTATCTTCAAGACTCTTATCACTGCCAGAAATTTTCTTATACCGCCATTGTGCTATATGTCCAATAGTGGTTCCTATGCCAAAGGCTTCGTGGATATCGTGAGTTGTTTCAGTAGCTTTTCGACCTAGCTTGCATCAGAATAAGAAAATAGTGCGCATTTGCTTCTTATCCATCTTGTATTCAACGTTCTAAAAAGGCATAATTGTTTTAAAACGATTGTAATTTAAACGATTAGGTAGGACGAAAAATACTCTTTAAAATAATATATAAAATAAAGGTATTCTAGCAAAAATTATTTGAAAATATATCATTTTAAATCAAAATGATAAATTTCGGAAGAACTTTCTCATCAACCTAATATATCTCTGAAAATATTAAAACAAATTAATATATATTTAATTATGTAATATATTTTTTATTATACTAAGACAGATTAATACGGACATACAGAGAGGAGGTGCTAGGGGCGCACCTGTCCCTTTTACTCTTGCTTTAAAAGTGTCCCTTTCAGAGGAATGTATTATAGGCCTGTGTCCTATAGAGACACACTATTCTGTGTGGCAAGAAATTTCTACTTGGGCTACTACATGGTAGCAGTGACACCATAAGAAGTCATCGTTAGTGGTACAGATCTATCTATCTCATTAATAATAATAATAATAATAATAATAATAATAATAATAATAATAATAATAATAATAATAATAATAATAACCCACACGCCAAGTACTAGTAGGTTGGTGCAAAAATAATGTCGTTTTTGACTTTCAACTTCATGTAAAAAAAACGCCAGTATTTTTGCACGAACCTAATATAATCGTTCTTCTTTCTTTACAAAATTCATTTGTATTTCGACTTACCCATTTTTGCATGTGAGACTAATATATATATCTATATGTAAGTTTGTGAAGCTGTTGTATTTGCATATTTATTTTCGAAAATATCTGTATTTCATTAAAAAGAAACTTGACATCTTTAACTCCGACTCGGCATCTCCTTCGATTCTCATCCTAAATTACTAAGCAACAGGGTTGCCAGAATGGCCTTTTAAAGGCCAAATTTCGTGAATTTAACCTTTTAAAGCAGTGTAGCTTTCAAAATTTTCATCGGCATTTTATAAATTTTGACTTGAAATTTGTCCTTTTTTCGATTATTTCATGCCAGCAGAACCCAGTGGAAGCCGCCCCCCTCGCAAAATAGTAAACTACGGTTGATGTTGGTGCAGTTCCTGAATAATTGTGGACACTGGCGGCCAGGGCCTAAATGTAATAATCTGGCTTTCACTGCAGGTAATTTGAATTTTAGGAAAGGGAATGTGTAAATCAATATTAATAAAATTACGAAAAATGGTCCATTAGAATAATAGTAGAAAGTAAAAACAGTTTTAGATTCACTGTCTAGAGTAATCGAAATCAGTGGTAGCAGTCCTAGTTGTTTCTGTTTGTTGTTCAAGTGTTCCTCCTCTTTTCAAATCTTCCGCGAATAGTATTAAATTAATTTCCAGTTTGATGTTTTATATTAACATATAGAACAATTTCGACTTTTTCACTTCACTTCTTTGAGTATTGTCGTGTTAAGAACGGCGTTTGGAATAGACATCCCAAACTCCCTATGGTAAGAACAGCTTTTGGAATAGATAACCCAACATCCCCATATTTAGAACGGCTGTTGGAGTAGATAATCGCCTTTTCTTTGGCGAGGGTGGGGGAAATAATTCTCCCAAATTTTACTGTTATGATTGTTGTCAGCATCCCCAACCGCAAATGCGGAAAAAAATGGGGGGGGGGCAGTATCGGTAGTAGAGAAGTAGAAGTGTTTATCGTGAGTGCGTACAAACCTGGCAGCCAGTAATCTTTGAAAGTGCTTGTCTCCACCAAAGTAGAATGGGATTTTCTTAATAAACAAATATCGAAACTATGTAAAAGTCGTCATTCTACAGAAAATTGTGAAGGTGGACCTAATGTAAAAATTACACCACCTATAAAAAAAATATGATTTTCCCCTGTGGAAGAACTGTATTTTCCCCAACATCTAAAATGGACCGTGTGTCTATTTCTGTACTCTGCCATTATTTTTTCTTTTTATTATTATTATAATTATTATTATTGATTTTTGGCAATAAATAACTATTTAAATTATACAAAATCGAGTTTCATTTTGGCAAAATCTCTAAAATAGATTCTTGAGTTTAATAAACTTGCAGGAAAAATAATTACACGCTCACGTCTCTCCCAACTGCCTCTGCCAACAGATATTTTATCAGAAAACTGACCCCATTCCATTTGCATACATGTGCAGTGGAAGATGAGATCTCATGAGATTCCACAAGACTACACCTTATAAATCCATGGCCGCCATCTTTAATTTCTCTTTCTCTCAGATCCCATCCAAAGGTAAGTTGTATGACCACACAACACACACACACGGGGGCGCTTTCCTCTGATTATTACATTTAACTCTACACTCCCCCCTGGTCTCCAGACCACACATTTGGCATGGTGGACGCAGTCGTGTGTTGCGGGCACTCCTACAAAGGAGGATTGGCTGGACTACTTCATCTTCATTGGAGCTCTCAGAAGATGCGTTGGAACCATTAGCATCAGCGTTAGGGTGTACAGTCATACCATCAGGCTGGACTTCTTCATCTTCATCGGAGCTCTCAGAAGGGGTGCTGGAACTATCAGCGTCAGCGTTGGGGTTCATAGTTGTACCATCACAGGGAATAGGATAGATCCACAGGTCATCGTTGGACGATTCACCATCACTGCTACTCACCAACTGGTTCATATTCAGGGCAGGCCGGATATCCTTCACATGGCGTGGAGTACCATTGACTAGCACGGCTTGCTCACTGATAATGCCAGTGATTCACCCTCTTTGAAAGTTGCTGGTGCATCGATTATTGGGAGGCTTCACTCAAACAGTGTCCCCTAACTCATACGGCCCTCGGGTTTCCTGCCGATCAGGCAGACGGGCGTCAATGTCCTTGATGCGCACTCAATAGCAATGGATCGCATTGGTGGGTGCGCTTGCAGCAGTCATGCTATCCTGGTTCATTCCCGGGTTTCGGCACCAGTCTTATTACATCGGTAGCAGCGAGATGCTGATCAGACGAAGGTTGGAGACCGTAAAAAAGCTGGTAAGTACAACCTGTCTGTGGTCACTTCAAATTGCAACTTTTCTCATAGCCACAGAGATTGTATGACACCATGAAGAAGAAAGCCGAGCCAGTACCATTATGTGCTACCTTGATCCTTTCATAATCCTGTTTTTCCTCAGGACTAAGCTGTTGATATACTGTGAAAGCCCCACCGGACAGATATAGAGGAACCACATGTTCAATGTTCTTCACACTAGACAACAGGCAATGCAGTTCCACCTTCTTCACCCGGTCAAATACCGGGGTCGAGCGGTCAAATTCCGGTATTAATTTAAGGTCAGATTTGTCCCCCATTACGCCGAAATAACTTGATGTTAAATGCTGCCATCTTTAATTTCTCTTTCTCTCAGATCCCATCCGAAGGTAAGTTGTATGACCGCACAACACACACACACAAGGGGGCGCTTTCCTCTTTGATCATTGCATTCAACTCTACACACGCACACAGACGAGCACACACTTGCGCTCACACTCAAGCACACACACACACACATAAAACATGCAGACACTCAAACACACGCACACACGCACAAACACCAAAACAAAACAAAACAAAAGGAAAAACACTGTCTAAATAAAACCAAAAATCCCCTAAATTTAAAACTTAAGTCATTGAACAGATTGAATGAGTGCATCAAAAAATAACTAAGGAGAAACGAACGAAAGGATGTTTAAGGAAGTCTGCAGATCGTCTCATAATTTAGAACTCTCAAACCAAACATCAAAGAAAAGAGATATTGTCTGGCGTAGTTAGAGATCAGTTCATTTTTTTATCTCATAATTGAGGATAACAGAAAAAGGAAAGAAAAAACATTAGTTCCTTTTGTCCGCTCATAAAGTAGGACGGTGATAGCAAACATTTATAAAAGAAAGCTAGTCTCGTTTAGTAAGAGATTAGTTCCATTGTTTAACGTTTGATGTGTTCGTTTTATGTAAGAATGATTCCAGAATAATAGAATTTTATTTTCTCAGCCAATGAGAATAGCCAGAAATGTTAGTGAGGAAAAATTATTTTCGAATAGGGAAGTGTAAAGGTAGTTATACGTGTATAAGTATGGATTTCACTTAATAAAGGTGTCATGGCAATATAGTTATACTGATTATATAATTACTCGGTCTCAACTATTAACGGTGGGAGGGCTTTTGATTTAAAGGGAAAAATACAAACTACTTCGTCTAAACAACTCGGCGATGGTGATGGTGGTGCTTGTAGTAAAGGATGTATGACTTTAATATACCGAATAAATGTGTATGTAATGGCGTTCAAAAGTAACATAATAGTTTAGACATAATGAATTTGTATGTGGCATCTCTTATTGCAAATCTACGGTAATTTGGTCCAGAGGAGAATTTCTGCAACGAAAATATTATATACAGAATAAATATTTAATTAATAGTAATTATTAAAGGAAATTTTATAATTAACTTTAAAAACAGTTTGGATTTTTAAACTTGTAGCTTTTAGATTCATGGATTTGCATGAGAAAACCAGTCCCAGATCTGACCTGTGAATATTTGTCATTTCAGGAATTAAAAAAAATTATTTATCTTGTTCCATGACTAAAGCTACCCATCCCCATGTACCGAGGGATCACACACCCAATTATCCAACTTTGCTATGGAACCTCTCAGGAGGTTGAGTATGAAACTCTATCCTATTAGGTCATTGGTCACTGAGTAGATCTCCTGAAATAATTAATGTCTGTATTTTTGAAATCTAGTATTTGGAATTAACTGAATTAATTTATTTTAAATTTATGGAAAGTTTGAAAACTTATAACTGTTTAACTATTTCTAAAATAGTTATTTACAGTTGTTTTTGGACAGAAATATTTAAAAATAATAATATACTTTTTTCTCATAAATCTGTCAAGCGTCATTAAAAAAATCAATAATCATAGATTTTCTAAATATATCAGATAAATAGACTTAATAATGTCTTAATAATGAAACATAAAGTGCTTTTAGAATACAAGTGTAGTGTTAGAGTTATGACTAAAATTAACTTTATGTGCATTTTAGGGATACATTTAAGTAGATATTATTCGAGAATAAGACTAGTATTTTAGAGACTAAAATTTTTCTTTAAGACACTGAAACTCAAACAGTTTAATGACAAGTGTCGATTCGTTTCAATGTGTGAAAGAATAAAAATTACAAAAAAGAACGTTTCAGCAAGTTAAAAGTATACAGATCGGTAAATAGTTAAATTCTACTGCATTTGATATAAGACGTTTGTTTGTTTCTTTTTTTTCATATACTGCAAAAGTATCAAGAATTTCTACTTCAGTGACCTACATTTTTATAATAATTATTTATTTCCAGGTTATATTGAATCTAACCATCTACAGTATGCAACAGAAAGAAAGAAGAATAAAAAAAGAACCAGGAATGGAACAAACAAGTTGCTGCCAAACTAAAATGGTACTGCTGCCCGGTCTGCGGTCCAGACAATGGGAGTTCTCCACAAATAAAAATATAATAAAGAAGACAGACCGTCGTCTAGACCGGCCATAGAAAAATAAGTTATATTAGCAGAACTCTTTAGGATTGAATGAAGCCTACAGTAGCAGATTCAACATCAGAGCAATTGGAGGGCTGAAATATTGTTCATAACTGGTACAAATAACATAATCTTGCTCTCTTGGTGGTTGTCACACAGAAGAAATACATCTCCCTCTGAACATAACACTATAAAACCAAGTTATATTTTCATATAGGTTTATTTCATGTTTGTGACTTCTGTCTCAGTTGCACTCAGTTCACCATGTTTTACATCGTTTCTAATTGGCCCATCTGCTTTCAGGAATTGCAGAAACAAAATCTGTATCCACACCCACTGGCCAACCCAGACTCTGACTATGCCAACTCTGACTGACTTACTCTCTAGGTGAATATATGATAACTCGTTTTTTATTTCTTATCTTATGTCACCAACCAGGTCATCGTGTTATTTATTGTCAACCGTTTCTTTTTTCTCAGCTTTAAAAAAATATTTGTAAGAATTTTATTTTGATTGGCTTGCATTCCAACATTTTTGGCTTATTTTTCTGACGTAAATTTCAACTGTTATATTTAATTTTGTAACAGTTTTCTTTGTCGGAATACTTCATATTTAATAACATCTGACAATCGCACTGTTCTCTCACTTCACTCTGGCAATCTGCCGCTTCCCGGGATTTGCAATATGCAACAATGTTTGGTAGTGAGACATTATATTCATCTGTATTGTTTAATAGTATTGTGTCTTACTCGTTGTTGCTATATAATTTGTATCACATTTTTCTAGCCATGCTTTTGTAGCCTCCTTAGCAATAACCAGTCTGGTGAAATAACCTTTAGATTTGCTATGAAGTGATAGTGTTTGTTTTTTTTTCAGCCAGAAGATTGATAAGTATTCTATATCGGAATTGTGTGATACTAGAATCAATGCAACTCTTACATTCCGGATGTTATTCTTGGCTCTGACATTTTAGGTTTGCTTTCATAACTTAAGAGTACTATGGAAGATCTATGAAGACTCTTGATTATTTTTGCTTAGTGTGAATTCTCATTGGTAATTGATCCAAACCAAGATTAGAATTTTCTGCCATTTTCTTTAACCTTCAGTGATGACCTTGCTAATCAACTACTGGTTGTTGGTACGAAAACACTTCATCCTGCATCCTGCTTGTTTTTTAAGCTACACTCAAGACAGTAATATTTCAGATGTTGTATGCAATAAGTGCAGTAAAGAGCTTTTATATTCTAGTAAGAAAGATTCGTCTGTATTTGTTAAGGAGAAGTCTCTCACTGTTATGGGGATATAGGTTATGTCGCCTTTTATGAGCCATGCAACAAATTGATGAAAAATCGATATAATCGTTATGAAAGGATGCTAGTTTCTTCATCCAGAAATTTGGTAGGTATTCTATATGGAGATTTTGTCATACTGGAAATCAATCCAATATTTTCAGCATTTCATGCGTTATTCCTAGCTCTGGCATTTAAATTTATTTTCATTATATTGAGATATATTCAATATCTACTTGGTCTCTTTTTTATTCAATTTTTTTTTCTAATCATTTTCGTCTAGCTGTGATGAGAAAACATAGCAGATGCCAAGTATTACTCTATTATCTAATACCAAGACATTTTAAGATTATAACATTCCCTTTAAGTGCAATTGTTTGAAACATGGTTCACCAGATATATTTGCCAGATAGATTTCGATTTTCTTTCATTTTTTTAAGAATTTACTTCAGTTAGTTTTGAAAGAGTTTTCTTCTGCAACTAACACTTGATTTCATTGGGATTTACATTTATATGGAAAGGTTCTCTTAAGAATGGATATTGTTCCCTTTACAGTTGGCAAATATATTTCATTACAGCTTGAACTTCCAAGTAGTATTTTCAAGAATTTAAGATTTTATATTAGGCTAGTTGCTCTTATCAAAACCGGGATAATATTTATTTGTTTCAGAGACCATGTTTTAAAATCATTCTTTAGGTTCTAATATTTTGTTATTTGTCATGGACAGCTCTATTATAGCCATAATCATTTGGAATGGTGACATCAATAATGAGCGCAATTCTTTTGTTTTTTTTCAGCTTGTCTTCTACATATCTGCCTTCACATTTTCATTTGTAATATAACAGTCACATTTTCATTTGATGTTATCGGTGGTGGTCCATTTTCCAGGATGTTCAATGATGCGCTAAGCTGCATCTTCCAATGGATGTATTTGCATACTGCGTTGTAGAAGACAATGTAAAGATAATCTGACAACAAGTTTGACTAAAATAAGTCTATCCTCATCAAATGAAAGTCTTCCAAACTTGGGTTATTGGAGTAAAGCATACTTGTCTATATATTCTTGGTTAAGCTCTTCCAGGACGTTACAACTTCCTTTTGTTGTTTCCATCCATTTTTCGTGTCTATATCCATGTCTGAGTATTTCTGCCATTTTTTCTTGTGGTCCATGTTGCTAGTTCATCATATACTTCTGCAATATTTTCCCATATGATGCTCCCAAGGTTTTCAGCAAGCTTTCTGATTAAGATTTGTGTAGGTAGACTTTCATAGTTATCCAGCATCATTTGTATTTACATATCTGTTCTGCTTTTGATGTACTGCCTCATGCTTACTATGCTGACTTGATATGCATGGTATATTTCAATAAGGCATAAACTTCATTCTTTTCATAAGAATATGGTTTTTGTGAATTGTTAGTTCTTTTCAAAACACTATATTTATGAGAATCTGAATATTGAAATAATAAATAAGAATTATTTTTATTTTATATCAGTTACATAAAATCAACTGGTTTCCTCACTGAATAATATATTTTACTTCATTAGATTAAAATATATACTAATCATTGTTTTTATTATAAACGTTGTTTTTATGACTTGTATCTGTTTTTCGCAATAGTTTGGTCTTTCAGGCATTGTGTCTAGGTATTTCTTTAGATTAGTTCATTTTCCCTTAAAGCAATCGGTACAATGTTTATATCTTTCATAGATAATGTCGTTTTTAACAATTCTTTATATCCTCACATTGTATTATATTCCCCCTTTTCACTGTATAACAATATTCATTAAGAATAGTTTCATTAATCATGAATGCTTTCAAGTGTGTTGGGTGTAATACTGTCCAGCTTGCAATTCACATTAGTACATGCGAATTCTTAGAATAAGACTATAAACATATTTTGGAAATATATGTCTTTTATTAATTGTGATTTTTATATCTTACACTAAACTTGATTTAAAAGAACAAGAATATTCACATACTGTGCCAAAATATGAATTTTCCATTTTTTAAAATTTTATTTTTTATTTTACTTCAGTTGTTTTTAAGAGATAAAAGGGCTTACTCCCAGGGCTAACACTTGATTCCATTAGGATTTAAATTTATATCCAAAAGCTCTTTTAAGTATAGACGTTGTTCTCTTTCTGGCTGCTATTTGTATTTCCTTACAGCTTGGTCTTCCTGGGATCACATCTAAGTATTTCTAAATATTATTTCTTATTAGGCCAGTTTCTCTTATTATAACCAGTATAATGTTTATTTCTTTCAGAGAACATGTTGTTTTTAGATCATTTTTAGGTCTTGATATTTTGTTCTTTTCCTGTTCAGCTCTATTAATGCTGAAGTAATTTGGGACTGTGACAATGATAATGAGCACAGTTCTTTTGGACTTGTTCCATATTACAATGTTTGGCTTGATGGCCTTGTCTTTTATATATCTGTCTGTCTGTATGTCTTTTTCATAGAACACTGTCACTTTTCCATTTTATGTTATTGGTGGTGGTGGCTCATGTTCCCAAATGTTTGATAGTCTGTCAAGTTGCATCTCTCTACAGGTCTTTCAATGGAGATATTTATATATTTTGTTGTGGCGGATAGTTTAAAGACCATCTGCCAATAGTATTGGGCATCCAGATATTAGGTATCTTCCCCAGTGTGAGTTCTTATGTCTCACTAAATTTGATTTTTCTAAAAAAAAGAATATCCACACACGCCACAGAATGTGGCTTCTCCCTGATGTGATATCTCATATGTATCATTAAATGGGATTTTTCACACAAGAACATCCACACACTTCACAAGAATGTGGCTTTCCCCAGTGTCAGTGAAGATGATTTTACAAAACAAGAATATCCACAAATCCACAAACTTAACAAGAATGTGGCTTTTCACTTTTCTGATCAGTTTGTTCAAGCTGGGGGTGGGACATCCTACGAGATGCCAAACATTTACCCTCCAACTTAAATATTTCAACCACCAGGTCATTTTAAGATTCTGACTGTCCCTTTAAGTGCAAGTATTTGAATCTCTCTTGCACTTGGTTTATCATCAGGTATATTTGCCAGGTAGTTTTTTAAATTCTGTTTCATGAGTCCAGTTGCTCCAATAATAATTGAGATGATGAATGTCTTCTTAAGATTCTAACCTTTGGTATTTCATTATCTTTTCCCATTCAGCTTAGGTTAACCCAGCGTCATTGGGTCCACTAACTTCTATATTCACACATTTCACAATAATAGGGTTTTTACCCAGTGTGAGTTCTTATATGTCTCACTAAGGATGATTTTCGAGAACAAGAATATCCACAAATTTCACAATTATGTGGCTTTTCCCCAGTGTGAGTTCTCATATGTCTTACTAAGTCTGATTTTTGAATACAAGAATGCCCACACACTTTACAAGTATGTGGCTTTTCCCCAGTGTGACTTCTCATATGTATCATCAAATGTAATTTTTGAGAATAAGAATATCCACACACAGCACAAGTATGTGGCTTTTCCCCAGTGTGAGTTCTTATATGTCTCACTAAGGATGATTTTCGAGAACATGAATATCCACAAACTGCACAAGTATATGGTTTTTCCCCAGTGTGAGTGGTCATATGTTTCACTAACATTGATTTTTCTGAACAAGAATACCCACACACTTCACAAGAATGTGGCTTTTTCCCAGTGTGAGTTCTCATATGTTTCACTAATGATGATTTTCGAGAATAAGAATATCCACACACTTCACAAGTATGTGGCTTTTCTCCAGTGTGAGTTCTTATATGTCTCACTAAGGATGATTTGCGAGAACAAGAATATCCACACACTTCACAGATATGTGATTTTTCCTCTGTGTGAGTTCTCATTTTTATCACTAACGTATATTTATGAAAATCAAAAATATCCTCACACTTCCAAAGATGTTGGCTTCTCTCAAGTGAAAATTATGTTTAACTAGATCTGATACTTGAGAACAAGAATATCAAACAAATTTACAAAAATGTGAGTTTTCTTAAGTGTGATTATTCATGTTTTATTCAATCGTATTTAGCAAAATAATTATATTTAAACATGAATGTAGTCTTTCCCAATTGTGTCTCACTATGATTCATCAGACCAAGAATACTCTACACACGACAGAAACATTGCTTTTATCTTTATTTCAATTTTCTTAGCAATTTGTTCAAGTTGAAGATGGAGCAACCTACCAGATGCCACAGTCTAATACATTTCAACTGAGAGGTCTTTGCATTTATAAGGTGTAACTTTTCTATGAAATCTTTCTTACTTCTATAGTTTCTGGTGGAAAATAGTGTCTTTCTAAAGCTACATACTTTTCTGCAATTTGTGATTCGATCTCTCATTACCTTTTGATTTATTTGAACATTAAATACATATTTCACAGAAATTTATATTACCTTCAAAGTGTATTGTTTCACACCTATTTTACAAAATTTGTTAAATAGTATTGTCCAGTTTAATAAATCTTCCAACAGATGTTGCTGTCGTCGTAAAATAAGTAATAACAGTTCATAGGATAAAGTTTAAAGGAAATGATGCTCCATTAAAATTGAATAGAAGGGTTTGATCAGGAACAGCTGTAAAAAAGTAATGAAATTTAACATTTTAGTATCTGCATTCACATATTCGTAGTTTATTTGTTTATTGTTGTCAATATTATTGGATTAAACTCACAAACTGTAGATTAATTTAATCTAAATACATCATATGAGACATGTATCAAAACTGATTGGATATTTCCTAACTTGACCGAAAAAAATCACCAAATATTTTCTAACTTGACACAGAGACAATCTATACAGGTTTTACTTAAGATGTATAGTTTAAATTATATCTAGCGTTTTTTATGATTTAGATAATAGAATACAATACTACAATATATATATATATATATATATATATATGTATATATATATATATATATATTAATATAACAATAAGAGCAATTCACAATAAATCCATCAAAAAGTATTTATTGCAGACATGTTTTTAATTCTTTAAGAACATACTTATAATTGATATATGAATATGCAAAATGATAAAAAATATTGGCAATATTTTCTTAATATGCGCTTGTTTAGTGTCCAAATGAACGCTGATTTGGTTGAAAAAGCTACAGTGAATTCTAAACATTTTAATTTTTATTCATACTGTTTTGTTTTTTTCTCTTATATAATTGTCGATTTCTCAATCTTATTATTTTATCAAAGGTTTGTTTGAGAAAATATATCTGCTCATTTTTTATTCATCTGAATATAAAAATTATTCATAAATATAGACTTTAAACTTATATAGGTGCTAATGCTTCTGCTGTCTTTAAATATCAGTACAAAAACATTTTTAGTTCAGTAATTATAATATACATAAGGAAATAATTTGAGAACATTACAAAGTATTCTTTAAAAAGGTGGGTTTTCTCAACACTAGTAGAGAATTACTTTTAACGATAGTATTCTAGGCGTTTACAAAGCTCACATTAGCATATGTACTGAGTATTTTCCCATGCAACTATCTTCGTCTTAAACAAGGTTCCAAAAGAGTCTCAAATTCAATAGATTCTGCTACTACCTTAAAGCCCCACTCTCTCCCATCACCACAATGGTGCACTCCTATGACTGTTTTACAATAGGATGTGCTCTGATAAACTTATAGTAATTGTACCCCCTCAATGTACATATTTCCTAATAATCCAATGAGCAGCAAAAACACACCCATTCCTAATTGATGCTTCTATATGCCTCAAAGCCTTATACTCTAATAGTTTTCACTTTTGGATTGCAAGACATTAGAATTCCTTCCCTGTTTTCTGCTTCATGGGCTGTACTGAAATGCAGTAGTTTAAATGTAATGTGAAGAAATATCTCACCACGCGCCTATGAGTAATAGTTTTAAATTGTACTCTCTTATACCCAGTTGGTAATACACCTTGTTTAGGATGAACATCTTGAATGTTTTATTTTTAAATATCTGTTCCAACCTTGTTCATCTGAACATAAACACATTTTTAATCTCAGGCATTTAACGTATTAGCCTGTTGAATGTTTGATCTTTAAATATTAGTAAAACTAAATATTTAAATTACTATAAACAGATAAATATATGAGACACATGTTACTTTGACATATTTAATCCAACCAAATGATTATTATATAATACTCTTGTTGTTTTGGTCCCAAATAGTAACGCATTATGTCTAAGTGGTGTTGTGACTTGTTTGGGGAGAAAAAAAACATTAAAAAAATATCTGTTCATTCTTAATTCATCAGAACATAGATATTATTTGCTCCACTGGCGTTTAACTTATTAGCGTTTTAATGATTTATCTTTAAATATTAGTACCACAAAATATTTAAATTTCTATAAAGAAATAAACATTTAACCTAATGGTATTATGTAGGTTTTAGCCAATCATTTTATGACAATACAACTACTGCATGTAGCTTGATGCAGGCATTGTTTTTGCTATTGGCAACTACATTTTTTATTTCTTATATAGTTCTCAATTTGTCAATCCTATTATTCCAAACAATTTTTTAGTAGACATATCGGTATACCTTCATGTTTAGCTTCATGTTATATTATTTGTAACCCCAAGCATTTACATTATTAGAGTTTTAATTTTTAATCATTTCGTTTCTATTATAATGGGATTTTTTCTTTTTTTCTTTTACACAGTGATCACCACTTATCAAGGCCCGGAAGCAACTCAGGGATAAGGGTTATTGCAAGTACATTACGTTAGTGTGGAGATTTGATGAAGTGTTTACTTAAGGGGGCGGTTCATTAGGAATTTGTTAACATTGGACTTGAACACACCCAAGTTGTAGTCAGTTGGGAAGCAGCCAGACAGAACAGAGTTCCACAGGCGTGCAGTTCTAAGAAAGAAGCTTTGTTCATGGAATCCACGTTTTGATTTAGGCACAGATAAAGAGTGGGGGAAATTTTTCACAGTGGATTCAGCTAGACGGGTGTTTTTCGTGAAAGATTGGCGAGGGGGGACCAGAGATTGGAGTTCAGACCAGCACCTGCCATGGAAATAACAATTAAACAAGGATAGGCTCACAACGTCTCTTCTGTGGGAGAGAGGTTGCAGGGTAGAGAAAAGGGCATCTCCCACTAAGCCACAAAGTCTATTTTGTACTCTGTCAAGGCAGGATAGGTTGTTTTTAGCAGCTCCTGCCCAGATATAGCAACAGTATTCCATCCTTGGACGTACTTGGCTTTTATATAGATAGAGAATTGCATCAGTAGTGAGATATCTTCTGGAGCGGTAGAAGGATCCCACCATCTTTCCAGCGACCTTGGCAACAGACTTGATGTACGTGTTCCATTTCAGATCAGGAGTAAAGGTCAAACCCAGAAGCTTGTCAAAACACGGGGCCTCACCCAGACGAGAGCCATCCATCCCAATTGATGCCAGATGGGGATCAGAGCGTTGATGATGTAAGGATAGGAGTTTGGTTTTGGATGCATTAAAGGTAACCAGCCACGTCTTCCCCCACTGAACCACGCGCTCACGATCAGAGGAGAGAGAATCAGAGAGAACTTTTTCATTTACAGCCTTTGATGTGTTGCCGTAGATGGTCGTGTCATCAGCATAGATGTCAACGAATGATTTAAGTATGTGTTTAGGGAGGTCATTGATGTAGATCAGGAAGAGAGTTGGGCCCGGGATTGACCCCTGAGGGACTCCAGCATTTATATTGCAGGCCTCTGATTTTTGTCCATCTACCACTACTCTTATGAGCCTATCGGAGAGAAATGATTTAATGATTGAGAAAACATTTCCAGTTATACCATAGCTGGAAATCTTGTGAAGTAGACCCTTTTTCGTTTCTATTATAATGTAATTCTTTCGTTTCTATTATAATAGATTTTTTAATATATTTCTTAGTGAAGGTATTCCCTTTAATCAAGCAATCATTGCATTTTAGAATCTATGTCAATCAAATGAATTAATTTAAGAGTCAGTTACCTTGTTTATATGGAAGTTACTACAAAGTATGAAGCCACTTGATATATGTATTAAAATAACTAAAAATGATCAACACAATGGCAGCCGATACATATTTACTTTAGTCTAGAACAGACCAAGGTAATAACTAAGAAAACAATAGGAATAGATTCCACAAGCATATGATTTGGAGAAAGAAGGTATTAGATTATGTACATGGCATTGTATCGAGAAAGTTCTGATCAGCTGCTAAGAATTTTACATGTGGTTTATCAGATGCAGGCTGAAGTGGTATGACGTCAAAATTTTATCAGTGGAATATGAGGTTTCAGAGGAAAGATAAGTATTATGGATAACTTAATGCAAACAGCATGTAACAATCACCTGGTAAATCGACTTGCCCTTAAAATTGGGTGGGCTAAAGTGATGGACGGCTACTGGATGATTATGATTGTATAGAGTTATTCTGTCTGACTCATCAACCCTAATCTGATAGAAACAGTTTCGACAACTACGTCTTTGTGTGCTATCAATACTTGTTTAGGCGCTGTATGAAAATTATTTTCTCTTCGTATAATAATAATATACTATGTAGTGTGCATTGGATTAGAAAGTGTAATCTAACAATTCTGAGCTGCTACTATGTTTTGTGTGTTTTATAAGACTTCGAATTTATGAAATTATTCAATTCGAAGTGGAGTACAAGTTGTTCAGAGTAGACAATAGTGTTTTGTATAAAAGTAGTGCCAGACGTGTCATGGCGATATTGCAAGACAGTTTCAGCAACATTCTCAATATTCAACAGACACTGAAGACCCATACTGTCATTAATTATCCTTTTTGCTGTTTTACAGAACACTTTAGTCAGCCATTACATTGAGGTTTACCACTGTTAACTGTATGTGTTTCACATATCATGTCTTAAGGAAATGCTGAAATATGTTGGAATTAAATTTGTGACACCAGTTTTAAGGATATTTTAATAGTTATTTTTAAAGAACAGTCAATAATTTTTAGCAAGTTTAAGACAATTGTAAAATTGATATATTTTTGTGAGAGTAATAATTTCCTGTTTGGAATGTTTCATATTTATGTTAAACCTATGTCATTTCCTACCTTATATTTCTGCATATCTGCTCCTGTTTACAATTTGGTTTATTGTGTAACACCAATTAACCGTTAATCTTTGCACCCCAAACTAAAAACGAGTATCAATTTAAAAACTTTTTAAATCTTGCAAATATTTTTTCCTATTTTATAAAAAATACTCTAAATCCTCCAAAAAGATTTTTAATTGTTTTCCATCTTTTTATTATTGCATAAAAACCTTTTATATTTTCCAGAAAATATTTGAAGCAACCTTTCATTAATTAAAAGATTAGCTTACAGCTGATAAGGAAAAGAGTTAATTTTGAAACGCTCAAGTTTATATAACTTGCATTTCTTAGACAAACACAAAAATATGTTTAAGTTTTATTTGTGGTGTATATAATTCTTCGATATTGAAAGAGAGAGAAAGAAAGAGAGAGAGAGAGAGAGGGGAAGAGAGTGATAGATGACATTGTAAAACATAGGTGATTGATGAGTTTATTGCAAACTAAAGTTAACCAAAACAATTAAAATGGACTTTTGTCAAACAGAACTCAATCCCTACACAAAGTAATCCCATGCTGTTATATTTTATTATATATATATATACTTTTAAGATTAAAATGAAACTATTGACATTTTAAGAGATAGGCTACTTGACAAAGTAACAAACTAAACTTATTAGAAAAGTAAAATGAATTTTTGTCAGATGTAACACGATCCTCGTACTGTTATATTTTCTTAGATTAAAATATAAACCTTAGTGTAACAACTGGTGATTAAAATAGTTAATATAAAATAAGGGTAATTCTAATAAATTGGCAGCCATAGAATTTAGTATTTATGTATTAAATACTGTATATCACTGCTAAACTCAGTTTCAATCACTGAAATGGCAAAAATAATGTACAAAGATGTGAAAGTCACCTTCTTTTCTTTCAGTATTTTTTAGGAAAATCTTCAACTATGTTTTATATGCTAAACATTCTTTGGATTCCTATTGTGAATTTTTCTTCAATATAAAAGCATGTATGGTTGATTTGGGACCTTTTTCTCTTTATTTACTTTATAAACAATTTACATTCCCTCGAAATAAGGAGTATTGGGACGTAAGGGGCTACTATGTGTGAGAGAGGCACACTAATAGGGGCACCGTGAGTAATTAAATTCAATGTAAAAATTATTACTTTTTACGATCACGATAAAAACATGCTTACATTAAGCATGTTTTTCATGTGAAACTCTTAATGTGTATGCAGCTAGATAAACATTTTTGTTTTGTTTTTATTCTAATATTTTACAATTCATATTTTAAAAAATAAATTTAATATATTTATACATAATCAGTTTCTCTTCTTTTAAAATAAATTTAATATAAATTGATCCACATCATCACCATTTTTAAACAGAATTACCTTAATTCTTCCAGTTTTCTTGCATAATTTTGAAATTATTTTTATTTGTTGTTCTTATTATTTTTAGTATTTTTTCACACTTTTTTCTGTAAGCAGTTTAGGTTTGTACAGTACTTTTACCTAACAGTTTAATAAACAAAAGATATCGAAAAAAATAACGTTGGCTTTCCTAAAGTTTAATATTCAAATGCATATGAAGTGCCAGCCTATTATTTTTGGTTTATATTATATTTTTACTTTATATAAAAAATGTGGTGAGTCATTATTTTTAAATTTGGAGAGGGGACATTTTTCCTCATACATTTTATTTTTGTTCTGTTTAAAATATAAAACACCTTCCCTTATTAATAATATTGTTATTATTTCGAAAACTATTTAACATGAGAAATGAAGTATTTGCTAACTAATTTGTTCTTTCACCTAACAATTTCTTAAATATAAAGGATATTTTTTGTGTTATAATTAATTCACTTAAAGAAAATTATTATCCCGTCTTACGCTAGAAGAAAAAATTGCTGATGTAAAAAGCAATCTAGGAAGTTCTGTTAATCGTTCAAAAATCGAAAATTAAACAAAATACTGGTAAAAGCCACTCAGTAAGCATTAGGGTGACGCATTTTGCAAAGTTTAGTTATGTCCAACGAGTTTTTGCGGTATCTTGTTTATTAAATTGTTAAGTGGAAGTACGGAATAGTTAACAACACATTGGATTCGACCCACATTCAAAACAACATAAGGAAGCAAAAACTGATATGAGCCCTCCTCTCCTCCCCGTGCCACAAAAATTAGAAACTCTGAACGATTGCAGGTCATGAAGTAAATGCTCATGTTACGTTAAATTTATATAGGGAAGTGATCCTAACTCTAAAATATTAAACATGTATTATCATAATTTCATTCCTTTAGCGGATATTTTTAAGGTTGTTCAAACGTAATAGCTAAAATAAAGACATTTTTTATATATATTTTTAGGGGGTAAAATACGTTGGGTTAAATTTGAAAGATTTTGAAATATATTTTCTACATTAATTTACTGATAATTGGTGATGGGCAATAACATATCTGCTCATTTAATGTAAACTTTATAAATTAAATTTATCCCTGTTATAAAATCTTAAATATTTGATAAAACATTAAAAAAATCAAACCGAATTCACCAATAATATAATATGTAAGTGAAAACAGAAAAATATCTTTAAAAATCTTAAAACAATTAAATACCAAAAAAGTAGCTTTTGAGATCAGTTGCTAACAATTTAATAAACTTCGAATTAAATTATTGTATTCATGGTAAACACTGTTATTTTGGTAAATTTTTACGATGTGCCCCAGCGTATTACAAACACCCCAACCTCCCCATGTTAAGAATGCCCTTCGGAATAAACACCCCCAACCTCGAAAGCCGTTCTTAACATGGTGAGGTGGGGGGGGGTATTCTGAAAGCCGTTCTTAACATGGGGTGGTTTGGGGGTGTCTATACAGCGCTGGGACAGGTCGTAAAAAATACCGTTATTTTCTACAGTAATCACAAAAAATTCATAAAATTACAAAAAAAATAATCTTTTTTTTTTCTTTTTTACAAAAATTTGATTTGTCTGATTGAATAATATATTTTTAGGAATTTTGTTTAAATCCTAGATTCATACCTTTTTATGTTATAAAGCATGACAGAACCAATAACTTTTAATTGGATAGCAATAAAAAAAAATATATATTTAAATGTTTAAGATTGTTTTTAAAGTTATTGAATAGATTTTTTTAGTGTAAAAAAAAGAAAAAGATGCAAACTTGCCTTTCTTTCCAGAAATTCAATAGGAAAAAATCAGGATGAATTCGTATTTCTATTGTGTTCAAACCAGAAAAGTTGTTTTGTGTTTAGGATTTCTTTAGTAAATTGATACAATTTTTGTTTTGTGTACAATTCATTAAGGAATAAAATATATCAAAAGATAATGAAATCAAAATGAAAAAATGAAAAACACGATTTAAACGTGAAATTATTTTTAAAAATATCAAATGCTAAAGAACAATGAATTTAGGTTATCGTAACACGGTATAATTATTATTTCGTTCCTTCTATAAAAATGTCCGTTCATTAATTAAGTGTGCCGAATTGTTTTCATATCGAGTTTAGATTCTCAATGCTTCAGGATTGTTGGAATTTCTTTGTTAAATTTCTCTTTTTAATTTTAATTTTATTTTTTAATAAACTTCTGTTTTTGTATGTCTTATTTATTAAAATGAATAAGATACATGGAGAGAAATAGTCCTCATATAAAAATTGCGAAACTGAATATTTCATATAAACAACTCAAAGAAGAGGAAGAAATTGCACAAACTGCGAAGTCAGTCAAATAACAAAAATAGATTTGGACTAAGAAACTAAACTGTAAACTGTGAAAAAAAAAAATATGAAGGGGTTAGCGATTGCCGAAGGAAAGGAATTTGTGTACTTGCCTTTACTAACAAAAGGAAAAGACGTTGTTCTTGTTGTTCTTATTTGACCATTTTTAAAGGGGTTTCCCTTGGATCATGTGATCTTTGATCATATGATACTTCTGCATATATTGGGGAGGATACTCATCATCTATTGGTGTTTTTCCTTTTTCTTTGGATCTGAAGTTGTTTTGACGCCCTTTTTTGACTTCTTATTGACTCGTTATTATTGAACCTCAAGGGGTTTATTGGCACTTCAAGGATTGCATTGATTGGACTACCTAGTTGGCGATTGATACAGTATCAATGATACACCTTATTAACAGACTGTGTGTCGCGGAAGGGGCAATTCTTTCGCAACTAAGGTAAGTGCACTGCACTTGTTCCTTCCTTGGCTAGAACAGTCGGTCTTTTTCATAGTTATTTTTTCGACAAAACAGATGAATAAAATAAATACGTATTAGATACGTTTGAAGCCAAAACAACGCATTATTACAAAATAAACATTTATTTTGTTGGAAATTTATAAATATATTTCGGAGATCAGTCTTTCATTTTTTTTTTTTTTTTTTTTTTTTTTGCCATGTTGTTATTATTGGAGCATAGAATCAGTTTGTTGTTTTTACGGTAGTCTTTTCAAATGTCGGAACCGTGCGTTGGTCATTCGGAATTCACGTTAGGATTTGTGTTCAAGCGCAAGCGCTAGTTTGAATAAAATAAATACTTATCAGATACGTTTGTAGCCAAAAGAACGCATTATTACAAAATAAGCAGAAAGAACACAACCCCTAATGTAAACATATGATTACATTACGAAGCTTGCAACTTACTGTTATCAAGACCGATTATTCGGTTAAACTTATGATAACCTTCCTTTAATATTACAGACTTAATTTGCAAATTAGTTTCCTATCAGACATACAATCAGTACCCAGCGAACAGTGATAAAACTGCTGTATATGTTCCTGGCTTTTTGCTCATGTCAGACATGTTTCCATATTAAACATTAAATGTTTAAGTTCTTCGCAGAATCCTGAACTAACAAAATACATTAACTCCTCCTTTGAAAAGGAAGTAACTAATTTCCAATAGCTGGATGCGCCGACATTAGCTAATCCCAATGTGGCGTTCCCGGTTATTTTTTTATTTATTTATTTATTCATTTTATTAATTTATTTATTTATTTATCTTATTTTATTTTTCAGGTGAGAGTGTTACATTCATGGGTTAGCAGTGTCAGAAATCGTCAGTAAAAATTCGTGGTAAACACTGGAATATTTAGACTTACTGTCTTTCGAAGCTTATAACTTCTTGAAAAATGTAATTCAACCCCTAATTTTTTTTTAATTAAAGGAGCAAAGACCAAATTTTAAAAAATAACAGATTTAATAGCAAATTATGCAATATTTATTTTTTTTAATCGGTTTTCTTTTTAAAAGATTTAAAGAAAATCAACGAAATTTTACTTCCTTCGATTATAAAATCGAAGGAAGTAAAATTTCGTTGATTTTCTTTAAATCTTTTAAAAAGAAAACCGATTAAAAAAAATAAAAATTCCAAAAAATCACTTACCTATAAAAACTACTTTTCGATGAGTAGTTCAATTGTTCATTGTTAAGAATTTATCCATATTTATACTTATATTCCATGTCCTTTTTAAATAAAATACTTTTTTAAACAAGGATTTTAAAAAACGCGAACTCATATTTTTTTTTTAACTGCTCAAATAAAAGGAGACAAGTCTGATTTTATTCGCCTTTATATTCCAGTGCCTTAAAGGGACATAATTTATGTCTTTTTAATGTGTGCTGTAAACCAAAATTAGTATTTTGGTCCTCCATAACTAAAAACTGAACATATCTTCTATCTATATATCTATAAAAACAGAGATGTGTGTGCCACAGACGATTTCTGATTGGTTAATCCAATAATCACATCTCCTAAAAAACAATGGTTTCTACGCTCTTACCTTTACCATAAAATATTATGGCTTTATTTATTGTCCATCTTGGAAGGGTTTAATTTTTTAATAACTTGTTATTCACAAATTAAAAAAATACGAAACTAAACTACACGAAATCAAACGCTCCGACAAACTTAATAGTAGTACTAGCAAGCACACGCGCACACACGCACACACACACGTTCACTACCGTCACGTTGTTATGGCAACCAAACAATGTTTACAAAATGTCTACGCACGTTCGTAGACATTTTGTAAACATTGTTTTTAAAAAATAAAAAATAATACTTCTATTATGTTTTAAACGACTGTAATAGTTTATTTTGGAAGTATATTTCATAAAGAAAATTGACAACCCACTTTAAAAACAGAAATTACGAGTTTTATATATTTTATTCGCAGTTTTTTGTTGACTCTTCTGGCGGCCATGTTGTAAGCCCTAACGGTATTTTTGGAGATTACCCAAATAAATGTTATCAAAGGCAAGATAAGTTACTTTTCCACCAAACTGGATATATTTTTCGTGTTTTTATTCAATGTAGCATATTTATTCAGCTCGAAAAACGGGTTTGTATTACTGTACACATAAATTCGAAAAAGTTGTCAAAAACCAAATATATAAGATAATATAACAAATACATGTTATCAAAGGCAAGATAAGTTACTTTTCTACCAAACTGGATATATTTTTCGTGTTTTTATTCAATGTAACATGTTTATTCAGCTCGAAAACCATACGGTGTTTACCGATGTATTGGAAAATTCAAGATGGCGCCTCACTCCCTCTTTAACACGGTAAGTTTGGGAAAAGGTGTTATAAATAAAAAACTAGAAAAATACTATTAAAAACCCGCCGAATATATGTCAACCTATGTCACGGTAACATATTGAGCGAGTTTTTAACAGTATTTTCTTCAGTTTTTTATTTATAACACCTTTTCCCAAACTTACCGTGCTCAAGAGGGACTAAGACGCCATCTTGAATTTTCCAATACATCGGTAAACACTGTATGGTTTTCGAGCTGAATAAACATGTTACATTGAATAGAAATACGAAAAATATATCCAGTTTGGTAGAAAAGTAACTTATCTTGCCTTTGATAACATTTATTTGTTATATATTTGTTTTTGGCAACTTTTTCGAATCTATGTGTACAGTAATACAAACCCATTAAAAATATTGTTTTTGATTTTGAAAAAATATTGTGGTTCATTTGTATTTAAAAATATTGTGGTTCATTTTGATTAAAAAAAAATCATTTTGATTAAAAAAATTGTTTAATTTTAATATTTGTTTATTGTCTTAACTCATATCAAATGTTTTGCTTGTGTTCTGCTTCAAATATTCATATTCTTACATGCATAATTTTCATTTAATTTTATTAAATAAACTTCAATTTTACTACAAATCAAATCGTGTTCCTTCACTTTTTAAAATGTAATTTATAAGTAATTAAAGAACGCATTCTAATCTTTAAAATCTATAATACAACGAAATATTTAATTGCTTATAATACTTAAACAAACAACTTGTGTTTTTTTTATTATTTTTTTATTATTAATATTAGATGAGTTTCAGTATAAATCATCGTGTTCTTTATTTCAATCCAATTTGGAAGTTTTGTAAATGTATATGATGTTTATAATGACCTATGATTGCGTATTTATATACATTATTTTCCCTATCCTTCTGTTCATCGTACATTTTTTACTCCCAAACTTAAACATGGTGGGTGCATAGAATTCATTTACCGATACAAAAGAAATGATAAGTAAATAAATCCATAAATAAATATTATAAATGGTTTATTTTAATACTTGCCAGGATGCGGAGGAAAATGAATGAAGGGGGAGGGGAATGAAATAAAAACATTTTGGAAACAGATTAAGTTTGAAAGAATTGCTTTGCACAGAAAGAAATTAATGAAAAAAGAATAAAATTAAATTTCTTTTCCTTCTTGATTTCTTTTAGTTTTTTATGAAAAAGGAAGTCAAAATTAAGACTATAAAAAACAATTTTTATTAAGAGCGAACCTCAGTCGTCAGGTCTGTAAAAAAAACGTGGAATAATCAAGAAATGTTTTCTAATACATTTTTTTTTTTTACTTATGTGTTCATTTGTCTCTTTGAAGTCCGTTTGTTTAATATATCGGTTTGCAATATCACTTTGTCATTCTGTCAGACTCAAATTTTAAATCTACATATCTATAAAAGTGAAAGTGTGTGTGTGTGTGTGTGTGTGTGTGTGTGTGTGTGTCTGTGTACATTTCCCTACGAAATAACTCTCTCAATTTTTAGTCTACAGACTCGAAATTATACAGGGTACTGAGATTTGGAAAAATCTATGTGATCGGTTTTTAGCCAGAAATTTGGCGATTAAGGGGTCAAAGTTCAACGATTTGAGCTTTGAGAACTCTAGCAAACTTCTCCGACAATTTTGGGTCTACACCCTTGAAATTTTAGATATAGGTTCCGTGGACATGGATCTAACTTAATAACTTGATTTGAGGCCAAAAAAATAAATTTTCAGGGGTCATAATAGGGGTCAAAGTTTAAAAAATTACCCCTTTTTTTTGCTCAGCATACACCTCCAAACACCCGGGCAACGCCGGGCACCCATGCTAGTTCACTTATAAGTTTTTACCGTTAAACAAAAACAAAAAAAACAGTTGACCGATTTTTTTTATTCTCTTAATGAAATACATGACTTTTTGATTTATATATTTTAATACTTCTTTATCGACTGATTTTTTTTAATATCTAAAAAAAGAAAACATTGAATGAAATAGAAAAAAATTGTCGTAAGCGTCCCATATTTATTTGACATCCTGAGCATAACATAAACTTCCACTTAAAAAAAATCAATGTGTTTTTTTTTTTTTGTTTTTTTTTAAGGACTTTGGACTTTACAGGTAAATTTCCAAAAACACTTCTTTGTTGTTGTTTTAAATGAAAATATTTTATTTATTGATCTTTTATCTTATATTTTTGATATATAAAACTTTGGGACATTAATGATTAAAATTTTAATAGACATTTCAAAATGGGGGGGTGAATTAAAAAAAAACGTTTGTCTAAAATATTATATTTGGTTTATTGGAAAGAGCATAAAATTTCACATTGACCCTGAAAATATCGTAAAAATTGAACCAATAGAAAAATTTTGATAGATTTTTACAGTTTAAAAATTGAAAAATATTTAACTCGTAAAATTCAATTGATTTCATTACGTAAAAAAAAAAAAAGAAATGACTGCATGAAGCGCGCCGGCACTTTGTAAACACTGTTTTTTTTAAAATAAAAATGAATGTTTCTATTATTTTTTTAAACAACATTAATAGTTTATTTTGGAAGTATATTCCATAAAGAAAATAAACAACCCACTTTAAAAAGAGAAATTACGAGTTTTTTTATATTTTATTTGCAGTTTTGTGTTAGGGGTGTAAAAAATTCCCTCTAAAATTCTGATACACCTATTCATGGGTTAGTATCAGAATGAAGACGACACAGAACTAAGTGCAATCGTAGCTTTATTGTGTGGCCATCTAACAATGAGAACTCCTCTTTTTATAGAAGAGTTATGTAGAAAGAGGAGAGGGCAAGGGGGGTATACGGAAAATCTCCCCCCGTCAGGGAGAGTGTTCGTTCATTTTGTTTTCTTCTTAGGTAGAAGGAGTAGAGACGGGGTTTTGAATGGCAAGATGGGCAGGGTAGACTGTTTATTTGTTATAGCATGCAGATTTTCGAATAATGCGTCCTGAACATGTAGTCAGCTGTTGGCTGTCATTCCTTTGATAGATGCTTTCTTCAGCCGACTCGTTTTCCTGTGCAATCCTTTCACTTTGCAGTATGGGTTTGTCCGGCTGTATTTGGGACTGAGGGTGAGCATCAGCTGTGCGTGTAGTCTGATGGTGTTCTGGGAAGTAGTGTTTTGACTTGGGCGTTTTACGCCTGTTTCGGTGTCCGTCTCTTGCTTTTACTTCATAGGATCTACCAGTCATTCATTTTCAGACTGTTGTTACACCCCCCCCCATTATAAGGATTGGATGGCTGGACATGTCATGATGTCGAGGCCTTTTAGCTCTTTTCCCGTTTCATGGAGTCTAACCCTCCTCTCCTGTTTTCTCCATACTTTATCAGTTGAGTGTAGGTAGAGGGCTTAAGTTTTAATTCGACAGTTGGCACTGTTGCCCTTGTCCTTCTACCAAAGAGTATTTGTGCTGGTCTGGTGCTTAGTCTTTCAGTTAGCACGTTGCGTAGGTTCAACTGTCCTTAGAATGGATCTTCTGCTGATGCTTTGTATCTGTGGAAGAGACATTTGGTGATCTTTTATGTTGCTTCAGCAGCACCATTTGCTTGGCTATTGCCTGATGATATTGTTTCCTGTTTAAACAGCCATTTCCTTGCAAATTTTCTGAACGTGTATGCTGAAAATTGGGGATTATTGTCGGATGTCAGCACCTCTCGAATTCCATGGCACACGAAATGCACTTTCATGCACTCAATTATAGCTTCTGATGTAGGTGTATTCAGTTTGTCAATTTCAAAGAATTTGCTATGTCTGTCCACTGTGATCAGAAAGCGGTTCCCTCCCCATGATAGGAGGTCCACTGCTACTTGTTGCCGTGGACCTCCTATCATGAGGATCCATGCATATCCTCATTGTCCAATTTTTCTTTCTTGTGATAACAAGTTGGCTAACCCGCGGAGTGAGTTTTTCTACTGGTTTGATTACTCCTAATTTGAGTAGTCGAGTTAACTCATTTTTCAGTTTAGAATGTATGACTATAGGTATTCTCCGATTGGGCATTACAACATATTGCATCTGGCTTGAGGTGGAGAGTAGCAACACCCGGTTTGCCGAGTTGATCATCAAACACCCCCTATAGTTTTTCTCTATGTTGACTTCTACCACATGGTGGAAGTTCTGTTTTATCTCTACAAGGCCAATATCTCTGCTCGCCCGCAGGTTAAGCAGTAGTTGGCAGTCATATTTATCTTTTAATATCATAAATTATTCTGAGTAGATTTGTTGCGTTTTGGGTTTTTGTTAATTTTCTTCTGCATACACATGAGTTGTTTCATCAGAGATCTGTTTCACATTGATAAGACACCTTTATAGAATTTTATCCTCTTAGCAAACTTTTTTTTAGAGAGAGTATTAATGGATGCCCCTGCCCCTCTGTTAATCTGAAAAACAACTTCTTTTTTATTCAGAAGCATAAGGTATTTGCCCTCTTTTGCCTGTTTTGGGGATTTTTATCGCATTCACCCTATGGGTGTATTCTTCATTCTTCTCTGATGATGATATGTCTAGTTGATATACTTGTGATTGAGATGCAATACACTTCTTGCTTTCATTCGTTCATGCATTGTGTCTCTGTTTTCGCGTCCTTCCCTCTTTCTTGGGACACTTGGACTCGAAGTGTCCATTCTCGTTGCATGAATGGCACAGTTTGCCATGGGATGGACATCTGCTGCGTTTTTAACAACTCTGTTGAAAATTTAATAAAGAAATTATAATTATTTCTTTTTTATGTACACATATTCCACATCTCGACATTTAGTTAAAGGCACGCACTCTTTTGACCGGCCCTTTGCAGGTCATTTCCATTATCATTATCGTTATAATTCCCTTCCAGCAGTTGGCTACACTGCCACCCTCTGGAGTGGTGTGAGGAAGGGGGAAGAAAAAACCTTTCCCCGTTTTAGTCAGTTCGAGCCTAGCTGGCCTAAGAAGAGGAGGCTAATTTTGGCTTCGTCAAAAGGATTTTTGACGTTAAATTCTTACGTTTTTTTCTCTTCCTTTGGAGAAAGACATTTGTTTAGAACTCCATTGGGAGATACTAAACTTTTAACGTAATTTTATTCCCAGTCATTAAAAGACAACTAGGTCTTACGACTGGAAAATTAGTACCAGTTATTAAAAGGCAACAAAGGTCTTACAACTGGAAAATTATTAGTCTCAAAGGATTAACGAAAGAAACCGCCTTTTTTGAGGAGTTCTTTTCTGTAAAGAACAAAAATTAATTTGCCGACTTGACGAGCAGAATATCGGCCCTAGAAAGAAAATTCCCTCTTTGTTCTAGGAACTTGGAAGACCATTCAACCGAAGTTTCCTTCACAGAAAAAATATTCTATAATACAAGAATTTGCCCCGTATTTGTACACATAAACCTACCAAAGCGGCTTTATGGTTTTCTGTTTCTTTCCTTTGAATCTAAAGGTATCTGAGCCTTCTCAAAGGAAAAATTATTTTAATTCTTTCTCCCATTTAAGGTCAAAGAAACTTTATTTGTCTGTGATTCCTTTCGGAAAAAAAAAACATTTTGTCAAAGAAAGACTGAATATATCGTTATAAGAAGGGCTGAATTTAAACAAGGACGTAAAAGGACTGTTTTCTATTTTTATATGTTCTTTTCTTTCAGCCTTTCTTACAAGTAAGAATTGTCGTCTTTTTTGTATTATTTTGTTATGTATTTTAAATGTTTATTAAGGTTTTTTAACCTCAGCCTTGGGAAATAAAGGCAATTGATAACTTTTTTTTTTAATAAATAATAATAATTAATTTTATAATAATAATAATCATTTTAAACGGGCCTGTATTTCTTTTGCTCGTTTCCATTAGTTTCCCTTATCAAATTTGGTTTAAATGCTTTTCCCCCCTTTTTTCTCTTTCATTTTTGTTACCATGGAAAACCGATTTTGGTGACGAACCCAAAATTCCGTTAATTCTTTTAGAGCATGGACACAATCTTTCCAAACACCCTAAACTTAAATACAGCAGATATATTTAACATATCGTAAACTATCTTTGTAAAAAAGCAGACATGTGCCAGAAGACTAAGATTAGCCCACCTTAATCGCCTACAGACGACTTTCTAAGGCTATAAAGTAATTGTTACACAATAGAGGAGCCCTATATCAATATGGTGTAAGTCAGCTAGTATGGATTTTTACAAGAGTCGCATGAAGTACATGCCATTATGACACAGAATTTGAAAAACAAAATCGTTCCCAGAAATTTAATCTTAGACTGGTGACATGGAAGGTTAAAATCGCAGGCGAGACGCCATATGAGTACTACGAAAGTACGAATGATGATACGTTTTATATGGCTGAAAAGGAACTAAGGTTTCAGTTCGGTCTGACTATTGAGACTGTGCAAGGGAAACATCCAATAATAGGAGTCCGTCGATGGGAGTCGAACTGAAGACATCAATTATGCGAGTCTGTCTATGAAAGGCGTGCCAGGCAGATAGCCAATAATGCAGAGAGAAACCTTTGATAATCACTACATGATATATTTTCTTCTGAGAACATTGTTTTCTAACCCATTTAATCAAGACGATAATATAAATAATTAAAATAAGGATAGTCTCTCTTACGGGTTTGGTCAATTCTATCCTTAAATAAAACATTAGAAATTCTAAGGAACCTCTCTGTACTTATTTTTTCATGAAAAAATTTCATTTGTATAGCACCACTTGTGGCTGCCGCCAGATTCATCTTTTCTTAGGATAGATGGGTTTTAGTATTCTCGCCCTTAAATGCCGAATATCAAAGCCTAATAGTCCCTAGCTTAATCCGTCACCGTAAAATAGGCCCTTAAGATGAGGCCAAAAAAATAGAAAAAAATATCGTTCTAGTTAGAGTAATATCGTAAAAGTGGTATAAATATATTTAAATAAAATAAATAATTATTCATTTGTGTTATATATAGCTTAGAAAGCAAAATAAGATAGGTGGTCCTACTTCCGGGCCGTGATTCGGTCAATGCCCCAGGTGAAGTGATATCGCAGAAAGGATGGCAAGCCTTTTCTGAAATTAAAACCTGGAGAGAACAGGTCGCTTCGTTTCGCCGTCCGTCCATCGTTCGGCCTGTTTCAAATGTAGTAGCAGTTCTGTTTTCTTTAGCTCCTAAAAGTGCCACCAAGATAAGAATCCAAAATCTTTATTTATTTTATTGGTCATGATTTACGTAATAGGTAGCATGTAGCCTTGTTTTTAATAAGAATATATTCAGTATTTCTTATATATATATGTATATATATATATATATATATATATATATATATATATATTTAAATAAGGGAGTAGTCACCAACAATGTGTATTTTTTAACATTATTTTATTATTCCGTGTCTTGGTTTTTCATTGAGAATTATGTTTGGATCATTGTTTTTAAGTCATTGAAATCGTTTACGCGCGTTTCAGACGGTCTGTGATGCGTCCTCGTCAGAAATTATTTTCAAATGTGTTGGAGATGTAAAAATGGCGATTTTCGTAGTTAATTTGAAGTTTTTCCAAGGGGTGGAGGCTTGTTAGTGTTTATTATTCATTGGTATGCTGAATTTTTATTGCTCTTTTATTGGGCTTGTCCAGGGAGACGTTGACCTGGCTGTAGTCGTTATCTCTTTCTGCTAATGTTTTTTTCTTTTCCTTTAGGGTGGGGTAGGGTGTGTGTGTGTGTGTGTGTGTGTGTGTGTGTGTGTGTGTGTGCGCGCGCGTATGTGTGTTTGCTTTTATTGGTTTGGGAATGTGTATATTGTTTTATAGTATTTTGGGGTTATTTGCTTCCTTAGGAAGGCTGCTGTGGTTCGAGGTCGTTACTAATGTGTATGTGTGGGGAGGGGGGGACTGGCTCTTCTGAAATAAGTGTAGGGATGTGTGGTTAAATACAATGACCCCACAACTCAATCTTCACTCTTCAATCCTGCAGTCCAATGCACTTCTGACAGCAATTGCTTCTGCCAAACAAAAAAGACACCCTCTCTCCCAAATACAGGCTTTTTATAGGACAAAACCGTCCAAAGTTATTTGCATACTCTTCCCATGATCTCTAGTCTATAAATAGACGCAGTGGCCATTCTCTTCTTCTTCTTTCTTCTTTCACTCTCTGAAGCGGGCGTTGCCAGTGGTAAAAGGTTTGTACGATTTTTTTTTTTACTACACGCCCCCATGATCATTAAAGATCATTCACATCTCATAATCCCGTGTCCAGATCGGCGCATTGCGTTCTCTTTGCAGTCTCTGCATCGGCACCGGTTCATCTTCATCACTCCCTGGCTCAGTACCACCATCCTCATCACCTAAATGGACCACACGCCTTAAATCTAAAACATGTCGTGGCATTCCATTGACACTTAAGTTGTTTGGGGATTGCACTCCTGTTATCACTCCTCTTTCCCACTGCGTTGTGCATCGGGCATTAGGCGGTTTCACCCAAACTTCTTCTCCTATTTGGATTCTGGCTGGTCCTTGATCATTAATTTCCGGTGACATGTCTCTAGGATGCTTCCATTCGTAATTAAAGATTGCTCTATGTGGTACTGTGTCATCTCTTTGCCCGACTTTAGGGGACAAGTTGTACCAAAATGTGGCCTCTTCAGGCGATATTCTTCCTCTCTCAGCTATTGCTTTCACGGTCTGATGATGTCGCTCCACAATGCCATTTCCTCCAGGTCTGTAGGCTGCCCTGTAATAACTTTTAATCTTCCATTTTTTAGCATCGTCTGAAAGATTTCTGAGCGAAAAACAGTGCCATTGTTCATTATCACCTCCCTTACTAGACCTCGTTCAAGCATCACCTTTTCTAATTCAGTTGCAACTGCAGATGCGGCTTCCACTCGCAGTTCCTTCCATATCGCCAGTCTACTTGGCCCACAATCAATTATTGATAAGTATGCTCCCCCTCGGTAGTGTGCTATGTCAATAGCTAGTCCCGTCCAGTTCGTTAAAACTCCAATTTCCCCAGGATTATGTATATTTGGGGCAGGATCGATCGATTGACACCGAACACAGTTCTTTACTATCATCTGAATTTCTTCCCGTTTTACATTCGGATCCACTTGCCTCACCAAATATAATGTTCTCTCCACTCCCATGTGATGCATGTCATGCAACTCTTTAATTTCTCCAATTCCAAGACAACATATCGGCGCCTCCTCTTTCTCAATTAACCACTGTTTTTTATCCGTGTTAGCGCATCTGCCTTGTTTCTTTCAGAAGGCACAAACACTGCTTTTATTTGCAGTTTCAATTCAGACATCAACTCTCTAAGCATCCCTAATCTCCGCTTTATTATCACTTCTCCGGCACCCTTTGTTCGTATTCTGCCACTCTCCTCCACAGTTGAGTTCACCCAACTGAGTACAGTGGCTGAATCAGTTCTTATTTCAATATTTGTCAGTCTCCATTTGATAGCTAAATTGACACCCTTTAGAACAGCATCTAATTCAGCTATGTTAATGTGATTAAAGTCATCACTTTTCCTCAGCCAAGTTGCATCTTCCGCCACCACACCGCCAATCTCGACAACCACGCCAGTTGCAACATTGCTTGCATCACACCACACGACTCCTGTGCTCACTTCAGGTATGTGCCAAGCGCCATTAACAGGGTCTTCTTTTTTCACCTCAGCTAGAACCTCCTGCATCACTTTCATGGTTTTGCAATCAACTTTTTCTTCCCAATCCATTCCATTTGCTCTTCTTTTCACATAACTGCATGCTAATCGCAGCCATCCAGCAATTGGATAGTGCCCCAATAATTTACCACAGATCGAAAATAGCTCCCGCCTACTAATTTCTCCTCCCATCTCTGGGATCTCGTTGCCTCTCCTGAACATTAGTGCACCCATCTTATTTTTCATAAGCTTAAGGCCCAGTGCCGCTCCTCCGTCCAGGGATTCCGGAGATTTTGCTGCTAACCCAAACCCCTTCAAATGTTCCACAACTTCCTGTGTCGATATTTTCGTTACGTCTACCATTATATCATCAATGTATGAATCAGTGGCCTCTTTCGTCCTACTTCCTTTCTTTAATACTGTTTTTAAAATGGCTGCCATAATCTTTGGTGCGACATTAAGTACGAATCCTAATCGTGTTAGGCAATAGGTTTTTCCTTTATAACAGACCAGCTGGTACTGCCATAGTTCCTTTGCCACATGTAGTTGCAGGTAGGCAGACTTAAGGTCCACTATTGCGGTCCCTCCTACCAACTGTCTCCACTTTCTTATCTTTTCATCACATACATCTATTATGTCGCTCCCTGTATGACACGCCACAAAACTGTTCAACTCACGAAAGTCGAACACTGGCCTAACTTTCCCTTTTGTGGCCTGAAATACTGCCATCAATGGCAACACGCCTTTTCTTTCTCCTTTCCATGGTAACAGAATACCATCCGATATCCATCTTTCCACCTCTTTCTCGAATTCTAATTTCTTATCGCCTTCCAGAGAGTTTTTATAATATTGGACTTTGTTCTGCAATACTGGAGGCTCTCCCTTCCATGTCCATCTTACTGTCCATTTATCTCCATCGAAGTTTGCTTCAAAGTCTTTATCCTCGATTTTGCAAACATTCAGCTGATGGGCAGCCACGGCACATTGTATATCTCCAAACTTCACTTTGGCTTTCTTTATAGTTACACCTCCCAGCTCATTAATCACGTCCATTCCAATTATGACGTCGATCCCATCAACGATGTGATTCATCAAGATTGCCCTCACCTTTACGTGCATTCCACAGACTTTTATCTCCACTTGTCTGGCTCCTTTACATTCTATATTCCTCCCATCAACTGCTTTCACTGTACCGCTCCTTCCATATCCCTTCAAAAGTTTGGAATTGATTAAAGTAGTGGTGCACCCAGTATCGACAAGTGCAGTCATTACAGAATCATTCACCTCTACTTCTATTATAGGAAGAGGTCAGTATCGCGCCTTCATTTCATTGCTAGGGTAGCTTGCGGCGCAGAAGCTCCCCCTTGCCCGTTTCCCTGAATCTGAGGACAATATCTCGCAATGTGGCCAAATTTTCCACAATTGTAGCATGTTTCCCTGGCCCTAGGGATCTCTGTGCAATCTTTTTTTAGGTGCGGTCCTTGACATCTAAATCACTGAAGGCTTGATTCTTTCTTTCCCTTATTAGTCTCATTAGTTTGCGCACTTGCGGCCAATGTCCGAGTTTCTACGACCCTTTTGCTGACTAAAAGCCGTGCAGTCGGTATCAGTTTGCTGACATCCATTCTCTCTATGTTCGGTAGCTGCTGTAATGCCACAGATACATCGTCTGGGAATCCAGTTTGGCTGTATGTTCCAGCCCTCTTCCCAGATATCCCGCCAGTCCAGCCAATCTTTTGATTTTATTAGCATAAACATCCACCGATTCTCCTGTCCACTTGAATCGTTACAGTTTTTCGTATGCCTCAAAAGGCCCCTCAGTGAAGGCGGTCACGAGTCTCATCTCTATCAGTTCTGCATCTTCTTGTTCTGCATTATTCATCTTAAGATAGAGAGCGAGTGCATCTCCCTGCAAAAAAAGTGGAATAAAACTGGCAAGGTCTGGCACATGTTGAAGCTTAGCCACCAGTTTTACTTTCTTTATCCATCCGACTACATCACCTTCTCCACTAAAAGGTGGTATCACATCTTTTCCCAATCTCAACATCCCAGATTCCATGATCTGTTCTTAGCCGAAATAGCTTGTGGTTAAATACAATGACCCCACAACTCAATCTTCACTCTTCAGTCCTGCAGTCCAATGCACTTCTGACAGCAATTGCTTCTGCCAAACAAAAAAGACACCCTCTCTCCCAAATACAGGCTTTTTATAGGACAAAACCGTCCAAAGTTATTTGCATACTCTTCCCATGATCTCTAGTCTATAAATAGACGCAGTGGCCATTCTCTTCTTCTTCTTCTTCTTCTTTCTTCTTTCACTCTCTGAAGCGGGCGTTGCCAGTGGTAAAAGGTTTTTTTTTTTTTTTTTTTTTTTTTTTACTACAGGATGCTTTCATTCTATTTTGATATTTATTTTTTGGATTCTTGGATTTTAGTATTGTGATTTTTCGTTTTAGTCTTTTCGGGTATTCCTTATATTAATTTTTGTTTAGAAAGAGGGGTGTATTTAAAATAGGGGATTTTTAATGTTTCTATTTATTTGTCTCCCAATGTAGGTATGGCCAGACCCAGGATCGGTTCTAGTGTGGGGAAGATTTTGTTCTGGTGATGAAGTTTTTTTCCTGTGTAAGTAAATAAAAATAATTGTCTGTTTGGAAGATTGGCATTATTTTGAAGCTGATTCCACTGCATGTGTGTACGTGTTTTGAAACATAGAGGTGTCTGTTATTTGCAATTTTGATGTTGCTCTTATGTAAGGCCACTCTATTGCTGAAATTTTTGGTGGCGCCCATGTAGGATTTGTTGCATGTTGTGCATCTTAGTGCATATACTACATTTCTGGAGGTGCAATTTAGATCCTTTTTTATTTTGAATGTTTGTGCTGGGTTTTTGAATGTGTATGTGTTACCTTCTATGTGTATGTGTATGTGTTACCTTATATATATATATATATATACATATATATATATATATATATATATATATATATATATATATATATATATACGTTCAGCAGTCACATTTCTCATTCCACGTGATAGTCTTGAAGAACCTTTTTTTTGTATCGTATGTGTCTGGTGTCGCTGTCATGTCTATCTCCTATCCTTTTCTTTGTATTATTTTATTTGTTTTCATTTTATTTTTGTAAAATATATCGTTTTGTACGTTTTGTATTGCATTTATGTCAATCGTTTTTATTTATTTTTATTGCAGTTTTCACAGCTGCATGTGTACAAGAATAAAATTATTCTAACCATAATTAAAGCAGTTGTCAGTTGTCTCACGCATGTGTTGCGGACCAGGATATAAAATACCCTAACTCGCTACAAGAAAAAAAATAATGAAACGAATTGAATGAAGAAAACACAGAACTCAAATGTTGGAATAAAACAAACATGTCATTTATTTTCTGTTGAGAAATGATGGTCTTCGTATACACGTGTTCATTCAGCCGTTGACGACTACGCGCGTGGAAGGAATAGAGAAATGCGAGGTGGCAAGCCGGCTGTAGAAAGTAAGGATTAAACTCAGTAGAAAGTCGCGCACATGTCTGTGTCGATGGGCCAAAGCGAAGGGGAGATAGAGAGAGTAAGTCAATCCAGTTCATGGAGAGGGAAAAGTGTATTAAGTGTGTTTGCGCTTGCCCCACATTACAGTAGCAGAGAAAGTGACGTTAGAACATGCGGTCAGTTTGTCGACTAAGCGGGTCGAACGTTGGTCCAGACGCAAAAAGAGGAAGTTGACAGGTTTTGTTGACTTTTATACTGGGGTCAGTGTTCTGACTGCGCATGTCTGGCTTTCACTCTAAAGGAAGTGACGTTTTGCATGTGTGCGTACTTGTGCGCGTATGCGTGCGTATATGTGTGTACGTTAGCGTGTGTGTGTGTGTGTGTGTGTGTGTGTGTGTGCGTTCGCGCGTATGAGGCCGTGTATATGCGTGCGTGTGTGTGCGCGTACGTGTGGGTGTGTATATGTAAGGGAAAACATGTTCGAACAAGACTCCCCCTCCAGGGGGAAATATATATATATATATATATATATATATATATATATATATATATATATATATATATATATATATATATATATATACAAGAGAAACGTATTTCGTTTTTGTTTTTTATGTATTTTTTTTTAATAAGTTATATATTGTTTGAAATGTTTTGGCCAATGAACTTTTCAACCAGTTTTTGTTGTTGTTTGTGGTGTGTTGTTTTTTGTAATTTCTTTGTCCGTTTCTGAGTGTGTATGTTCTTGTATAGGAGTAGGAGAAATATGTAATTGTTCGTCTATGAATGCATGTTTAAGTCTGTCTATTGCTATAGTGTCTTTTTTTTTACTTTTTTTAAAATAGTAAAATAATTTTACTCCTGCCGAGAACTAGATAAGGTCCGGAATAGTTTGGACATAGTGGTTCTTTTACTGCGTCGTTCCTGATAAAAACGTATTTACATGTGTAAATATCGCTTGGGACGATAATGTTCGTGTCTGGCTTTTTGTCGGAGTAAATTTTAATTTTGACATTTTGTGTTTTAAGTCCGTCACAAAAGTTGTCGTTGGGTAAATGTCTGTATTGTTTTCGCAGAATTGTCCTGGTAAAATCAGTGTTGATCCAAAAACTAATTCTGCAGGTGTGCTCTGCAAATCTTCCTTCACAGTGTTGCGAATTGCTAAGAGAATGAGTGGCAAATTGTCTGACCAGTCCGATTTATTTTCGTTCATAGCCAAAGATGCTTTTAATTGTCTATGCAATCGTTCCACCATACCGTTTGCGCAAGGATGATAGGCAGTAGTCTTAATGTGCCTTGTTCCCAACAAATGGCTGAATTCAGTGAAAAGTGTTGATTGGAACTGTGAGCCCTGTCTGTTGTGATTACGGAAGGCACTCCGAAAATTACTATCCAATCTTGTAAAATCGCTCCGGCTATTGTTGCGGCTGATGTGTCTTTCACTGGTATTGCTGTCGGCCATCTGCTGAATCTATCGACTATAGTAAGGATGTGTGTATATCCTTTTGAAGTGGGCAAGGGTCCAACCAAGTCGATATGCACATGAGTAAACCTAGCGTCTGGTACACTGAAAGTTCCTGAAGGTGATTTTTTGTGCCTATGAACTTTGTTTTTTTGGCAAGGAATGCAAGTTTTGGTCCAACTACGGATGTCCGTATTCATATGTGGCCAAACAAAACGTTCCGCTATTAATTTCACGGTGGCACGTTTTCCTGGGTGGGACCAATTGTGAAAATGCTGGAAAACTTGTCGTCTGAGGCTGGGTGAAATATAAGGGCGAGGGTGTTTTTGTGAAACATCGCAATAGAAGTTGTTGTTTCGAATGGTATCGGCATTTCTTTCAGCTTCAGTGAAGTTTTGTTCATTATAGCTGGGAGCGTGGTATCGGTTAATTGCTCTTGTGCTATTAATTCCATACTTAGTGGAGTGGAATTTAAAGAAGCAATTGTTGCGCGAGATAAAGCGTCAGCTACAATGTTTTCTTGTCCTTTTACGTACCGTATATCGGTAGAATATTGGGATATAAAGTCCAGGTGTCGAATTTCACGTGGACCATATTTGTCGACATGTGTGTGTAGAGCAAATGTTAGAGGTTTATGGTCTGTATAAATAGAAAATTTTCTGCCTTCGAGGAGATGTTTAAAGTGCTTAATAGCAAGGTAAATTGCAAGTAACTCTCTCGAGAAAGTGCTATATTTTGTCTGCGCTTTGTTTAACTTGGCAGAGAAGAATGAAATAGGGGTCATTTTGTTGTCAGAAATTTGGTGAATGACAGCTCCTACTGCTATTTCCGATGCGTCCGTCGTAAGCGTAAGCTCCGTTGTATCGCTATCTTGGATATAAGTGAGTTTGGTGAAGTTTGCCAAAGCAGTTTTCGATTGTTCGAAGGCCTGTAATGCAGGTCCTTCCAAAACTAACTGTTGGTTTTTAGTTCGGTTTTTAACAAGTCCGTTAAAGGTGCGAGTAACGTGGAACAGTTAGGCAAAAAACGTCGGTAATAGTTAATTATGCCTACAAAACGGCGTACTTGTCTGACGGATGTCGGTAGAGGAAAATTCGAAATAGCACTTACTTTTTCAGGCAAAGGGGAGATTCCATCCTTGTCAATTAAATGACCGAGAAATTGAACTTCCTGGTGGCCAAAAACACATTTATCGGTGTTTAGTTTAAGACCGAAATGTGACAGTCTTTCAAAAGTTTGTTCGAGGTGTAGCCGGTGTTCTTCGAGGTTTCTGCTGGCGATTAAAACGTCGTCCACATAAGCGAATATGAACGGCAGCCCTCTGAAAACTTCGTCAATCAAACGCTGAAAAGTTTGACAGGCGTTTCTCAACCCGAAAGGCATCCTTAGGAACTCATAAAGGCCAAATGGTGTGGTCAATGCGGTTTTATGAATGTCTTCTTCTGCGACTGGAATTTGAAAATATGCCTTAACGAGGTCCAGTTTGGAGAAAACTGTGGCGCCTTGGAGTTCATTGGCGAAGTCGTGGATATGGGGAATAGGATATCTATCGGGAACAGTTTTTGCGTTTAAACGTCTAAAATCTCCGCACGGTCGCCATGTGGTGTTGTCAGCTTTCTGCACCATGTGGAGTGGTGATGACCAAGCACTTTTCGAAGGCCGTATTATTCCCATGTGTAGTAGGTTTTGAAACTCGGATTTTGCCACTTTGTATTTATCCGGTTTCAAACGTCTGGGGGTTGAATAGACGGGCGGTCCTGTTGACTTAATATAGTGCTTAGCGCTGTGTTTGATGGGGTCCGTGTTTTTAAACGACTGGGAAAGTTGAGGGAAATTGTTCCTCCTCGTGGTCAAGTTTTTGTTTGTTAGAGAAAAAATGTTTTTCGTGCGTGCCGTGAGTTTGTGTGGAAGTGTTTAGCTTACACCGCGTGTTTCATTCACTCATTCATTTCATTTATAAAATAAAGGGGTCACCATTTCATGTTGCGGACCAGGATATAAAATACCCTAACTCGCTACAAGAAAAAAATAATGAAACGAATTGAATGAAGAAAACAGAGAACTCAAATGTTGGAATAAAATAAACATGTCGTTTATTTTCTGTTGAGAAATGATGGTCTTCGTATACACGTGTTTATTCAGCCGTTGACGACTACGCGCGTGGAAGGAATAGAGAAATGCGAGGTGGCAAGCCGGCTGTAGAAAGAAAGGGTTAAATTCAGTAGAAATTCGCGCACATGTCTGTGTCGATGGGCCAAAGCGAAGGGGAGATAGAGAGAGTAAGTCAATCCAGTTCATGGAGAGGGAAAAGTGTATTAAGTGTGTTTGCGCTTGCCCCACATTACAGTAGCAGAGAAAATGACGTTAGAACATGCGGTCAGTTTGTCGACTAAGCGGGTCGAACGCTGGTCCAGACGCAAAAAGAGGAAGTTGACAGGTTTTGTTGACTTTTATACTGGGGTCAGTGTTCTGACAGCGCATGTCTGGCTTTCACTCTAAAGGAAGTGACGTTTCGCATGTGTGCGTACTTCTGCACGTATGCGTGCGTATATGTGTGTACGTTAGCGCGCGCGCGCGCGCGCGTGTGTGTGTGTGTGTATGAGGCCGTGTATATGCGTGCGTGTGTGTGCGCGTATGTGTGGGTGTGTATATGTAAGAGAAAACATGTTCGAACACATGTCAGGAGGCTAAAGTGATCACACCACTATTGATCGATAATGGGAACATGAAATGAATCATACAATGATTTCTAGACAAAAACGCGACAACAGCGACGGCCAAAGTTATCCAAAGTAAACATGAAAACGTAGCAACCACTAAAAGAAACATTGCGTCGTCAGACAACAAATGATGAATAAAGAAATTTGCGAAATGGCAGTAGACACGTTTTCAAGCTATTAACCAATGTTTTCGCGAAACAAATACAATTTTGGTAACTTAGAAGAGAAAGTTCAAGGATGAGCTTTAATCCTAAAATAATATCCAGCTTTCTTTTCTTTTTTTTTCAGGAAGAATTCTTATTGAAAGTGGATGTTATAGGATCGTTACCTACTCATTAATTGGCTCTTCCAAAATATTATATTAATCGGGAGCATAGTACTTTTGGGGGTAAACATTAAAAAAACTTAACCAGCTAAGTAGAAAACGATCACTTAGAAAAATCGATTTTATCTTTTTTATACAATAGTAAATAAATAAAAATATTTTTAAAAATAATAATATAGTGGGGGTGTGGTTTCTTTTAAAAGCAATATATTCTTCAAGGACGGTCATAAAATGTGTTTTCAATAGATATTTATTCAATAATGGTCCATAAAATGAACAAAGTGAAAGGTAATATATAAAACTAATTTATTATCGTATGTACACATATGCAGATTACTACTATTAATATCACTGCATGTGTGGAAATACCCGGATGTTATATTATTTTCCCGCAGTTCAAGCACGTTTCACATATTTTACACCCTTTCAGAATTTCGTGCTTGTTTATGTAACATAATTTATTGTTTGGTTTAATCTTAATTCTCCCACTACACTTAATGGTTTCTCTTACTAGAGTCGCATGCTGGGTATCCCCATTCCATTTGCCATTTCTTTGTCAGGACTGAAACTCCATGGAATACTTGCATCCGAGGCCAATTGGACCATCCAATCTGTGTCCAGATGCTGAATTCTTTTATGTGGGCGTGTTTTTACTTACCGAAACTTTATCCGAGTCTGCCGTTTTTTACATGATCACGTGTTGCTTTACCACCGACCCAAACTCTAGTTTAATTTCAAATGATACAGGACCAGTCCGTCTCTTGATGACTCCCTTTAATTTATCCTGGTCCTGTATAGAAATTCTTTGCAAAATGAGACAGCACAGTACCCACCCCATATGTAGAAGCGTCACATGCCACTGTCACTGCTTTATTTGTGTCGAAATGTACAAACACTTTTGGGAAATTTAATTGTTCTTTGCTTCTTCCCATTTTTGTTCTTGTTTTACAGTCCTTTTGCTTTTTTTTTCAATAATTGATGCAAATGAACTAGAATTGACATGTTTGGAATGTATTGTGCATAGCAGTGGCGGCTCGTGCCTAAGATTAGTGGGGGTGCTGTTAAAAAAAATGCGTATTGTTTTAATATTGCGTAAAAAATAAAACAAACATAAAAAATATACATAATTTATACGTATGCACACGTATAAAAATACAGTAACTTAAAGGAATTCTAAATAGATGTAAATATTTGGAATAGCTTACTTATTATATTTATTTGAAAGTAAATTCCATTCTTCTTGTTTTAATTTGTGAGAAAAGATTGATAATTTTCTCCTTAACTTCTGACTGACTGCTGAAGAACTTTTTTTCAATTGAAAGCACTGCAAGTGCATTTAGTCTTTTGCAACCCATGGTGCTTCTTAGAAAAGTTTTATTCTTTTCAGAGTTGAAAAACAACGTTCTGTCTCTGATGTAGTCATGGGAATTGTCAAGATAATTTTTATGAGTTTTGTGATTTCACTAAGAACATCGTTTAAATTGTTTTCCAAAATAAATTTCAGGAGATCAATTACTTTGCAATACTCATGGATATCTGACCTACTATAAAATATTTCTAACTCAGTTTCAAGCTTTTGTTTGTCAACCATGGGATATGCTTCAGTTGTCAAGGATATCTCGTCTGTAGGTAGTTCTTTCTTAAAACTAGCAAAGCTTTTCTTGTTAAACAATTTAGCAAGTATTAAATGTTTAGTTGAAGAATATCTGTCCGTTATATCAACAGATATATAGTCACACAGTTCTTTAGCTTCGGCCTTGAGTGTTTCTGAAGGATTTTCACAGTATTTGGAGTTTCTTATCTCTAAAATAGCAGTTTTGAAATTTGCTATGTATTCATTGACTTTATATATGCTAATTTCCCGAGATTGCATTGGATTATAAATAATTTCAACATGAGACATAATTTGATGAAATAGCTCTAACAAAAATATGAAATTTTCATCGTTCAAATATTTCAGAATTCCTGTCGCTTCTGCAACGGTTTCATCTACATATGATGTTGACTGAATTTCAGTGAGACATTTATTTAATGCTTGAACATTTTCATGAACTCTATTTATGGTCCGTATGTTAAAGTTCCACCTTGTGGCGGATGGACGTGGAATGCTTACATCCAGATGCTTCTTGAGAATGGACAGACGCTTTGGTAATCTAGAAAAGAAAGTCGGAATAGCCAAAATGTTAGAGATAAATATTCTAGCATTTCGTGTAATGCTTGCTGCATTCCTCATTATTAAATTACGTTGATGCGCATAACAGTGAGTGAAATGTGCATTACTATAAACTGCTCTTATTTTCGCCCGAACACCAGCTTTTTTGCCTTTCATGATATTTGCACCATCCAATGTCTGAGCTATCAGTTTTTGGCGATTCCCTTGAAGGATTATATCCAATTGTTGTAGAATACATTTTGATATTCTATCAGCGGTTTGGTTTTCTGGAATAAAGAATCCCCAAAAGCGTTCAAGTATTTTTTCATCCAAGACGTACCGTAAAACAATGATCATTTGTGTATGTTCAGACACATCTGTTGTATCGTCAGTCATGGCAGCTACAAAGGAAGCTTTGCTAATTTCTGCCCTTATTTCATCACGGTATATTTGTAAAAGACAGTCAAGTATGCCATTCTGAATGGTCTTGGAAACACCTTTGAAGACACTACTGGTTTCTAAGTGATTCTTTAAATCTGGATCTAATTTAGATGCAAAATTTAGTAATCCTCTAAATACACCTGGATTTACTGAATCATCTTTTTCATCATGTCCTCGTAAGGGAGTTTCAAAGTTCCCACAAAAGAAAATACAATCTATTATTTTAGAAAACATTTCACGGTTCTTCTTAACATTCATGTTATGATGATTGATTGAAAGTCTGTAGGCCTCACTAAGTTTTTCTTTAATATTTATGGTCCCCAAAATTGATAGGGAAACTACATTGTCAACGTGCTTCTTTGACTTCTCATGCGTTTCAGTTCTATCTTTCATTTTGCTAATAGTTCTGAAACCATCTTTTTCCACGTTACATCACCCCCAAACAACAAACAAGGAAAGCAGAACAATGCCTTTTTTAGTTCACAGCCGCAAAGCCAACTTTTCCGTTGGTACCAGTCAGAATTAAAGCTACGAATATACACTTTGTTGTTGCTAATGCCTGGCTGAGATATTTGAATATCAGGCGTTGAACGGCCTCTTTTCTTAATTTCAACTTTATCATGGAGAGGCAGCTGTGAAAACTCAATCTGTTGAAGTTCACTTACCGTCACAGAAGTTATTTCTTGGGGATGCAAGGAGGCCATGGTTAAATTCTTTTATATCAATTGTATTGGGAAAGGTAAGTACTAGGCAGTCTATTAGTAGAATATTAATTAGGGTAGAAGGAATACAAAGTTTACGTGATCCCCTTTTTGCGATTCAACTGAACCGGAAGTTCTAACTGAGTTGAATCGTACTTTTATAACTTTTAGATAACAGATTTTGGGTTTGTATTACTGTACATATAGATTCGAAAAAGTTGTCAAAAAACAAATATATAACAAATAAATGTTATCAAAGGCAAGATAAGTTACTTTTCTACCTAACTGGATATATTTTTCGTGTTTTTATTCAATGTAATATGTTTATTCAGCTCGAAGAACATACATTGTTTACCGATGTATTGGAAAATTCAAAATGGCGTCCAACTGTCTCTTTAACACGGTAAGTTTGGGAAAAGATGTTATAAATAATAAACTAGACAAAATACTATTAAAAAACAACCGAATATATGTCAACTTATGTCACGGTAACATATATTGAGCGAATTTCTAACAGTATTTTGTCTAGTTTATTATTTATAATACCTTTTCCCAAACTTACCCTCTCCGAGAGAGAGTCGGCCGCCATTTTGAATTTTCCAATACATCAGTAAACACTGCATGTTTTTCGAGCTGAATAAACATGTTACACTGAATAAAAACATGAAAAAATATATCCAGTTAGGTAGAAAAGTAACTTATCTTGCCTTTGATAACATTTATTTGCTATATATTTGTTTTTTAACAACTTTTTCGAATCTATGTGTACAGTAATACAAATCCCAGATTTTTATTAACGAAAATAGTTTTACTATTTAAAAACGTTTTTATTTATAAAAAGCTTGTTGTTAATTAAAAATAGGCGTATAACAAAATAAGCTTGCCATTAAAATTGTCTTTTTTTAATACAAATATTTTTTAACTTTGCCATTATGAGCCGTCAAAAAAGGGATAATACGCAAAAACATTTTAATAAAAAAATACTATTTTAAATTGTGTACACTTTACAGAGTAATAAAAAAGTATACAAATATATTTCTTTTAAACTTTACAGATTAAATAAATTTCATGGGCTTTTCCGCGGGCAAACAAACGAAAAACATTTTTTTAAATACATTTTATTTACAATTTTTTAATAATTTATTTTTTCATAAAAACAAAATCTTTGAAATTTACTTGCTTGCACACGATGGTAAAGTTAGGAGTTTACCATTTAAAAATGGTTTTATTGGATAACAGTTTTATTTAAAATTTAAAAATATGTTTATAACTAAACTTACTTTGTAAATAAAATATAGAATAAAAAAAGTTTACATGTTTGTACTATGAACAACATTTAAAAACATTTTTTTAACTAAAATGTATTTAAAAAATAAAATTTTCTTCGCTTTTCTATAGAAAAAAATGTAAATATTTTTATTCTGTAAAGTTTAACTACCACAAAATGAATAGATTTAAAACTACATAAAAACACAAACAAAATAAGCCGTACGTAAAAAAATAACATTAGTTACGTTGGTAGCTTTACGGGTAAAAAGCCCGAACACTTTTAATCAAAAAAAAAAAAGTTTCGCATATTATATATTTTTGTCTGCTTAAATCGCATTTAAAAGTGTGAGAATTTTTTTTAAGGTGGATATTTATTTACAAGAACACTTTACACATTTTAATAATAATAAAAACAAAACATTTGTAAACAAGCCTTTTTAAAAACATAATAATATAAGCGAAAACACGCAAACACCGGTTTTCACGAGCGTTTGGAACTGCTAAAACGACAGTTCCAACTTAGCGTTCATTCGCCGTGTGAAGCGGGCATGCGTATAAGCGAACTTCGCTAAGAATGTGTAACTGAATTTCGCAGCTCCAAGCAAAGTTTTACTTTTATACTAATATGAATATGGGGACAGTTATCGACATTAAGGATTTTATATATATATATATATATATATATATATATATATATATATATATATATATATATATATATTATTATTATTATTATTATTATTATTATTAATAATATTTTTTTTTCTTTTTTTATTCAATTTTCACCCCAAACAAGGCACAGTGCCACTTTGAAGCAGGGGGCTACTATCAGGGACTTAATTAGCGAGGTCATTATGAAGGGAGATGAGTAGAAAGATGTTTGTTAACATTACACTTGAACTTCTGCATATCATTGCAGTTGGGAAAGCAGAATCCCGGAAGGGAGTCCCAAAGACCCGCAGTTCTGGGGAAGAAACTATTGGAGTAAAAGGCTTTCTTGCACCTAGGGATCTCTACTGTAAAGGGATGAGACTTAGTAGCTTGTCGGGTTTGTCGGGGGTAGTTACGTCGGGGAGGTACAAGTGTTTGCAGTTCGTCAGAGCATTCACCATTGAAGTATTTGTAGAACAGGCAGAGGGATGTAACATCTCGTCGATGGGACAGAGGCTGAAGCCTAGATGACAGTTCAGGACATATCAGGTTGGCGACTCTCTTTTGAACCCTGTCCAGGAGCGAGAGACAAGCAGCAGATGCACCAGCCCAGATGTGACAACAGTACTCCATACATGGGCGAATGGTTGCCTTATAGAGGTATAGAATACTGTCAGGCGTAAGTAGTTTTCTAGCACGGTAGAGGGAGCCAACCTTCCTTGCAGCAGCCTTGGCAATGCTCTCAATGTATCTATTCCAGTTCATATTCCCTGTAAACGTTAGGCCGAGGAGTTTAAAAGAAGTACTTTCAGGTAATGTGTTCTTGGCCAGACTCTTGGTGGTAGAAAAGGTTTCTTGTAGTTATTGAAGGAAACAAGCTTAGTCTTAGCAGCATTGAATGTGGCCAACCATTTTTGTCCCCATTCCACTACGGATTCGAGGTCATCCTCTAGTGTTTCTGTCATTTCCTTGGATATGTGTTCATTTGTTTTCCCCTCATATCTGTTATAGAGAGTGGTGTCATCGGCAAATATACCCATCTCCGAAACAATTTTATCAGGGAGGTCGTTTATGAATATCAGGAATAATAGATGTCCAAGGATAGACCCCTGAGGTACTCCCGCATTTATGTCGTATTGTTTGGATGTACGACCATCGAGGACAACTTTGATTTTTCTATTACTTAAGAAGGATTTAATTACATTATGAATTCTTCCAGTGATTCCATATGATCTAATTTTCCTTAGAAGACCATCGTGCCATACCCTGTCAAAAGCCTTAGATATATCGAGGGCCACCGCTCTACCCTCCCCTGTTTTATTCAATTAACGGTATATACGTTCAGAAACTACAGTTAAGATATCTGCTGTTGAACGGGCTTGCCTGAATCCATATTGTTTGTCAGTCAGGAGTTTAGCAGCTGTTAGGTGCTGGACTAGGGCTTGATTAACTAAGGACTCAAATATTTTGGCGAAAAGCGGGAGGAGGCTAATGGGGCGATAATTTAGTGGGTCAGTTCTTTCACCAGAATTCTTGAAGACTGGTACCACAGAGGCGGTTTTCCAGCAGTCGTCAAGATTCGTTAAGGCATTTATTGTAAAGTTTGGACAGAACGGGAGCAACCTCGGCAGAGCATTTTTTTAAATAGCACAGCCCGGATGAGATCTGGTCCACATGCTTTTGAGGTGTCTAGGTTTTTTTATAATAGCATGTACCTGAGAAGGGGTGATTTTCAAATCGTCTAGTGTGGCGTCTGTTTGCAGAGGAAAATCAGGGAGTGAGTGGTGTACCGAGTTTAGTGTGGAGTTTAAGGCAAACAGATTAGCCTTGTCAGTTGCCGTGCAAGCAACCTCATGATTGTTTGATAGTGGGGGAATAGTTAACTGTCCATTATTTACTACGCTGTTGTAGATTTTCCAAAAATCCCGGGTTCCTAATTTCTGTGCTTCGATGCGTTTTCTGGTGGTTTCAGAGTAATCTGTCTTAGCTGTCTCTATCACTCTCTTACAATTATTTATAGCTTCTATAAACTTCTGTTTATTTGAGCTGGACTTATGTCGGTTGAATCTGCGGAACGCATGCTGCCTTTGACAAATGGCAGCTGCACAAGCAGAAGTAAACCATTGGGGAGAGTGGGGCTTGCTATAGAATTTCCGTGCGGGAACATGTGCTTCAATAGCAGTTTTGAACCATTCAGTGGTCTCATTTGCACACTGTTCCGCTGGAAGAGTAAAGATATTTTGCCATGGGGCATCTCTGATGAGCTCCCTGATGGCTTCCCAATTAGCCTTTTTGTAATACCTCGTTGTTTTGAGTAGTGGGTCTTCAGTTTTAGGGCGAGAATTTAGGCTGATTTCTACCATTATCACAGCGTGATCAGCATTCCCGAGTGGGCTGTGGGCATTTGTTGTACAGTCATTGGGAACCGTTGTCAGAAAGAGATCTAGAAGTGAGGCATGTTGATCTTGTTGATCTGGGAAACGTGTCGGAAATGTAACCAACTGAGATAGGGAATGGGATATAGAGAAGCTATATGTTGCGCTACCAGCTACGTCTGTGTGATTAGAGAATCCTAGCCAGTTACTGTGGTGGACATTGAAGTCACCAAATACATGTATTTGTGCGCTAGTATCGAGGGAGAGTGCTATATCTATGCTGTCTGAGACTTTGTTTATTAGGGTACAGTCTTGGTTTGAGGGAGAGCGGTAGAGAAAATACAAGAAGCTAATATTGTGTTGCATATTTAGTCTGAAGCACATAAAGGCCTGGTCCTCTGATTCTAGTTTTATTTCTCTAGTCAGGGGGAGGGTGTTACAAATATAGACTCCAAGTCCATGCATATGTCTGTCTGAGTCCTTACGGTAGAGTGGGAGATAACCAGGCATGTTAAAGTGGTTAGAGGGAATGGAAGAGTGAAGGTTAGTTTCACTTAATGCTAAGATATCCGGGGTGTTTACAAGGAGAAATGCCTCAACATCATCTAAGTTAGTTCTAAGCCCCCGGATATTAGTAAATACAAGCCTCAAGGGAGGAGGCAGGTTGGTTTTCTTTGAGTTTGATCCTGGTTTAAACGTAACTTTTGCTTGAGCTGTCATTTCATTTTATTTTATTTAAAAGTTTCAGTTAGGGTGTGCTGGACAAGTAGTTGTGCAGAATACCAGACATACAATACAAGTATACCATCAGCTGTCCTCACCCACAGGATTGTGGCCTCAGGAAAACCTGTTTATAGAAAAAACCACACTGAATGTCAGACATTCATCTGCTATCTTAAATATTCCCACCTAGAAATCTATTTGCCAAGTAGTATTTTAAATTATTTTCCTCAGTGGTAATTTTCGTATAACAAAACTTAATTTCCTACACAACTGTGCACATGCCTGTCAAAAATACTGATTCCGTCTATTGTTTCTTATTTTCACAACATTTTATAAACGAGAACACGAATATGTTAATATTAATTAAAGAAATTAAGTGGTTACCTGTTGGATCAAACATTTTATTTCGTTACAATTTATATATATATACCCGAGGTGTATTTTAAGTATGGACGTTGCCACTTTTATAATTGTTGTTTTTCAGAACAGCTTAATCTTCCAGGTATTGTGTCTAAGTTTTTAAGAAGATTTTTTATTTATTTGTAAAACTATATCGTTTTTAAAGCTTTCTTTAGTTCCTCGTGTTTTGTTTTATACTTCACTTCCATTTTAATCTAGAAATATTAATTAGAAATAGTTTCTAGCTTGAAGTTCTCATATAATTCAATAGTTCATAGAATAAGGGAATATACATATTTTACAAAGGTATGATTTTTACCAATCGTGTGTTTTTTCATATCATCGAACTTGATTTATGAGAACAAGAATATTCACATATTGTGTAAGGATATGGCGTTTCCCTAATTGAATTCTTATGAGTTATCAAGTGTCTAAGGTCTCTATTGTCAGTGAGTCACTGTGAGTTTTCATGTGCTTTACTAAATTTGATTTTTGAGAACAAGAATATCCACAGACTTCACAAAGATATGGCTTTTCCCGTTTTTTTTTTTTTCATTTTTCTTAAACTTTTTCTTCTAGGGGATGGGACATCCAACCAGATGTCTGACATTTACCCCTATTTTAGTGAGTCCAACCAAGAGATCTTTTCAGGATTCTAGCCGTCCCTTTCAGTGCAATCGTTTGTATTTCACTTGCACTTGGTTCACCGGGTATGCTTGCTATGTACTTTTTAAAGTTCTTTTTCATAAGCCCAGTTGCTCCTATGATGACTGGTATAATTGAAACGTCTTTTAATTTCCAATTTCGTTTCATATCATACATAAGTCCTTGATACTTTATTATCTTTTCCCTCTCAACTCTGTTAAGCCCTGTATCATTGGGTACACTGACCTCTATTACGGTCGCTTTTTTGTTTGCTCTGTCCCAAATCACTATATCTGGTTTAACAGCTGCGTTTTCCAGATATGTAGCAGTAGGGATTATGTAGTTATAGTGAATAGTGTAGTTGTCATTCCCAACTGTTCGTTCGGGTATATGTTCCCAGGAGTTTTTACTACACTGAATGTTGAGTTTCTTACATATCTTCCAGTGAAGGTATTTGCAAACTCCGTTATGGCGATCGGTATAATAACTGTCTTCAAGTAGTACTTTACAACCAGTATGAGTTCTCATATGTGTCACTAACTTTGATTTATAAGAACAGAACCACACTGGGGAAAAGCCACATTCTTGTGAAGTATGTGAATATTTTTGTTCTAGTAACTCAACGTTAGTGATACATATGAGAATGCACACTGGAGAAAAGCCATATTCTTGCGAAGTTTGTGGGTATTCTTCAGCTGATAAATCAACATTAGTGAAACATATGAGAACTCACACTGGAGAAAAGCCATATTCTTGTAAAGTGTGTGGATATTCTTTTTCTAGGAAATCAACCTTAGTGATACATATGCGAACTCACTCTAAGCATACCCGGTGAACCAAGTGCAAGTGAAATACAAACGATTGCACTGAAAGGGACGGCTAGAATCCTGAAAAGATCTCTTGGTTGGATTCACTAAAATAGGGGTAAATGTCAGACATCTGGTTGGATGCCCCATCCCCTAGAAGAAAAAGTTTAAGAAAAATGAAAAAAAAAACGTGAAAAGCCACATTCTTGTGAAATTTGTGGATCTTCTTTTTATGAGAAATCAAATTTAATGAGACATATGAAAACTCATATTGGGGAAAAGCTACATTCTTTCAAAGTGTCTGGATACTCTTATTCTAAAAAATCATGTTCAGTGAAACATATGAGAACTCACACAGGAGAAAACACACATTCTTGTGAAGTGTGTGAGTGTTACAGTGACACTTTTTACAAAGTTTTGTTCTACCCAACGATACCTTCCCCTGTCACAAAAATTGGAAACAACGAACGATTATATGTCTCGTTAACCACTAACCGGTGCTAATTTTACATTACTTTTTACATTATTAAATGATTCTGCACTCTAAAATTATAATTATATATTATTTTTATCAATTACTTCTTTGCGGATAAGTTTTTTAGTCTTTTGAAAAAAGTAGTTTTTTTAATTTTTTGTTTAAGTTAAATTGCAATATTTCTTTCTACAATATGTTTTTGCTAATTCGTGACGGTCAATAAATGGGAGGTCGTTTTTTTTTTTTTTTTTTTTTTTGTAAACTTTATATAAAAAAAAGAGTTAGCCCATTCTAAAACCGAAAATATAATTAAATTCTTATTCTTTTACAATACTTTTAATTTTAAAAAGTCCTTTTACAATAATTACGCCAATTTCAATAGCTAATCAAATTAGATTCTTACAGACGTCGTATCCCAAAATATGTCCTCGTATTTTCCTCATATTTTTGTTTATCTAAACTGCAAGAGGGTTCTTTTTTTCTATTCATGCCTTTTTTTTTTTTTACTTGCCTTTCCACGAGGGCAGAGTTAGATACAATGTCGGGATTTAATGGGGGAGGAGAAACAGCTCCCCCAAAAGGAGCGATCTGGTTAGTAACAAAAATAAAAAATGTATCTATCACGAAGGATTTCTCCTCCATTAACCGAGACCAAAAAATGAATTGCAGCATCAGAACAGATACTGCACTTTCAGTTATATATTTCTTATTTACTGTGAAAAGTTGACAACCGAACAGTAAGAAACAAAAAATTTGATACTACACTTTGATCTTGGCCATGTTTAATATTATTTTAAAGGTTATTAAATGGAATTTGGAACAGTATAAAAATGGGGGGAAACTTACCTTTTATTTCTATAATTCAATACGAAAAAGAAAAAAAAAACGGATGAATTCGTTTTTCTTTGGTGTTCGAAACAAAAAAATTGTTTTGTTTGTTAGGATTTCTTTAGTAAATTGATACAACTTTTGTTTTTTGTGTAAAAGAATAAAAATTAAAAGATTAAAAACACGATTTAAACGTGAAATTATTTAAAGAGAAAATCAACTGCTAAAAAAACAATGAAGTTAAGGCATCGTAACACGGTGTACTCATTATTTCGTTCCTTGTGTAAAAATTCCGTTCATTAGTCAAGTGTTGTTGAGATTTCTTTGTAATTTTCTCACTTCGATGCCGAATGCATTAAAAAACATAAAATGTATGACGATATAAAATTAGATTTATTTTTTAAGACTCAATATTTCATTATTATTTGAATTAGTCAAACTACTGGTAACATGCCAGATAAGAGAGTCCGAATAATCTAAATAATCCTCATATTAAAAAAATGTCAAAACTGAATATTTCACGTAAACAATTAACATAAAAGAAAAGAATTAAAAAAAAAAAAACAACGAAGTCAGACAATTGATAAACATAGATTTGGATCAAGAAAATACATTATAAACACACAGTTACATTATGAAACTGGCAACCTATTGTTATTAAACCTAATTCGGCTAAACTCAATGTCGACATATGATGGTTTCGATAATGAACGGATGAAACGAGCGCCAACATATGCATTATTTACGAAAGGCCACTTCAAAAGCAATAAAACCTCTACAGCCGAGTTATATAAGGGACATAACTACCATATTCCGTATTCACCTGAGAGTTAACTCATCTGATTAACAAAAGTTTATTTTTTTAAATTATTTTATATATTTTAAATTTTATTTTTTGTTATTGGTAGAATATAGAGATAATTTGTCAAAGAGTTTCGGGAGATTATAGATCTAGTATAGATCTAGTCTGTGGAATGTTTATACATTTTAGCTTGCAGGTATATCTACATGATCTACTAGTGTGTGATGGAGTTTCATTCTATATTAATAAACAAACTTTATTTGTCATTTTCGTTAATAGCTTTGGTAGAAGAGAGAAACGTATTAGTAAGAGAGCCCATTGAGAGAGAGAGAGAGAGAAGAAAAGTGTTCAATGTGTTTAAAGTAGATTTAATATAATGCTGGCTGGTTGAAAAAGAGAACAACTCAGTCCACACGTGTTTATAGCTAGTAGTCGCTGGGCAAAGAAAGCCGATTAGAGTGAAAGAAACTGCATGTTGTCATGGGGGTGTGTGAGTTGTATCGTCGAGGACAGTTCTTTAGCATGACAAAGAATGTTCGTTTGGATACGGCATATGGAAGCAAGTAATAGTTTGAAGAGAAGCTTGTTTTGTACTCAGTGCATTGATGTGTTGCCGTGGGTGAGTGTGAGTTATATGTTCATGTCAAAGAATGCATGTGGAAATAAATGCAAATTTGAAGAGAGCTATAGCCAGCTTGTAGGACTCACGTTCAGCCTGGTGACCAAAGTCCCCTGGCAGTGTGTGCTGCTTGGCAGGGCCACGAAAAAAGGAAGAAGGGTTCGTGATTTTGCCTTTTATATACTCTGTCACATGATTGAGAGCTGGCTTGTGATTGGATAAGCCAGGGAGAAATGGATTTCAAATCTCGAATTTGTGAGAAGTAGTCTCTGCCTGTTTGTAGTGGCTGCTACAATGATGCAGCAGAATGATGATTCCGGGCTACAATAGCTTTGCTTTTTCATGCTGGACATAGACCTTCTGCATGTAGAGATTACTGTTGTCTGTTATGCTGCATGTTATAACATTTATTTGATCTCCCCTAGTACTACTGTAATGCTGTTCTTGACTGTTCATCATAAAGTTACTGCTTGAATACCAGTGGTGTCGGTATTTGTCGATAACTGAACAATTGCAAACTTTCGAAATATGTTATATGAAAATTGGAGTCTGTTGTCAGAAATGAGGTCTTTGTATCTAGCCTATTGATATTGCATTGAGGCCAGTCAATAATACCAAACCCATATGAGATGACAGAGTTTGCAAGCTGATTTATTGCAGTTATTTTGTTTTGGGAGCTTAATTCGAATTTGAGGATCTTTTTAAGACGTGCTGTGTATTTTTATTCCACCTTATATCTCATTTTCTCATGCTCTAAAGTTACAATTTCCTCTATACCGAGGTACTTATATGTAGCATTCTCTACTAGATCTTCAATAAAGCCCTCCTAACCTTACATAAAATAATTTAAAGAACCTATGTATGGACAGGATATACCTATCACGAAAAGAGGGTGGTCTCGGTCTCACTGAAAGAAACCATGCATATCGAACCACCATAGTAAGCATGGGACAGTATATTAAAAGCTCAATAGATATGACAATACAAATAGTGAGGGACCATCATGAACGTCTACCCCAATAAACCTCAATCCCAAAGCTTGCTGAAACTTTTGGAGTGTCATACTGGAAAATACTGCCGGGTAATATGATGAACCAGCAACACAGATTGCAAGAAAAAAAGAGAAAGAAATACACCGAAATCGAGATAGATACTGGAAAACAAGGATGGGAACAGCATAAAAGAGCAGGAAAGTTCCCGGGGGAGCTTAAACAGGAATATATAGACAGGAATGCTTCACTCCAATGGCTCAAGAGCGGGAGACTTCCATTTGACAAGGAAAGACTCATTGTTGCCAGTCAAGATCAGGGCTTACTCACAAATGGATTAAAAAAATGGCTGGCCTACACGCAAATGGACAATGGCGGTTCTGCCACTCAGCGATTGAGAGCCAAAACCACCTAATGTCTACATGCCCAATCTTATTGGCAGATGGTTTTTACACTGCTCGTCATAACAAAGTATGTAAGTACCTCCATTGGAAGATCTGTGGAGAGATGCAACTTGACAGATCAACAAACACCTGGGAACATGAACTACTGCTGATACCATCAAATGGAAAAGTGACCGCATTCTATGACAAAGACATACAGGCGGGCAAATACATAAAAGACAAGGCCATCAAGCCAGATATTGTAATATGGAACAAGCCCGAAAGAACTGCACTCATTATCAATATCACAGTCCTAAATGAGTTTGGCCTTAATAGAGCTGAACAGGAAAAGATAACAAATTATCAGGACCTAAAAATGATCTAAAAACGACATGGTCTCTGAAAGAAATAAACATTATACCGGTTGTGATAGGAGTAACTGGCTTAATAAAAAAGAATCTTCAGAAATACTTAGTTAGAGAATGGGTCGAGAGAGAGAGAGAGAGAGAGAGAGGGGGGGGGGAAGGTGTGTAAATTATATTGTAGACACGTTGACCTGAAGTCAAGATCAGCTGATCGGATTGCGTGTGAGTCAAGTGATCAGGTTAGCTGAATCATGAAGATTTGGTTTTGACTTAGAAGGTTACGGACGGCTTCAAACGTCTCCTCCCCTTCACTGGGGGGACGCTGACGTGTGTAGAAACGAGACAAAGAGAAACTACACAAGCCAGAGATTCACTTTCCATCCTCTGCGGGACATCTGGAAAGTGAAATAAACTATAAAACCAATTCCTTGTCTTAGAGTGATTGAATCTTCGTCCAAAACAGGTACCAGGTCTCCCCTCCAAGACGAGATGTTTCCAGATGGACCAACATCCAAGACGCAGAAGGTATATTGAAAAATACATGTACCACAAACACACAACGGCATATGAACATATCATTTAATAGACTGGACCACTAGACGATCACAAGACATTAACTCTGACTAGACGATAACACACCCCCGTTTATGATACAACAAATACAATTTTGATGACCTTTATATGATACAACGCAACATTAGAAGCCATTCCTGGAAGACCAAGATGTAAGGAAATACCAATAGTAGCCATAACGGGAACAGCATCTATTCTTAAAAGAGCCCTCGGATATAAATTTAAATCATAACAGAATCAAGTGTCAGCTTCAGGAAGGAGCCCCTTGACCTCTTAAAATTTACTGAAGTAAAATAAATCAAAAAGAGGAAAAAGTCACATACTTGTGAAGTGTGTGAATATTGCTGTTCTAAAAAATAAAATTTATTGAAACATGAGAACGCAAACTGTTTAAGAATACATAGTACGCCTTTAAAAGATACTCAACAACAATACATAATACGCCTTAAAAAGACTCTAAATATATGTAGTACTCTTTTAGCAAAACAGCAAATATGAATTAAGCATTATAAATAAAATGTCTGCAAGAAACCATTTTGCAACTCCTGCCCACTTTTATGGTTTCGGTTTTATTGAGTGGTCTCAATATAATATCAATAAGCTAGATACAAAGACAAAGGAAACTACTATCCTTGCACAGAATAATATACTAATGGATGGACAGGATATATGTAGCACGAAAAGAAGGCTTCGGTGAAATAAACCGTGCATATCGAGCCACCTTAGTAAGCATGAGGTAGTACATGAAAAGTTCAACGGTATAGAGGAGAACATCACTATGAGCCTTGATTAAATAAGAGAGAAAGTAAAACAAGGATATCTAGTATGCCTTAAAAAGATTCTCAAATAAGAATTTAGCCATAAAAACAAAATAACTGCAATAAACCAGCTAGCAATCCCTGTCATCTAATGTTTTTGGTATTATTGACTGACCTCAATGTAAGATCAATAGGCTAGATATAAAGACAAGGAAACTACTAACCTTACACAAAATGATATCTGGAAATCAATGTCGGGACAGGATATACTTACCAGGATAAGAATCAATGTTATAAACCATTGTCAGCATTAAAACTCAACAGGTATGGCAATAAAAATGGTTAGATACCACCATGAATCCCTGCCCCAACAAATCGCAATCACAAAGCTTGTTGAAATACTAGAGAATACTGCCGACATATACGATGTAGCTGTGTACTATCAATAAAAATGTTAATACAAAAAAATTCTGGAAACCTATTGAAGACACCTTTTAAATCTTCAATAAATGAAGAAGAAGAAAAAATGTAAGATTGGAGTGCATGTTTTTTGTTTGTTTACTCTTATTACATTCAAATACATGTATGTATAATCTGTTATTTATTAACTTTATTATGAATTTATGAATTCATGATCAACAACGATTATTATTAATTTAGAAATCGTATTTCATAAATGATATTTTACTAATGTTAAAATCTTATTTGTTGTTGTTTTTGGAATCGAAATCAGGGATATAATTCTGTAAGAAATTTGAAAAATCTATGGACCAAGTCAGCTGGCAACAACGTGAATCTACATTCACGTTTGCGAGCATGATGACTGACGTCATAGAAATTAAGTTAATGTAATATAGTTAAGTTTTTATAGTTGACATCGAAGTATCTAAAAGAGAGGATTGGCTTCGTGAAGCTGGAAGCGGCGTCAAGGGAACTCTTCATGATGTAGCAATGCGGTATTTGTCCTCCCACTTCATATATGTGATCATCGTATGCAACATGTTCTTCTCTTTTTAACTTTTTTGCATAAATTCTCGTGTTTGAGAAAATTTTACATTTTAAACTTACATTTAAGCCATTATCACGGCAGAAGCAGAAAATCCCTTCATATAAAATCAACAGTAGGTTCTTCAATATTACAGGGAAACGTTCAAAATGAATGTTACTGTTTAAAGTACATTACACCATGATACTTGATTTTTTCATTTTAAACTTAAATTGAAGCTATTATTATCACACCAGCAGAAAATCTAGCCATATAAAATCAACAGCAGGCTATTTGATATGACAGGGGGTGCTTCTGAATTGAAGCATAAATAAAAGTTAAAATAATTCTATTTTTAAAATTTATTTGATAACGTCACAGTAAAAAAAATGATAAATATTATTAAAATAGATGTAAAAATAAGAGAAACGTTGGCAACTTTTGAGGGAAGTGTGAAAATAAAGTTATATGCAAAATATAACTTGGTGCCTGGCCTTTTTCTTTAGTGGAAATATCTTAGTTGACAGCATGGCAATCACAAGAAGAGAAGGAAGAAGTATTGTCTCTGCACCACACAGACAAGATGTTTAATGTTTTATTGTTGTATTATCAAATTGAACAAATGTTATATTTTCGTTTATATAGCTGTGTATGTCTAGTTTATATAACGTATACATGTTTTTGCAATAGATGCTTGTGTATCGTCTAGTTGTTAGAATTATAAAAGACAGCTACTTTTCTTTGTATATGGGTTGTCTGTATGTGCTGATCTGTTATCTGTATATTTACTAGTCTTTCTATGTGTATCTAGGTGTTTTCACATATTCACGACAATAACAATCGAGACACTAATGGACAGTCTTTAACAATAAAGGAATAACCCTTGTCTGCTTGACACATACCTCAATCATTGTCTTTCTCTCCTCTGACAGCAGGCATCTGAAAATGAAAGCATCTTCTTCCGAATGGAACGCTCCAATCGTCGAGTTATCAAAATGTTCCACATCTTGGAGTCTACAGCTCCTTTCCTAAAAATATTAAAATAGAAGATATAAAACTAAGAGAAACGTTGGCTACCTCTGAAGGAAGCGTGAAAATGAAGTTATGTTAAATGTGTTACAAGCACACACACATCAACTATTATATACACAGAAAAAAACAGATTATACATACATGTAATTGACTGTCCATTTGAATGTTACGCACACACTAGACGATATAGCTTAGTAATAATGCAGTATAGAGCATCATTGATATGATACATATACATTTAGAGAGACAAGACATATATACAGGGTGAGGCAGAGTAACTTGTTTATTTTGAATATCTCCTAAAACACAAGTAAGGAATATATACAATTCTTTCAATTGCAACTAGTACAATATTTAAGTGTTATATTTTACCAGTTTTAACGATGATATTATTAACATAGCATCCATTTTTCTCTATACTCTGAAGTTTCGGTCAACTCTTTCCAACATATTGATGGGTATGTTGGCAACAGTTCTAATGTTGTTTTTCAGGTGAATCAAGGTGCTAGGACGAGCGTTGTAAACAATTGATTTCAGATATCCCCATAACAAAATAGTCACATGGTCATAAATCGGTTGATCGTTCTGGCTAATGCAGACAGCCCTTCAAGGAGATTAGATGCGTGGAAAGTTCTCCTGCAAAACAATCATTGACGATGCTCATTAGGGTTCCTGAAAAATAAACAAAAATAATGTACGTTAAGAACGAAACTTTAACCCCCACCCTCTCAAACAAGCTTATTCCTACCATCCTTGGAGCAACCATCGCTTTAGTGCACCAAACTTAAATAAACAAGTGGTTCTGCCTCACCACCTATTTGATGATACTCCAGTCGATTTTGACATATGAGGTCCGCCACAACAACTAAGTTGTTTGGAAATCCACACAAATAATGTGTCTATAGTGGTAAAAGCTTTGTGTAGAATCAACCAAACTTTTGATACAACTGATAATCAAATGCAGATGTTTTTTTTTATTGTAATGTTGCGGGGGGAGAAAGATTTTCACATCTTTGTTTTATTGTATCTTTTTTCTGTTTCTCATCTTGGCCTTCTCTGTATTTTTCTAATGATAAAATAAAGTTGCTATTAGTAAGTGATTTGCTTTAGATACAAAACAATGTTTTTTTCTTTTTTCCTTTCTTTTGTTTATATTCTTCGGATGTTTTTGCCATTAGCATATTAAGCAGAGCTCTTTGTGTAAACAAATGGAGCTTGAACGCTTGGAAAATTTTTGCACATTGTTAATTCATATGCCAATCACAGCAGCAGCCAAATAGTGTAATGATTAGAACCACCAACTGTCGTCTACGCAGTTGAGTTTCAATCCTGGCTTTAGGGAGTTTCTTGTGTAGCCGCACTAATGAGCTGTGATAAGGGGGGGGAGAAGGATTTTCTTCTTTTTGTGTTATATCTTATTTTATTATTATTATCATCATTCATATTATTAATGGCATCTTATTATTACATGTCTATATGTATTCATGTATGTGTGTGGCCGTAATCATCTATCTATGCATGTCTATGGATATGATCATGTCACCTCTAGTGTGTGTGTATATATTGTGATAAAGTCATCATTACTTTTTTCTATTTCTCATCTTAATCTTCTCTGATAGATTCTTCCCATCACAATCCGATGCTGACAAGGAACATCTGAAAACACATAACGCCAATTGTCTGGCACGGATTCTTTATTTTGTCTATGAGTGAACAAGAGGGAAGCATCACAGTCAACCTAAATTTATAAGAAAAATAATCCAACCTTTTGGGTTCGTGGAGCAGTGAATCGAGATGTTAAATCTCTATGGTTCTAGGTGAGGATTGTTTTAAGATAGCAGTATCAATCCTACCCAAAACCCAACAAAGGATTAGTTGGCCAAAACGTGGAGAGACAACTATGGAAGGCAGTAATTACTGAGGATACAATTAAGAGAGTCGGCATTCCTATCCCATCATGGTTAACCACCTGACAAAGGAATAGTTGGCTGAAACATCATGAAACAACAACTATAAAGATGAGGATAACAGTCTGCAAATAAATAAAGAAAAGAAACAAATACTTAAAAAAATGTTGTTTCATTTAATGTTTTATTTGCATGTAAAAGAGTCACAGACGTCACAAAAAATATTGTCTCTTTCAATACTTTAATCACGGATGTGACATTAGGATTGTTTGCCATGCAAAAGAGCCACATACTTCACAAGAAAATGTTTGTTTTCAATGTTGTAATCGCATGTGTGACATCAGCGTTGTTCTCCATGCAAAAGAAGAGCCACATACTTCACAAGAGAATGGTTTCTCCCCAGTGTGTGTGCGCATATGACTCAACAGACTTGTTTTCAGGGCAAAAGTCGAGTCACACTCTTTACAAGTAAATGGTTTCTCCCCAGTGTGTGTGTTCATATGCCTCGCCATAGTTGATCGCTGTCGAAACAATGAACCACATATCTCACACGAATAGGGTTTCAATCCAGTGTGTATCAATGCATGCTTCCGCAGACTTGAGTTTTGTGAAAATGAAGAACCACATTCACCACATGAATATGGTTTTACTCCTGTGTGCGTTCGAATGTGCTTCTGCAAATATTGTTTCTCTGAAAAGCAAGCACTACACACATCACAGGAGTATGGCTTTTCACCAGTATGACCTCGCACGTGTTTCTGCAAATATGATTTTTTTGCAAAAGAAAAGCCACAAACTTCACAAGTATGTGTCTTCTGGCCAGAATGTATTTCCATGTGTGATAGTTTACTCGATTTACGAGCAAAACAGAGCCCACACACTTCACAAGAAAATGGAGTCTCTCCTGAATGTGACCTCATATGGTCTAACAAATTGTATTTGCTTTTAACTGAATAGCAACAAACACCACAAGTGTATGGTTTCTTTCTTTGCATCGGTTGTTTATATTTTTTTGTTTTGTCTTTTGATAAAACGGAATCAGAATAGGGTTCATCTTTACATTGTTTTGTTTTGTCTTTTGATAAAACGGAATCAGAATAGGGTTCATCTTTACATTGTTTTGTTTTGTCTTTTGATAAAACGGAATCAGAATAAGGTTCATCTTTATATTGTTTTGTTTTGTTGTTTGATAAAACGGAATCAGAATAGGGTTCTTCTTTATATTGCTTTGTTTTTTCTTTTAATAAAACGGCCTCAGAATAGGGTTCATCTTTATATTGTTTTGTTTTGTCTTTTGATAAAGCGGCATCGGAATAGGGTTCTTCTTTATAATGTTTTGTTTTTTCTTCATCTCCACCATCAAATTGCAAGTTCTCTTTCAATATTGAAACACGAGACATTTTAGCCCAGTTTGTTTTGGTATATTTGGCTGAAGACATTTCCATATTTAAAGTCATAAAATGCAATAAAGAATCTCTTCTTGCTGGAAAATCTGAAAATATATAAGAATATTAATTTTTTTTAAATTTCTTATATAAATAGGAGAAACATAAAGAGAAGACAGGAGAGAGAAGGGGAGATAGAAATTTTAATACAAAGATATCACACATAATTTCACTTCTATTTAAGTTTATATGACCCCCAAGCAATGCCAGCTATTCCTGCTAGTCTATAATATAAATATCAATTAATATGTTTTCCATGCTGTTCCTCTACCCTATGCATTCCTAAATAGTTATCAATCTGATACTATCCAGGCTCATTATTGCTTAAATTTGCTGATATGTTTCATTATATTTTACTATAGTCCATTAGCGGTATGAGCATGGGGTTCATCTCTGCCATCAAATTGCAAATTCTCTTATAATGTAGAAACATCAGACATTTTAGCACACTCTGCAAGTGCTGGCTTATGGTTACAAATTTGGAATAGATGCTATTGTGTGAAATAATTCAATTTTATCTTAATAGCTATATATATATATATATATATATATATATATATATATATATATATATATGTCACTATAATAATTTTTATATATAAACCTGTCTGGTACCATAGGTACTTAAGCTTTTATGCATTTTTATTCTCATAGCATTTATATGCTGGTTACCATGTAACAGAATAGATCTTATAATTTTATTATTAAATTTACTCATGTATATTTTTAATATTTCATTTGTTTATATTTTCTTTTTCTTATTTTATATATTAGTATAAATAGTAACTGTATTGTTCTACAATTTTGTTATTGAGGAAGTGATATTTTCCAGCGGAGAGTCAGGTATTTTATTTCTGTTTTTAAATCTCTGAACAGCTACATGGTAGGCAGCTGAGGATCCCTGTTATCTATTTAACAATTTTAGTTAAGGTTTCCTTTTTTTCATCCTTATATAGGTCAATTCTCTTTTGTAATGTAAACTTTTTAGAAGTCGGATTATTTAGGGGTTTTTTCCTGGAAATTAAACTGCACTCTTTATTTATATTTTTACATTTTTTACTCAAAGCTTCTTTAGACTATATATATAACAATGGTTTAATCAAGGAATATATATATATATATATATATATATATATATATATATAAACAAATGAAGTCTATATTCTGAAGTTCCTGATGTTGACCATCTTATAATTTATTCCACTAATAATGTTAACATTCACAATTCTTAACAGCAACTGTTTTAAAATGCAAAATCATTCATTTAATTATAACATCAATTAATGAATCTATTCTGCCCTTAACTCACCAGAAGAAATAGCAACTATTAATCCACCAAAAAAGAATAAAATGTATTTGGACACGATTACAAAATCCAAAATTTGGAAGAGAAAAATGGCATAATCCTATATATAATAATTTGATTGCATAAATTCCCCTCTGGACCATAGTACACTAGGTTTGCTCCAACAGAGGCCACATACAAATTTATTATGACCAGACTAATAGCCAGTATATTATGTAACTTTCGGACACCATCTTACACACATTTATCCGCGATATTAAAATCTTAAAATTCTATCCTAGGAGAAACCTCATCATGATCACAAAGTAGCTGTTATTTTTTGCTTTAAATTAAAAGTACCACTCCCACTTCTAGTCAACACCAGGAGATATTCTGCATCATGGTCATATATGAGGTTTCACCCTAATTTTCTGGCTCATATATTTATGCACATACCATAATCTTTCCCTTTCCTGACCCCCCCCCAAATGATGTCTCCTTCCTCACATTTCACAAAATCTCATTGGCTGACAACTATTCGTTTATTCTAGAATTAATGAATTTTCATTCAAAACAGAACGCTCCAGAGATAAACACAAATATGACTTCCTGATTAGATTAAGCAACCATTTAAAATAAAATACCCTGATTACAAACATATTAAGACATCAAAACATGTTCATAAGCCACAACTGTTTTCATTTATACATAAAATGTACTGTATGCTAGCTGTTTGTACACAGCATTATAGCATGATACATATATTGCATTTAACTACAGCATACATGTTTTCCGACACACATTGATAGGCATAATTTCTTCCTTTTCTAAAAGCTATATTAAACCTTATTATACACTTATTAAGAAATAAAAATAATTCATTAGGCGATTATTGCAGTACACACCAGGCATTTGTGTGATTTGGAAACCTTTAAACCTTTTTAAAACGTTTAATTTTTTTTTATAACATTTTCACCCCAAACAAGGTAAATCGCCACTTTGATGTAGTGGGCTACAATCAGGGCCATAAGCTACAGGGGTAGTATGTAGGGAGTTGGGCAGCAAGATGTTGGTTACGTTACACTTGAACTTCTGCATGTCAGTACAGTTGGGGAAGCAGGGAGTCGGCAGGGAATTCCAAAGGCTAGCTGTTCTGGGGAAGAAACTACTGGAGTAGAAGGCTCTCTTACATCTAGGGATCTCTATTGTGAAGGGGTGGGATTTAACTGCTTGTCGGGTTTGTCAGGAGTATTTACGTCAAGGAGGCATAAGTGCTTGCAGTTCGTCAGAGCATTCACGGTTAAATTACTTGTAGAACAGGCAGAGGGATGCAACATTTCGTCGATGGGACAGAGGTTGAAGTTTAGATGACAGTTCAGGACCTATTAGGTTGGCGACTCTCTTTTGGAGCTTGTCCAGAACCGAAAGACTAGTAGAAGATTCACCAGCCCAAATATGACAACAATACTCCATACATGGACGAATGGTGGCCTTATAGAAGTACAGGATAGATTTGTTGCCACGTAGGGATGTCCTTTTCTCTTCCCTGCAACCTCTTTCTCACAGAAGAAATGTTGCAAGTTTGTCTCTGCTTTATCGTTATTTTCATGGCAAGTGCTCGGCTGAGCTCCAATCTATGGTCCCCCCCCCCAAACTTTCACAAGAAACACCCGTCTACCAGAAATCACTATCAATAATTTACTCCACTCTTTATCTGCACCTACACCTAAACGTAGATTCCATGAGCAAAGCTTCTTTATTAGAATTACACGCCTATGGAATTGTCTTCCATTTTCCTGCTTTCCAGCTGATTACAATATGGTTGTCTTCAAGTCTAATGTAAACAAGTTTTTGATCAGCCGTTTGATATAAGTTAACAAATTCACCAAATTTCTATTACTAACGATTACTATATTGTCCAATTTCTACTGTACACTCTTTAACCCTTATCCTCGAGTGGCCTCAAGGCCTTTATAAGTGGTGATACCCATGTAAAAAAAAGGATACTTTCGGGCATTAGTAGCTTTCTAGCTTGGTAGAGAGAACCTACCTTCTTCACAGCGATCCTGGCAATACTCTCAATGTAATTGTTCCAACTCATGTTTCCTGTGAACGTTAGGCCGAGGAGTTTAAAAGATGTACTTTCAAATAAAGAGTCTTTGGCCATTGCTATTGGTGGTAGAGAAGGTTTCTTGTAATTATTGAAGGAAACAATTTTAGTCTTGGCAGCATTGAATGTGACCATCCAATTTTGTCCCCATTCCACTATAGACCGGAGATCATCCTCTAGTGTTTCTGCCATTTCTTTAGATATGTGTTCATTTGTTTTCCTGCCGTGTGTTATAGAGCGTGGTGTCATCAGCATATATGTCAGCGAGGTCATTTATGAATAGTAGGAATAGTAGAGGTCCAAAGATAGACCCCTGAGGTACTCCCGCATTTATATCATATTGTTTAGATGTATGACTGTTGAGGACAACCTGGATTTTTCTATTATCTAAGAAGGATTTAATTATCTTGAGTCGGAGTCGGAATTTTTTTATCCAACTCCTACTCCTTAAGTCCAATGAATTTATTTTTTACATGTTTTTCTGTTTGGTTTTACCAGTTTTTTTTATTACATTTTCTAACCAAACAAGGCACATTGCCACTTTGATGTAGGGGGCTACTATCAGGGACCTAAGTTTCAGGAGTACTATGTAGGAAGTTTAGCAGCAAAATGTCGGTTCACGTTACACTTGAACTTCTGCATGTCAGTACAGGGCATTTTCATCAAGCGAATACAAGAGTTTGTAGTTCATCAGAGCATCCACCATTAAAATACTTGTAAAACAAGCAGAGGGATGCAACATTTCGTCGATGGGGCAGGGGCTGAAGCTTAGATAACAGTTCAGGATCTCTCAGGTTGGCGACTCTCTTTTGAACACTGTCCAGAAGTGAAAGACTAGTAGCAAATACATCAGCCCAAATGTGACAGCAGTACTGGATACATGGGCGAATGGTGGCCTTATAGAGATACAGGATACTTTCAGGAGTAAGTAACTTTCTAGCAGCAGCCTTGGCAATGATATCAATGTATTTATTCCAACTCATATTCCCTGTGAACGTTAAGTCGAGGAGTCTGAATGATATACTTTCAGGTAATGTATCTTTAGCCATAGCTAATGGTGTTTGGTAAGGTTTCATGTAGTTTTTAAAGGAAACAAGCTTTGTCTATGCAGCTTTGAACGTTACCGTCCATTTCTGACCCCATTCCACTACAGACTAAAAGTCTTCCTCTAGGGTTTCTACCATTGCCTTAGATATGTGCTAATTAGTTTTCCCCAAGTGCCTGCTATAGAGCGTGCTGTCATCAGTTAATATATACATCTCAGAGACAATTTTATCAGGTAAGGATCGATCCCTGAGGTACACCTGCATTTATCATATTGTTTGTACATACGCCCATCGACGACAACCTGGATTCTTCTCTCATTTAAGGATTTAATTATGTTAAGCATTCGTCCAGTAATACCATAGATTTTATTTTCATGAGAAGACCATCGTGCCATACACTGTCAAAAGCCTTAGATATATATAGGGCTACTTCCCTGCCCTCCACTTCTTATTCAGTGCTTGGTATATACGTTCAGAGATTACAGTTAGTATATATGCAGTAGAACGGGCTTGCCTAAATCCATATTGATTGTCAAACAGAAGTTTAGCAGCTGTAAGGTGGTGGACTAGAGCTTGATTAATTAAAGACTCAAATATTTTGGTGAAAAGCAGGAGGAGGTTAACTGGGCAATAATTTAATGGGTCAGTTCGTTCGTGAGAGATTTTGTAAACTGGTACCATAGAAGCAATACTCCAGCTGTCAGGAAAGCAAGATTCGTTAAGACATTTCTTAAAGAGTTTATAGAGGACTGGAGCAACCTCAGCAGAGCATCTTTTTAATAGCACAGCCAGGATGAGATCAGGTCCACATGCTTTTGAGGTGTCTGTGTTTTTTATGATATCGTGTACTCAAGAAGGGGTGATTTTCAGATCATCTAGTGTAGTTTCTGTTCACAGAAGAAAATCAGGGAAGGAATGGTTTGCCGGGTCCAAGGTAGAGTTTGAAGGAAGATAACGAACAAACATGTTAGCTTTCTCAGCTGTTGTGCAAACAACTTCATGATTTTTGGATAGTGAGGGAATTATTGATTGCCCATTATTTACTACACTATTGTAGATTTTCCAGAAATGATGAGTTCCTAATTTCTGCGCTTCAATGCGTTTCCTGGTGGTTTCAGTATATTCACTCTTAACTGTTGCTACTTCTTTCTTACAATTACTTCTAGTTCTATATACTTTGTCTGTACAGGACTTATGCTGGATAAATCTATGCTATACATGTTACCTCTGAGCAGTGGCAGCTGCGCAATTAGAAGTAAACCATTGAGGAGAGTGTGGTTTGCTATAGAACTTCCATGTAGGAACATATGCTTCAATTGCTGCTTTGAACCATTCAGTAGTTTTATTTGCGCACTATTCTGCGAGTAGAGAAAAGATATTTCACCATGGGGCGTCTCTGATGTGATCTCTAATGGCATCCCAGTCAGCCTTATTTTAGTACGTTTTCTAAGTGCTATCAAAGAGTTACGGCTCCTGTACTGTCAGTTGGAAACAGCAACCAGCAACCATCAAACTGGTACCGTCAAACCTGTCCAACAGGAGTAGCCCAGTCCAATCATATTAGCATATATGGTAAATAAGCACTTCCAAAATGCCCAGGTATAAGACAAATGTCGGGGACGGCATTCATTGCCCTAGTCAGGAAACAAGGCTAAGCACTGGGCGTCTCTAATGAGTCATTGTGGCCGCACCTCTGTTCCTAGCTAATAGGCAAAGAAGGAGTATGTAGTATAGATATGCAGAGTCTATCTACTCCTTAAGCAGTTTAGGTTTGCAAACCGGTGATTTGATCAAGTCACCAGCTCTAGGGAGGTTGTTGTCCAGGAATGAGGAGGCCTTCTTCCCCTATTTGGTGCCAAGACATATGAGGTCAGTAGCACAGGTTTACAAATTGGAGTTTTCCTTATCCTAGATGGATGACCTAACCAGATCTACTGGTTCATTAGCACTGAGAGGGTTTTCTCTGCACCTGATTTCAAAGCTAGGTATTTCTATGCTCCTGCATGGATAGTTAGGAATGATAGTTAGTATCAAAGAATTAGTATCTGCTTTGAAGTTACACTCCTCAGAATAGGATTATGATTCGTTACCTTTTTAAAGGAGGTATGTATGAGTATGGGGTGTAGATTAAAGGTGAATATCTACTAGGGTTAAGAAAAGATCAAATATGGTTTGTGGATTAGTGACTAATTGGAAAATTATATTATAAAGGTTAAAGTACATTTCGAAATGTACTTTAGGTGTTAGTTTTCAAGTAAAGATAATCACCAGTACTTTATCCCATCTAATGAAAGAAAGATATAGTTGCTAGTTAATATAGATCCCTTATAATCTGGGCACAAAATGTGGCTATTAGTTATCTATTTTATAGATATTCTATAGGTTAAGCTAATGCATCCCTTAGCAATAGAAATCTATAGATGTTTAGTATTTATCGATTTTGAAAAGGTCAGCCCACTAAAGTTTAGGACTGGAAGTTAAACCCTCCTCCCAAGGTATGTGCAAAGTATTTTTATCAGCTTTGGGAGAAGAGCAATTGTTATGTCTTTGTACAGTTGAAATAGAAGAGACGATATAACTTACAAGAATACAGCATTACTATGCAATATAGATATACATGGATTTGGGGAGGATTTAAGAGTATAAGGATTTTTAATGTTTATCATGCATAACAGACAGGAAGGCGTCTTGGAGGCAAAGCATTATCCCTTTAAAGCAGACATTTAAAAATAACATTTGTACTAGTTCATACTCAATATCTTCATCCATGTGGGGGTGCAGAAATACCTGGTGTAGAAACCAGGTGCATGGTTAACCCTCTTGGTGTGATGGACCCATAGATCTTGTCAGATCATCCATCTAAGAAAAAGAAAACTCTGATTACAAAATTGAGAGAGGGAGGCCTCCTCAGTCATGATTGACAACCTTTGTGGAGCTTGTGACTCAAATTCCCAGCTTGCAAACGTAACTTGCTTAAGGACTAGATAGGCTCTTCCTATCGCCAGCTTTCACATGTCTTCTTTGCCTATTAGCCAGGGCAGAGGTACAATACCAGGGACTCACCAGAGTCACACTGTGCTTGGCCTTATTTCCTAACTAGGACATTGAACTCTGTTCCCCTATTCCCTATTTTAAATTTCTCTTTCTCTCAGAAACTGAGAAAATTTGCTTGCATGCCACTTGTGCTCACTAGACTTGTTTGGGCTGGTCTTGTCTGAGAGGTTGAGGGTAACTGATTGACAGCTTGTCTTGCTGCTGTTTGCGACTGACTAGGAGCCCTAACTCTTTGGTAACACTTAGACTGGCTGCTCTATCATCAGATATATAATATCAGGATAGTTGTAGTGCCATGTCGCACATGGAAAGGGATCCTGCTGCTATATCTGGTTGGCTTTCATGAGATCACACATTCTAGACTGGACTCGGCTAATGGACCACTGTGTGTATACTTGGCGTCAAAACAGGCACACTTTGCTCAACACTCTTCCCCATACCTAAGATTAAATAAAAACATAATTAAATGACAACCCAAACAAATATCACGATAAACCCAGACAACCACCCAAACAAAACTAATTTGCCTCTGTCTTTGAGGCTCACTTTCATATCCGTGGACTTAGGGGTAATCTAGATGATGTAGACTCCCCGGATATCTTAGCATTGAGTGAAACAAACTTACACTCCAACTACTTTAACATGACAGGATACCTCCCTCTTTGCCGTAAGGACTCGGATAGATGTATGCATGCGCTTAGAGTTTATATTCGTAGCACCCTCCCTTAAACTAGAAAGAGAAATCTTGAATCAAATGACCAGGCTTTTATGTGCTTTCGACTAACATTTCATCACTGCATTAGTTACTTATATTTTCTCTGCCGTTTTTCCTCAAGTCAGGATTGTACCATAATCAATCATGTCTCTGATAGTATAGATGCAGCACTCTCCTTGAATAGTAATGTCCGAATACATGCGTTTGGTAACTTTAATGTCCACCATAAAAATTGGCTTGGTTTCTCAGGTTACACAGATGCAGCTGGATGCTCCACTTATAGCTTCTCTATAACCCATTTCCCATAGACAGTAATGTTTCCAACTGGCCTACCAGATCGTGTACCTCCTCAGACTTCACTTCTAGACCTATCCCTCACCACAGTACCTAAGGATTGTGTGACTAATGCCCACAGTCAACTTGGAAATGCAGACCACCTAGTGGTATCAGTTTACATCTCATTTAAATCCCAACCTCAAGATGAGGAATCATTGCTCAAAACCATAAGATACTACAACAGGGCTGACTGGGAAACCATTAGAGAACACATCCGAGATGCCCCATGGACCGATATCTTCTCTCTTCCTGCTGAACAGTGTGCCAACTGAATGGTGCAAAGCGGGAATTGAAGCACATGTTCCCACACAGAAGTATTATAGCAAGCCCCACTCACCCCCCCCCCGTGGTTTACTACAGATTGTGCAGCTGCTATGGCACAAAGACAGCATGCATTCTGCTAGTTTGTACATCATAAGTCAAATACAAATAGGCAAAATTCATAGATGCAAGAATTCATTGTAAGAGAGAAATAGTGACAGCCAAAAGAAAGCATGCTGAAATAATCAAGGATGCATAGAATCGCCAAAGATAGGAATTTGTGATTTCTAAAAAATCTATACTAGTGTAGTGAATAAAAGACAATCAGTAATTCCTCCACTGAGCAACAACCTGAAGGTTGCATGCACAGTAACAGAGAAGGCGGAAATGCTGTCCTGGCGATTGCCTCTAACTCCACCCTAGAGCCAACAGACAACTCCCTCTGAAATTTCCTTATGTGAACTGAAGCCACATTAGATGATGTAAAAACACCCCTTCTCATGTCCGTGATATCATAAAAAACTTGGACACCTCAAAAGCATGTGGGCCTGATCTCATCTCTGCTATACTAATTAAGAAATGTTTAACTGAACTAGCCCCCATACTTTCCAAGCTCTACAATAAATGCCTTGCTGAATCTTGCTTCCCTAATAGCTGGAAGATAGCCTCTATGGTACCAATATACAGGAATTCTGATGAAAGAACAGACCCTCTCAATTATCTCCCAATTAATCTCTTCCTCCTCTTCACTAAAATCCTTAATTAAGCAAACACTAGTTCACCACCTTGCAAATCTTCTCTCTGACAAACAGTATGAATTCAGGCAATGTCGTTCTACTGGATATACTTTAACATTTATCTGTGCATGTATTTACCATGTACTGGATAAAGCGGGTGGGGCCACAGCTATAGCCCTTGATACATCCAACGCCTTTGACAAAGTCTGGCACAAAGGGCTGCTAATGAAAATTAAATTGTACGTTATAACTGGATGTATACTAAATATAATTAGATCCATCTTAGACAATAGAAGCATATAGGTTATCATGGATGTACATACATCCAAACAGCATAACATTAATGCGGGAGTCTCAGGGGTCGATCCTTGTACCATTATTATTCCTGATATTCAAAAACGACCTCCCTGATAATATTGTGTCTGAGATGGGTATATTTGCTGATGATACAATGCTGTATAACATATATCAGGGAAGAACAGATGTACATAAATCTAAGTAATAGCAGAATCATTAGAAAATGACCTCCAGACCATAGTTGAATGGGGACGCAAATGGATGGTAACATTTAATGCTAGTAAAACTAAGCTGCTCTCCTTTAACAATTACAAGACGCCTCTCGAACCACCTATATTGATGAAAAATAACACCCTACATGAGAATTCTATCTTCAAACTCCTTTTTTGGGAATGTTTTACCATATTTTACTTTGTGAGCAATATGCCCTGGAACAAATACATAGAGAACATTGCCAAAATTGCTGCAAAGATGGTGGGTTCCCTCTATCGAGCTAGAAGACTACTCACACCTGAGAGTATCTCGTACCTCCACAAGGCCACAATTCATTCATGCATGGAGTATTGTTTTTACATCTGGGATGGTGCATCTACCACTAACCTCTCCATCTTGGAAAGGTTCCAAAAAAGAGTTGTCAATCTAATCGTTCCTACTTTATCAAATAAACTCCAGCTCTTGTCCAATCGTCACAATGTTGCATCTCTGTGCATGTTTTAATGGAATGTGTTCTGATGAACTCGTTGCACTTGTACCCCGTACATATCCCCAACAAACCCGTTTAGCAATAAGATCTCACGCCTTCACTGTTGAGGTCCCTAGATGCCAAAACGCTTTCTATTTTAATAATCTCTTCCCTTGAGAAGCTAGACTTTGTAATTCCCTTCCTGCTACTGGCTTTCCTGGTCATACTGATATGCAGAAGTTTAAATGTAACATAGCCCGACATCTTGCTAATCATTCCTAGACATGGTCCCAAAAAGTGGCCTTTTTCGTCCAAGTGGTGATATGCCTTGTTAGGAGTTAACATGAGTAAAATAAATAAATAAATAAAGCTGGTTGAGTGTATATGTGAGTATATTTATCATGCAAGTGAATATTAAACATGAAAAATGATGTATATGAAAAGTAATTATAAAATGCATGCTGAATAGGTGTGGGAGGCTGGTATATGGATATACAGAATAGATTTCCACATAGGGGTCAAGGAGTCGGGAGTCGGAGTCAGAGTCTAAGATATCAAAGGAGTCTGAGTCTGCATTGTAGGAATTCAAGGAGTTGGAGTCAGAATCGGACTTTCATCATCTGACTCCACAACCCTGATATCTAGAGCTACCGCTCTACCCTCCCCTGCTTTGTCCAGTGAATGGTATATACGTCCAGATATTACAGTTAGGATGTTTGCTGTGGAACGAGCCTTCCTAAATCCATATTGTTGATCAGTCAGAAGTTCCATATCTGTAAGGTGATAGACCAGAGCCTGGTAAATTATGGACTCAAAATATTTTGGCAAAAAGTGGGAGGAGGCTAATGGGGTGGTAATTTACTGAGTCAGTTCTTTCGCCAGAATTCTTGAAAACTGGTACCACAGAAGCAGTTTTCCAGCAGGCAGGAAAGCAAGATTCATTAAGGCATTTGTTGTAAAGTTTGGAGAGGACTGGAGCTACTTCGGCGGAGCATTTTTTTAATAGCACAGCCGGGATGAGATCAGGTTCACATGCTTTTGAAGTGTCAAAATTTTTATGATAGCATGCACCTGAGAAGAGATGATTTTCAGATCGCCTAGTGTGGCGTCTGTTCGCAAAGGAAAGTCAGGAAGGAGGTGATTAGCAGGGTCTAGTGTGGAGTTGGAGGCAAACCGACTGGCAAGCATGTTAGCCTTCCTGATTGCTGAGCAAACAAGCTCATGATTGTTGGATAGTGGGGGAATAGTTGATTGCCCATTATTTACTACACTGTTGTAGATTTTCCAGAAGTCACAGGTTCCTAATTTCTGTGCTTCGATGCTTTTTTGGTGGTTTCAGTAAATTCTCTTTTACCTGTTGCTATTTCTTTCTTACAGTTACTTCTGGCTTCTATATACTTCTGTCTGTTTGAACTGGACTCATGTCAGTTAAATCTGTGGTATGCATGCTGCCTTTGCGCTATGGCAGCTGCACAAGTAAAAGTAAACCATGGTAGAGAGTGGGGCTTGCTATAAAATTTCCGCGTGGGAACATGTGCTTCAATTGCCATTTTGAATCATTCAGTGGTCTCCTTGGTGCACTGTTCAGCAGGAAGTGAAAAGATATTTTGCCATGGGGTGTCTCTGAGGAGATCTCTGATGGCTTCCCAGTCAGCCTTTTTATAATATCTTGTTGTTTTGACCAATTGCGCTTCGGTTTTGGCTCTTGAGTTTAGGCCGATTTCAACCATTGTCACTGCATGATCGCCGTTCCCAAGTGGGCTGTGGGCATTCGTTACACAATCATTGGGAATTGTGGTCAGAAACAGATCTAGAAGTGAAGCGTGTTGTTCTTGCTGGTCTGGGAGTATGAGTGACTAAAATTCTTTCCTTACAGGCTAAATAAAAAAATACAAACTGATTACACCATTGTTGCAGTACAGATCAGGCTTCAGTGTGACTTGGAAGCCTTTAAACTGTCTATAACGCTTACTTTCTTTTTCCTTACTACCACTGACTAAGGTTCTTCACTTATACACTAAATAGAAAAGTAAAAACAATTGATTATACATTTATTGCAGTACAGACCCAGCATCTGTGTTATTTGAAAGCCTTTAAACTGTCTAAAACGTTTTTTCTTCTTTCTTAAGACAACTGACTAAAATTCTTTTCTTATATGCTAAATACCAAACTACATTACTACAGTCAAGTCACAAATTTTGTGTGCTTTTGGAGGCTTTAAACTGTGCTTTATTTGATGATTGAAAATTAAACATATTAATTATTAAAAATAAATTGTTGCTTTACTTTTAATGTAGATATTGTTCTCGAAAACTAATATTACAGAATGACGTTTCACAATGATTATATGTGTTTCATTTTATAATTAAATTTCATGAATATTGACCAACAAAAATAAACTGTTGCTTCACTTTTACAATAGATATACTTTTGTTTACGTTACATGATTCCAGCAAATGAGTCCCTTTCAATGATTCCATGATTCCAGTTTGCTTAAAGCAGTTATGTTTTAGGGTCATAATGTCAAATGTTCATCATAGAGCAGTCGGTTAAAGCATTTCCGTTCTTTGCACCACCTTTTACAACTAGCGTTGAACTTTGATCCTGAACTCTGCAGCTAATTTCCTCCCCCTCTATAACAGGTTATCGCTGCTATTTACATTGTTTTTAGAGTGTGGATTAATTTTTTTTTTATATTTTTGAGATATACAAATAGGTCAAAAAAACAAAATAAATTGTTTTTCCCTAATTCACCATAATTTTATTTACACGAAAGTAGCTCACTAAACATATTAAATTGTTTGAGCCTAATTTCCCCCATTTTCATTTCCTTTCAAGTATATAATCAATATTTCAAAATTATACAATAATTTTGTTTCTTTAGTCTAACATTTAACATTTAAAAAGGTTTACATTGTTTCAATCTCTAAATTGTTCTATTTATATAGTTTATAATAGAAAAAAATCCTGTATATATTAATCAAAATAAAAAAGAATTTTTTATCATTTAGAAAAACCATTCAGTTTATACTGTTCCTTTTTTCTGCTTACTTAAAACTGTCAATTTCTGAAAAACTGTGTACATCTTTACATGGTAACGTACATGTGACTACAGGAATTTAGTTCACTTTAAGTGATAGAGGGTTTGAAAGATTTTGCCACCTTAACTCCAGTCTTGCCAACAAAAACACCATGCACTAAACAATACGCTGAATCATATCCTGCCCACCAGCTTAGTCTGCACGAGCCAAACAACACTACAACCACCAATTTTTGTTGTTCGTTCATAGAATTTGGCTTAGGATTCCTGATAGCAATTAGCAAACTCACATTTATGGCAAATTTTGTGACAACCTCACCCTCACTCACAAAATTGAGTGTCAATTCCGAAAGCCATTCTTGGGGGTGTCTATTCCAAAAGCCATTTTTAACATGAGGAGATTGGGGGTTGGCTAACAACAAAAACAACAACAGCCATACTTTAAATTTCACGCAGGGGATGCATGCTAGCACCAGGCAATGCTAGTTAACGGGTCCTGTGAGTAAAAGATAAAATAAAAGATAATTTCAACTTCTCTTCTAATTTTCAGATTTTACATAATCATCTCGAACTATGTAAGCACCTATGCATTGTGATTGATATATAAAGAATTTTGTTATTAATTCTTTTTATTTACTCTTTTGTTGATTCGTAGTCAGAATTCGACTTGATTTTTAAAAATACAGAAAAATCTTGATGATGTACAAACTTGTTATGGAATGAAAATGTAATATTCCAAAACTCGTGTAAATTTAAAACCAACACAAAGTCAAGTATCTGCAGAATGTCTTCTTGGTTCCTCCTCTTCTCTTTTCTCTCTCCCAACAATCGAACACAGCATATAATAACAAAACTCTAAAGCACGTCTGACAGCACTGACTTCTGCCAACAGTCTGCCCCTCCTCTTAACAACACAGGCTTTTTATATCGCAAAATCGTTCACCTCTATTTGCATATTCTTCTAACTCACGTGATCACTACTCTATAAATAAGAGTCTTGACCATTTCTTTTCTTTCTTTTTATTTATTTTTGGTGACCGACCCGCACGTGGTCTATCCAGGTAAGTCACGCATTTCTCCACACTCCCCCCTGATCTCATGATCACAAACAGGACATGCGGGCAATCGTCGTTGGCGGGTACTCCTTCGAAGAAGCACTTCCTCATTGCTGTTTTCTTCATTACCACCATCATTACTACCAGTCTGTTCCATTATCCCGTCTCGTGGTTCCATAGGCGGTGTCTCACAATCAGGGTATGGGGGCAGTATCCGTCTTTGTCGGGTACTTCTCCGAAGATTTGGAGGCGTCATCTCCTCGGTATGCTCCATCATCCCTTCTCGCGGGGTTTCGCAATCACGGGGGGTGGGCAGTATTCGTCTCTGTCGAGTATTTCGATGAGGCATTACTTCCTTGTGTCCATCGCTCTCCTCACTATTGTCATCAGTATGTCCCATCATTCCCTCATCTGGTTCTGTTGGTGGTGTTTCTATGCTCACCTGAAGGGGCAGTAAGTGATCAGGATCATCTCTGAACGGTGTGTGATCCTCCTCATCGTCCTCAGAATCAGAATAGGTATAACAAGGGCGGATATCTTTTACGTGACGTGGTATGCCACCAATCAACATGGTCTGAGGACTTATGATTTCGTCTATTTTTCCCCGGAAAAATTTCGTAGTGCACCCAGCATTTGGGGGTTTTATCCAAACAAGGTCTCCCACCTGATATGGTGTATTGACAACACTCACCACTGATGGTATGGCATCAACTCCTTTCACACGCTGTTCATATTGGTAAATCCCATTGGCTGGTGCAGTTGCTGGTGTTGCATTGTCCTTGGGTGTTATATTATACCAGTACACAGCTTCTGGAATAGAGCACTGCGTCCTGGCTGCAATTCTTTTGATGGTGCGGTGACACCGTTCTGCTATACCATTACCCTCGGGATAATATGCACACCGATAATGCATTTTAATCCCCCATTCGTGCACGAATTTCTGAAATTCTTGACATCGAAATGTGGCGGCATTATCAGTCAGAATTTCAATCGGGGCACCACGTTCAAAAAAGACGGCTCTCAACTGTTGTATAATGCTGGCTGCATCCTGTCGTGTCAACAGGCGCCATATTGTGAAACGCGTCGGGCCACAATCCGTCATGGTCAAAAAATGTTTGCCCCCATAATGTGTTATGTCCATCCCTACTCGCTGCCAGTTGCCCTCCACCTCGAGCTTCCCTTTTTGCCATTGGGATGGTGCCGGATCAATTCTCTGACACTCTTCACACGAACGTATGGCTGCTTTCACTGATGCTTTTGTAGTTGCAGGGCATACTCTTCGGACAAAATATGCAGTCCTCTGAATTCCAGGATGTCCAATCTGCTGGTGTATCATACGGATCTGGTCAGGTGTTAATTGATCCGTTACAGTCGCGCATGTTTGTTGTTGAAGATCGGATCCCTGCCTCATTGCATCGATCCACCTCTTTGGTACTCGAGTCAAGCTATCAGCCAAATTCTGCATCGACAAGACTAACGTAATGTCTACCTGCAAGCTGTATTCGTCAACTAGACGCTTAATTATTGCTAGTCTCCTTCGTACTAGCATTTCACTTGCAGCTCTAGTCTTAACTCGAGCCTTTCCAGTCAAGGTGTCGGTTAACCAATGGTAAACACACAATGAGTCAGTGTGGAGATGCACAACATTAGTCTGCCATTGCAATGCGAGATTAAGACCTTTTAACGTGGCATCAAGTTCTGCCAAATTTATATGTTGGGCATCATTTTTCGGACGAAGCCAGCATGCATCTTCCACAACAACACCTAGTTGCTCCAACACGACACCTGTAGCCAACGAACTTGCGTCAACCCATGCATTTAGTTCGTTTCCAGACACTTGCCACTCACCCCGGGCAGGGTCATTCCTATGCACTCTGGACAACATTTCAGCCATCATTTGTTGGAGAGAATCATCATCCGCAACATCGTCCCATCCTTTTGTTACTGTAGTCACTCGTCTTTTCACCACTCCTGTTGCCGATCGGAGCCATCCACAGACAGGTAGATGTCCTACCAATTTACCACAGATAGAAAACACAGTACGTCTTGTTAATACATTGGGTAACTTTGGAAGTGGGCTCCCTCGTTTCCATCGCAACGTATTGCCCTCCTCCCAGACCTCGAGGCCTAGCACGGGCACTCCATCCTTTAGGCGCTTAGGGTCTTTGCTTATTAACCCAAACGCTTTCAGTTTTATTCGAACTGCATCCGCAGACATTATGTCCTCATTAACATAGATGTCATCTATGTAGGCTGAAGCAGTTTTTGCTGTGGTCTCATCCTGCATCAAAACAGTTTTAATAATGGTTGTCATAATCAAGGGTGCTACGTTTAGGCCAAAACCCAAACGTGTCAAACAATATAGTTTTCCCTTGAGTAGTACTGTCTGAAACGGCCATAATGACTCATGGACACGTATCTGCAGGTAGGCCCTCTTTAGATCCAGAAGTGCTACATTGCTCCCTTTTTGACGCCACTCTCTCAGTTTAGCAGCGCACACATCTGCGTTTCCGGTAAACGCATCAACATGCCGATTCAACTCTCGGTAATCCATTACGGGACGAATTTTTTCTTTGGTAGGTTGTTCAACAGCCATGAGCGGAATTAATCCCTTGGGTGGTCCCAGACGTTCCTGTGGGTATGGTATTAACCAACCGTTGTCAATCCACATCTGAAGTTCTTCTTCATATGCGGCCCTATTCTTGGTAGAAACTGCATACTCTGGAATCGTGTTGCACAGCCGATCTGGTTCCTGGCCCATGGCCCATTTCCACTTTGCAGTCCACACCCTTTCGTTGTCATCAAATGTAGCACAGAAGTCCTTTTCTTCAATCGACATGGCTGCACAGACGTCTTTCCCTTCTCCAAGCCTGATACCTCTAGCTGCTGTGATTGTAACGCCTCCTAGTGCTTGTATTGCATCAATTCCAAGCAACATGTCGTAGCCAAGGGGTTTCTCCTGCATCACCAGAACGTCAACTTTAGCTGTGTCACCCTTCTCAGTGCAGATTGTGACTGTCCCTTCACCACAACATACCCGTGATAAGCCATTGATGGTCATAACGCCGACTGGGTTCCTCTGCCACACCGGACAGCAATGGGCACTAACTATAGACCGGGAACACCCCGTGTCTATAAGTGCTGAACACTGCACATCATCAAGTTTAACGCTAATGACAGGCAATCCTGTGTTTATTGGTTGGCAGGGGGCAAGGGTAGCGATAGTACCTTGCCCCCAACTTCGTTTCCCGAACAGTTGCGAGATATGTGCCCAAACTTATTGCAGCGATAACATTGCACTGGTCTCTTTGATTGTGGATATACACCTCTCCTACCACTCCGGCACTCTTTAGCAAAATGATTGGCCTCCCCACATTTATAGCACACTGGGGTGGCATGCTTATTACTATCTGGAAGAGAGTCCACATTGCCTCCATGTCGAAAACGAGCTGCTGCTGCAATTGGTTCCTGTTCCTTACAGATGTTTCGAGCTCGGGCCAATAACTCATCAGTTGACAATTCATCGATTCTTGATGATGCCCGCAACAGTTTACTGACCTCCTCGGGTAGGCCTACCAAAAAAGCACAGCTTAATATTTTATCGTTGACCCCACCAAACGGTACAGATAATTTTCGCAGGTCGGCTAGGTACACGTCGACTGTTTCCTTGGGTTGAAGTGTCCGGCTCGTGAACTGTTGCCACGCAACAAATGGATCTGTACCAAACGCTGTATACAGGCTCTGCTTGATTTCATCCCAGTCTGGTTCATCCCCGAGTTGTTGGTAGACTGCATAGGCCCCTCCGGTTAGCCTCAAAGGGATAACTGTGGCTGGTTCTTTAATTTTGCACAGTTTACAGATTTTCTCTGCCTTTTCAATCCATTCAACGACAGCCGGTCCAGTGGTAGATCCGTCGAACTCGGGTATTAAGCGAATGTCGAATCTGTCCATTGTTAGTAACCGCACACCAAGCGCCGAAATAGCTTAAAACCAACACAAAGTCAAGTATCTGCAGAATGTCTTCTTGGTTCCTCCTCTTCTCTTTTCTCTCTCCCAACAATCGAACACAGCATATAATAACAAAACTCTAAAGCACGTCTGACAGCACTGACTTCTGCCAACAGTCTGCCCCTCCTCTTAACAACACAGGCTTTTTATATCGCAAAATCGTTCACCTCTATTTGCATATTCTTCTAACTCACGTGATCACTACTCTATAAATAAGAATCTTGACCATTTCTTTTCTTTCTTTTTATTTATTTTTGGTGACCGACCCGCACGTGGTCTATCCAGGTAAGTCACGCATTTCTCCACATTTCTCGTGTAAATTGATAGTTTGTTTTTATATAGAAATAGCGCTAAATATTTCTTGTTTTCCAAACCTGAAAACTGCTGTGTCTTTCAGCCTCACACCCCAGAACTCTCTTTTAAAGGGAACTTTAGATGATGTTGATTCATTTCTCCTAGTAAACACCCTGGATATCTTAACACTAAATGAAAGTAATCTACATTCCTACATTCCCTCTAACCACTTTAACATGCCTAGTTATCTCCCACTTTACCATAAGGACTCAGACAGTCATATGTACGGACTTGGAGTCTATATTCGAAACACCCTTTGATTAGAGAAACAAAACTAGAATCAGACAACCAGGCCTTCATGTGTTTTAAACTTAACATGCAACATAACATTAGCTACTTATATTTTCTCTACTGCTCATCATCGACTCAGGACTGTACCCTAATACACAGTCTTTGGCAGCATAGATACATTACTCTCCCTCGATACTAGCATACAAGTACATGTATTTGGTGACTTCAATGTCCACCAAAGTAACTGATTTGGATTCTCTACTTACATAGATGCAGCTGGTAGCACAACACATAGCTTCTCTATATCTCATTCCCTATCACAGACAGTTTCATTTCCAATACCTTTCCCAGACCAGAAAGATCAACATGCCTCACTTCTAGATCTATTTCTGACAACAGTTCCTGATGATTATATAACAAATGCCCACAGCCCACTCGGGAATGCTGATCACGCTGTGATAATGGTAGAAATCACCCTAAATTCTTGACCCAAAACTGATGAGCCACTGCTCAAAACGTATTATAAAAAGGCTGAGTGGGAAGCCATCAGGCATCTCATCAGAGATGCCCCATTGGGAAAAATCTTTTCTCTTCCTGTTGAAATGTGCACAAAGGAGACCACTGAATGGTTCAAAACTGCAATTGAAGCACGTTTCTATGCAGAAATTATATAGAAAGCCCCACTCTCAGCAATGGTTTATTTCTATTTGTGCAGCTGCCATTGCTCAAAGGCAGCATGAGTACCACAGATTTAACTCACATAAGTCCAGTTCAAACAGACAGAAGTTTATAGAAGCTAGAAGTAATTGTAAGAGAGAAATAGTGACAGCTAAGAGAGAATATACTGAAACCACCAGAAAACGCATCAAAGCACAGAAATTAGGAACCTGTGATTTTTGGAAAATCTACAGCAGTGTAGTAAATAATGGGCAGTCAACAATTTCCCTAGTATCAAACAATCATGAAGTTGTTTGCATGGCAACCAAGAAGGCTAATATGTTTGCCAGTTGGTTTGCCTTAAACTCCACATACGACACAACAAACCACTCCCTCCATGACTTTTCTTTGTGAACAGACTCCACACTAGACGATCTGAAAATCACAATTTCTCAGGTGCATGGTATCATAAAAAACCTAGACACCTCAAAAGCAAGTGAATCCTATCTTATCCCGGTTGTGCTATTAAAAAATGTTCTGCTGAGGTTGCTCCAGTTTTCTCCAAACTTCACAACAAATGCCTTGACGGTCATACATCTAAACAATATAATATAAATGTGGGAGTAACTTAGAGGGCTATCCTTGGACCTTTATTATTCCTAATATTCATAAATGACCTCCCTGATAAAATTGTCTCTGAGATGGGTATATTTGCTGATGACACCATGCTCTATAACAGGCACAAGGGGAAAACAAATGAACACATATCTAAGAAAATGGCAGAAACACTATAGGAAAACCTCCAACCTGTAATGGAATGAGGACAAAAATGGATAGTAACATTCAATGCTGCCAAAACTAAGCTTGTTTCCTTCAATAATTACAAGAAACATTCTCTCCCACCAATAGCAATGGTCAAAAACACATTACCTGAAATCTGAAATAGATACATTGAGAGCATTGCCAAGGCTGCTGCAAAGATGGACTCTCTCTACCATGCTGGAAAGCTACTCATGCCTGAAATTATCTTTACCTCTATAAGGCCACCATTCGCCCATCTATAAAGTACTGTTGTCACATTTAGGCTGGTGCATCTGCTACTAGTCTCTCACTCCCAGACAGGGTTCAAAAGAGGGTCGCCAACCTTAAAGGTCCTTTACAGTAATATAAGCTTTAGCCTCTGTCCTATCAACGAAATGTTGCATACCTCTGCCTGTTCTATAAGTATGTTAATGGTGAATGCTCTGATGAACTACAAGTACTTGTACCCCCTTGATGTAAATACCCCTGACAAACCCTAGAAGCAGCTAAATCCCACCCCTACACAGTAGAGATCCCTAGGTGTAAAAAGCCTTCTACTTCAATAGTTTCTTCCCCACAACTGCTAGACTTTGGAATTCCCTTCAGGGATTCTGCTTTTCCAACTGTACTGACATGCAGAAGTTCAAGTGTAATGTGAACAGACATCTTGCTACTTATCTCCCCTCATAATGCAATTAATGTTCCCGATAGTAGCCCCCTACTTCAAAGTGGCACTGTGCCTTGTTTGGGATGAAAATTGAATTTAAAAAAAAACAAAAAAACTTTCCTCTTCTATCACCAGTTTTCTGTTTTGGGCAAAAGCATGGCTGCCTATCCATCTGAGTTTGGTCTTTTATCCCTCTGAAGTCTTGGGAATTCTCATGGTTAGTCTCACGTTTTTCTCAATAAAACCAACGATACCTACTCTTTCCTCTCCCAGTCCCTGTGTACCAACAGCAGACCTTCTGTCTTTTAGAGGTGAAAAATTACTACTACAGAACCGAATAAACATTTTACATTAAATAAAAACACTAAAAAACTTATCCAGTGAGGTAGAAAAATAACTATCTTGCCTTTGGTCTTAGACCAAGATCACAGTGTAGTATCTGTTCTGATACTACACTTCATTTTTTGCTGTCCTCAGTGGGGGAGAAATCCTTCTAGACTGAGATAATTTTTATTTTTTGTTATTATCCAAAGTGCCCATTTTGGGGGGAGCTGGATTTTCCCCACATTAAAAATCGACCTTGTGTCTAACTCTGCCTTCGTGGGGAGGCAAGTAAATAGGAAATTTATTTGTTATGTATTTGTTTTTGGACAACATTTGTGTACTTCTGCGAATTGTAATAGAAACCTTATAAATAAATAATTGGCTTTCGTTAAGACTCACATTTTTGGAGGCAGTTTTGTACTTATGCATGACTATGTTCAATAACTCTAAAGGGGTCAGCATCCCCTTTACACCATCATTAATTTCAATTAATGCCAATCCATTTACCGACATTTGACAAGTTCCATTTATGTTTGTTTACAATATCACGACGATGAATTTCCTGGAAAAGTCATTATTGGTTAATATTTATGCACTTTTTGAAACACGCTATATTTTTAAATAGTATTTCCAAGTTAAATTCAAGTTTTTTTATATCTTTTTATTAAATTGTTAGGTGAAAGTACAGAATAGTTACAAAATACCCTCCCCTCCTCATGTTAAGATTGGCTTTCTAAATAATAACGTTATTTATTTCAGCTCAGTTTAAAAAGTGCATAAGAACCTCCCCCCACCCCAAGAAAAATAACCAGGTTCGTCTGAATATTTTTAAACAGGCAGACATTAATCAGAACTGACTTCTCAGGGTGTCCATATAACGTCAGGGTTTAACCAGCTTCGTCCAAAGGAGGAAGTTTCATGGGAGTATGAAATTCACAAGCGGTCCCCAGTCGCATGTATGTAAGTATGCATGCATATATAAATATATATATATATGTATTTTTTTTCAGACATCCCATGGCTACTCCAAGTAAAAAGAAGTACCGACAGTACTCCGTTGAATATTTGTCTTATGGATTTATTCCAGCACCACATAATGAATCAAAACCAATGTGCCTCACATGCATGGATGTACTTTCAAATGATAGCATGAAACCTTCTAAGCTAAAAATCCATTTAGAAAAGAAGCACACAGGAAAGAAAGATAAACCAGTAGAATACTTTAAAAAACTTTGTGATGATTTTCAAGCTCAAAAAACACTGTCTCAAGTGTTTAATAACAAAGTGAGTAAAATGAGTGATGGTTTACTGGCATCAAATAAAATTAGCAAAATAATAGCAAAGGTAGGAAAACCCCATAATGTTGGCAATACAGTAATTCTACCAGCAGTGTCTGTTATAATTTCGTCAGTTATGAAACAAAATGCCACTGAAATTACTAATTCCATCCCTTTACGCAAATCTTCTGTGTCACAACGCATTGATGAAATGGCAGCTGTAGAAGAAGAATTGATAGCCCATTTGCAATTGTAACATTTTGCCATTCAACTTGACGAATCCAATTTAAGAGATAATGGGGCCATTTTATTAGCATATGTTAGATTTAACAGTGATGAAGGACCCGAAGAGGAAATGCTTTTTGCTAGAAGTCTTGTGACAGACACAAAAGGTAAAACGATTTTTGCAGAAGTTGTTACTTATTTCCAGGAAAACAACATTCCACTCAAAAATATAATCGCTTGTGCTACTGATGGTGCACCTTCGATGACAGGCAGATATACAAAGGTTTTATTACACATTTAAAAAAAGGAGTCCCGCAAGTATTTTGTATTAACTGCATGATACACCGTCAACACTTACTTGCAAAGAAAATGAGTGCACGTCTGCATGATGCCCTTACTGTCGTAATACAAGTAGCTAACCATATTAAATCAAATTCTCTCAGAGACCGCCTTTTTTATGAATTATGTAAGCAAAATGGAGAAGAGTTACATACAGAGGTGAGATGGCTATCAAAGGGGAATTGTCCAGTGTTTCATTGCACTTTGGGATTCTATTATTTCCTTTCTTGCTAACACACAACTTGGAGAACAGCTGCTTGCAAATAAATGTGATGCGTTTTTCTTATCAGATATATTTGAAAAACTGAATTCACTTAATAAACAGCTCCAAGGAAAAGATTCTGATCTGATATCTAGTAAAAGTGTTATTGCTGCTTTTCTGAAGAAACTACAGTTGTATATGAATAATATAAGGCGTCGTGCATTTGAACAGTTTCCTTGTTTGGCCTCTGTTAGCAGCGATTTGCAAGATGAATCCATATGAATATATGCTGAATGGAAAATATGCATGCAGATATGCAAACTCGGTTTAGTGAGCTACTCATGATGGTTATACCGATTTGGGTTTCAATTCCTTTCGAAGTTAATGCTGCCGATACAGACATATCTTTGCAAGAGCCTCTCATTAAATTACAAAGTGATGAAATTATGCATGCAAAATTCAAAGATAGAAAGTACAATGTACGGAAGACTTTGCTCTGGGATAAAGCATAGCTCTACGTTATTGCTTTTCCAACATCTTATCTTGTTGAATCTGGATTTAGTCGTGTTTCTCAACTCTTATCAAAAGCTCGCAATAGACTTGACATTGTGAAAAGAGGAGACCTTCGACTATCATTGACATCGATGGAACTAGATATAAAGGAACTCGCTGAGCAACATCAACCACAGGGATCTCACTGAATAAAAATGCCTATCTCTTTTTTTTTTTTAATTACACATTCCACTTTAATTGTTTATCAAAAATTTTGGTACTCATGCTGAGAGGGATCCGTGCTGAAATAATAACGTTATTATTTAAGAAGCCATTCTTAACATGAGGAGGGGAGGGTGTTTTGTTCCTATTCATTCTTCTAGAGTTATCGAACATGGCCAAGCGTAAATACAAAACTGTCCAATTGGCTAATTTCACACATCGATAACCAAAACGAAACCTTACGCGCCCATGTTATAAAAAAGAACACGAACGAATTAAATTCAAGTAATACTTGCATTTTGTGCAGAAATCTGATTTCGAATGGCTTTTCAGCTTTAAAATCCAACAAAAAGAAAAAGAAAATGATTGTGACGACCGGAAAGTCAATTTTTCAAGATGGCGATCGGAAAAGCAGGTTCGCAGAAAACTAGAAAGGACAAAAAAAATAAATAAAACATTTCAAAGCAGAACAAACGTTTTGGTTGATATTACAAAAATATATAATATATTTTTTATTTCAGGCAATCACGTATATTCAATCATGTGAGCTTTTGCTCCGTTCCAGTTGATATTGTTATTGCAAAAGTAATGTCGTTTTTTGACGTTTAAGAAAAGATCATAACTCCTTTTGTAATAAACTTTATATTAATCACAATAAGAACCATTAGAATCGACCCGATTTTGCCAAACGTTAGCAAGTTTATTTATCTCATTAGCATAGAAATCCGGAATTCTGGAAGCAATTCAGTCATTGAAGACCGATTCGGTAGGTGTGTCAGAAATTTCGTGTAAATAGTGAATAATTCCACCCCATCTTTCCAAGCTTATAACTCATCGAAAAATGTAATTCAAGCCCTAATTTTTTTTCAATTAAAGGAGCAAGGACCAAGGTTTCATTAAAAAAAAAAAAAAAAAAAAACGTTTTTTTTTTTAAAGGTTTTAAACTTCGGACTTTACAGGTAAATTTCTAAAAAAAAAAAAAAAAACAGTTCTTTTTTGTGTTTTAAATTTGAATATATTATTTATTGACCTTTTCTCTTCAATTTGTGATATATAAGACTTTGGTACATAAATTAATTATTTACTTTTTAATAGACATTTCAAAATGGGAGGCGTGAATTATTCGACCCCCTGTCTTTCCAAGCTTATAACTCCTCGAAAAATGTAATTCAAGCCCTAATTTTTTTTTTCAATTAAAGGAGCAAGGACCAAGGTTCCATTAAAAAAAAAGAAAAAACAAATAACGTAGTCTAAAAAAAAAAGGTTTTAAACTTCAAACTTTACAGGTAAAATTCTAAAAAGCACTATGTTTTTTTTTGTTGTTTTAAATTTGAATATATTATTTATTGACCTTTTCTCTTCAATTTGTGAGTAAATTAATTATTTACTTTTCGGTAAGTAAATTAATTATTTACTTTTTAATAGAAACTTGTAAATGAGGGGGGGGGCGTGAATTAAAAAAAAAAAACGTTTGTCTAAAATATTATATTCGGTTTATTGGAAAGAACATAAAATTTCACATTGACCCTGAAAATATCGTAAAAATAGAATCAATAGAAAAATTTAAAGTTTAAAAATTTAAAAATATTGAGTTCGGAAAATTCATTACTGTTTTAAAAAAAAAAATTCTATAACTTTTAAAATAACTTTAACAGTTTATTTTGGAAGTATAATCCATAAAGAAAATAAATAACCCACTTTTAACAGAGAAATTACGAGATTTTTATATTTTATTCGCAGTTTCCTGTTAGGGGTGTCAAAAATTCCTAATCTCGGCTTTTGAAGCATTTTTCACAGGAAGTTGTCGAGATGCTTGAAAAATTGATAACCGGCCGGGAAGAGGTCCGGTGAATATGGCGGATTAGGCAGAGTCTCGTAGCCCAATCCATTTAGCTTCTGCTGCGTCAGTTGAGCAACATTGTCAAAGAAGAGAATTGGTCCCTTTATATTGACCAATCTCGGGCACATACGTTGGAGGACTTCTCTGCTGTAATCGTTTCGCCTGATTCAAGAAGCTTTGATGAATGAGACCGGCTGCAGACGTTTTTTTGTGAGCAATTTGGGAAGTGTTGTGCTCTAGAGATAAACTTAACATCAAAATCCACTTGATACATATTATTTTAGTCACCAAAATTCATTACACTTAAATAGATAATGCCAAGCCATTGATACATACTATTTTAGTCACTTAAATTACTTACACTCCAATAGATAATTCCAAACCATTGACACATACTATTTTAGTGACCGAAATTGCTTACACTTCAATAAATAATGGCAGACCATCAATACATACTATTTTAGTTGTCTAAATTTATGGCACTTCAATAGATATTGCAAAACAATGGATACATACGATTTTAGTAACCTAAATTACTTACACTGGATAGATAAAGCAAAACAATTGATACATACTATTTTATACACAAATTCCTTACACTTCAATAGAAAATGCCAAAAATAGATACATACTATTTGAGTAACATAAATTCCTTACACTTTAATAGATACTTTAATAGATAATGTCAAACCATTGATACATACTTATTTTAGTCACCTAAATTCATTAAAATTCAATAGATAATTCCAAACCAAAGACACATACTATTTTAGTCACCTAAATTCTTTACACCTCAATAGATAATACCAAACAATTGATACATACTGTTTTAGTCACCTAAATTCCTTACACTTCAATAGATAATGCCAACCCATTGATACACACTATTTTTCACCTAAATTCCTTACACTTCAATAGATTACGCTAATCCATAGATACATACTATTTTAGTCATCTAACTTCCTTACAGTACAATAAACAATGCCAAGCCATTAACACATACCATTTTAGGCACATAAATTCCTTACACTTTAATAGATAGTGCCAAGCCATTGGTACATTCTATGTGAGTTACCTAAATTGCTGCCACTTCAATAGATAATGCCAAACCATTGATATATACTTACACTTGAATATATAATTCAAAACAATTGATAAATACTAATTTCATTACCTACATCCCTTACACCTCAATAGATAATGACAATCAATAGATACATACTCTTTTAATCACCCAAGAGTCTTACACTACAATAAATAATGCCAAGCCGTTGATAATACTATTTTAGTCACCTAAATTCCTTACATTTTAACAGATAATTCCAAGCTATATGTACATATTTTTTAAGTCAGCTATATTCCTTACACTTCAATAGATAATGCTAAACAATTAATATATACTATTTGAGTCACCTAAATTACTTACACTTCAATAGATAACTCCCAAACATGGATAAATACTATATCAGTAACCTAAA
>NC_136527.1:5000-97500 GCF_053919585.1 Euprymna scolopes
AAGATGGGCCAGTCATTTGGGTCTGTGTAGTAAGAAGAAAATCATACCTGAGATGTTGGATCTGGGTGTGGCTGCTTTCTTTTCTCAAGATGATCTCTTCACCCTGGTGGCATTCTGGTGGGAATCTTCATTTCTTTGTCCTCAGGGCCGCCTTTCGACTTAAGACATTTATGAAGGAATTCATGGCAGACACAAGAAAAACGACACGCGACACAATTGTAATATACAAAGGTATAACTAACTATTTTATTTTACATCAGAGATACAATATATATTACAAAAAAAAAACAATTTACAATTAATTTTTACAATAGGCTTTTCAAAGCTAACTAACCTACCCTAACTAGTGTTGAGGGAGGGGGTGGCCCCCCTCATTTACGAAGAGACAGTCTATGCGTCCTCACATCATGGTGGTCGTGCAGGAAAAAAGACAGAAAGATAGCAAGGGGATTATGGGAAGGGGTTTCTCTGTATCTCTACGCTCATTGACAATTTACCACCCGTCCATGCTGCAGAGTGTGTTAGAAACAGTGGCACAAGGAAATAGTGCCACATCCCTCCCTATGCTATCCGAAATTTATGAGCATTCATAAATTTCAGAAGTCCCTAATTTTCCGTGAATGGTGCGTCAACCGGCCGTCAGCAATCAATGTCCCCATGCTCTACGTTCCATCAGGAACTCAGTGAAGCAAGTTATTTTTTCCACCAGGCTCCTGGTAGGCTGGTATACTGCTTCAAATACCAGAGAGGGTAATCATCCTCGCCCTCCATCGAGGCAATGACCTCATGATTTCAGTTACTGGATTTACACTTTCTTAAGCAACCAGTATAATATTTTTTAACAAAGCCGGATTTTACGTGAGTTCATCACGCCGACCTGTACGTATTTCACTAAGCCGGATTGTACGTGAGTTTATCACGCCGACCTATACGTATTTCACTAAGCCGGATTCTACGTGAGTTTATCACGCCGACCTATACGTATTTCACTAAGCCGGATTGTACGTGAGTTTATCACGCCGACCTATACGTATTTCACTAAGCCGGATTCTACGTGAGTTTATCACGCCGACTTATACGTATTTCACTAAGCCGGATTCTACGTGAGTTTATCACGCCGACCTATACGTATTTCACTAAGCCGGATTCTACGTGAGTTTATCACGCCGACCTATACGTATTTCACTAAGCCGGATTCTACGTGAGTTTATCACGCCGACCTATACGTTTTTTAATTTAGTCTGCATAACATTATTTTCGTAACTGGATTTACGCTCCCTTCAGCAACCAGTATAATGTATTTTAACCAAGTCGGAGTTACGTGACCTCATCACGCCGACCTATATGTATTCCAAGTTATTACTTCAGTTACTGGACTTACGCTCTCTTCAGCAACCAGTATAATGTATTTTAGATAAGTCGGGGTTACGTGACCTCCTCACGCCGACCTATATGGATTTAGTAAAACCTTGGTCTTCAGAGGTTCTAATCCAATTAATTCTGTTAGAGCAAGGAGTCTGCCGCCGAGCGACCAATAAAAACTATCCACCACGGAATATTTATTAATTATATAAAGAATTAATTAAGAAGGGCACTCAGCCTTCATGAGTTAGAATACTCAATTAGGGGGGAAAAAAATTCCAAAAATAAACAATTCAGAAACCTGGTATACATTAAATCAATGAAATAGGGTGTTAACAATTTTTTTTCTTAAAAAGAAAACATTTTTAAAAAATCATTTCAGAGCACCTCGGTCACAATTAGAATTTGTTTACACAATGCAAACGCATTTCAGTTATTACATTCATAATTAACTTTTTCCCAAATTTCAGGGTACATTTAAAAAGTATGTGTATTTTTTTCAAAACTTGATTTACAAAAGATCATTAAAATTTAATTCCAAAATTTAAAAATTATTTCAAGTATTTTGGTTCATCGTTAAAATCAATTTATGTTAGTTAACTTCTTTCCAAAGTAATTCATTTATTATTATAAAAACCAATCTTCTCAAAAGGTCATAAACTTCGAATAGACCCATTTTTCATAATACAATTCAAAAATTATTCCAAACATTTGGTTCATTATTAAAATTAATCTTCCGAAAAGATCATAAAAAATTCATTTTGAATCAATTCACCCTTCACAATGAGATTCAGAAACATCCCAAATTTTTCATTTCGTAATTATTATTTTTAAAATTCAGTGTACATTTAAAGTTATTTAATTGATTCTTAAAAATCATTTCTTCTTATAGGTCATTATCAAGGTCATTTCGAATTCAGAAACATTTCACGTTAATTAACTTTATTTTCCAAAGTAATTATTTTATCATTTAAAAGCAATTCTTTTCCTAAACTCACTCACAAGGATTATTTCGAATTAATAAACTCCCGCCACACCTGGGAGTCACATTAGTTAACGACCAGTTCTGTATAGTTAACAGCTCGAAAAAATTAAAGTTTCAATTAAAGAGAGATCTTTCTAGACTGAGGAAATCCTTTTTTTTTCTTAATAATTAATTCAATTTTACGTATATACTCCTCAGTCAATATTTCAGGGACCCCTATCATACGGTCCAATTTCAAATAAACCTTCAATTAAAGAATTTGCTCGAATAATTCTTCCTTAAAATCATCTAGAGTTCAGGAAAATCTCTTTCGTTAGTCAAACAATATTTCCTTAGAAATTATTAAAAATTCAGAGAATATTCGAAATGTAATAGCGTAATTTTTTCTTTAAGAAAAACTATGAACATTTCAGAGAACTCTTAAAAAAATAACGTAATCATGTAACAGTTGGCTTTTCCAAACACTCGAAGACTTCAAAAAAGTACTTTAAGTGCTGTTTGAATAATCGTCTCAGTTTTTATTTTTAATAAAAACCAATTGAAGACATCATTTAATGTAATTTAACGAAGCATAAATAATTTTGTTCTTTAAACCTGGTAGAAAAATTTAAAAAACTCCAAGTTAATTCGTTATTATATGCCCTCCTGCAATCAGCCATGGGGGTTTAGCTATACAATCATTAAAACGCAAGAGTAGAGAAAGAGAATGAGGGGAAAAAGAAGGGGATAGAGGCAGAGCGATGCCATTACACACCCCACCACCCTCATGATATCATTACGTAATAACAAAAAAACTCTTCGATTTTAAAAGTCACTCTCTCGTCCCCAAAAAAGCTTGCAGAGGGTGAAAGAATGGTAGACAACACGAGAGGTGGTGAAAGAGAGGAAGAGAAACAGAGGCAGGTCGCATTGTTCCACCACCCATCCCTTAACAACCTCACAAACACCATGACGAGGTCATCTTAGCTTATCTTTCCCATGTGCGGCCATTGTTTTAAAAAATGAGTGACAGGTAGACATTAAACACTTCTACGAGTTCAAAAAAAAATAAAATAGAAAAAATCTTGTTTTTATCAATTTTGTAAGGCGCTCACACAAAGAAAACTTCGTATTATGTAATCTAAATTTTTAGCGATAATATTTTTTCTTTCCCTTCTTTTCTTTTTTTAACAGACAAAAAAAATAAATAAAAAACATTATCAAATCAAAAAGTCCCCTTATGTTTCAGCGTAAATTGGTACCTAACATCAACTGTTCATGGAATAAAATGTAATGTAAAAGTTCTATTTTTTCAAATCTGAATCTAACACTTGCAAAGTCAAAAGAATTTTTTTAAAAAGTCCTATATTTTTATAAACCTGAAATAAAGATCAGATAAAAAATGTTAGGTATCCTTTATTTTCTTTCCTTTTTTTTTTCTTTTTTAAATTTATTTTTCGAGCTTCGTGTTTGAAGGATTTTTTTCTTTTTTTTTTCATGTAATAACAAGATGCATAGATATACACACATATCGATATATATCCGGAGAGAGACAGAAAGAGAGAAAGCGTGAGAGAGAAAGAGATATTGCATATTCTAGAGACACTTTTTTCTCATCTCTGTTTTTTTTTTTTTTTTTTTTTTTGTGTGGGACACATTTCTTACTTTTTTTTTTCGAAGGGTTACTTTCAATACTCTTTTTTTTTTTTTTAAATCGATCTTTTGTAAACCGTTTTTTTTTTTTTTTGTAGGTGCAAGACAATTTTTTGTTCAGGTTCTGAATTTTCCTTTTTTGAGTGCGTTTTTTTTTTTTTTTTTTTTTTTTTTTTGTGCGCGTGTGTACTGGTCTGCCATTTTTTTTAAATTTTGCCAGAAATAATAATTTTTTCCGTTTTTAAAGACCGTGGACCATTTTTTTTTTATTCGATTCGTCTAGTGGTCATTATTTTTGGTTGTGCCGTGGGTTTAAGAGTCGAAATTATTTCCATGCTGGGAAACAATATGTCTTGGTCATAGTGCATCATTTATACTGCGACACAGATGCGACGAGATCCGTCTGGTAATTAACCAGGGTCAATCCTGCGTCTTAAGGCAACCATTTATAACACTATCAGCCGGCCACCGAGGTGTGACCGACAGACGTGTTATAGTAAATGTCTTAAAGCGGTCTCATGAAGACATGAAGATGGGCCAGTCATTTGGGTCTGTGTAGTAAGAAGAAAATCATACCTGAGATGTTGGATCTGGGTGTGGCTGCTTTCTTTTCTCAAGATGATCTCTTCACCCTGGTGGCATTCTGGTGGGAATCTTCATTTCTTTGTCCTCAGGGCCGCCTTTCGACTTAAGACATTTATGAAGGAATTCATGGCAGACACAAGAAAAACGACACGCGACACAATTGTAATATACAAAGGTATAACTAACTATTTTATTTTACATCAGAGATACAATATATATTACAAAAAAAAAACAATTTACAATTAATTTTTACAATAGGCTTTTCAAAGCTAACTAACCTACCCTAACTAGTGTTGAGGGAGGGGGTGGCCCCCCTCATTTACGAAGAGACAGTCTATGCGTCCTCACATCATGGTGGTCGTGCAGGAAAAAAGACAGAAAGATAGCAAGGGGATTATGGGAAGGGGTTTCTCTGTATCTCTACGCTCATGGACAATTTACCACCCGTCCATGCTGCAGAGTGTGTTAGAAACAGTGGCACAAGGAAATAGTGCCACACCCTAACCCTAACCCTAACCCTAACCCTAACCCTAACCCTAACCCTAACCCTAAACCCTAAACCCTAAACCCTAACCCTAACCCTAACCCTAACCCTAACCCTAACCCTAACCCTAACCCTAAACCCTAACCCTAACCCTAACCCTAACCCTAACCCTAACCCTAACCCTAACCCTAACCCAAACCCTAACCCTAACCCTAACCCTAACCCTAACCCTAACCCTAACCCTAACCCTAACCCTAAACCCTAACCCTAACCCTAACCCTAACCCTAACCCTAACCCAAACCCTAACCCTAACCCTAACCCTAACCCTAACCCTAACCCTAACCCTAAACCCTAACCCTAACCCTAACCCTAACCCTAACCCTAACCCTAACCCAAACCCTAACCCTAACCCTAACCCTAACCCTAACCCTAACCCTAACCCTAACCCTAACCCCTAACCCTAACCCTAACCCTAAACCCTAACCCTAACCCTAACCCTAACCCTAACCCTAAAACCTAACCCTAACCCTAACCCTAACCCTAACCCTAACCCTAACCCTAACCCTAACCCTAAACCCTAACCCTAACCCTAACCCTAACCCTAACCCTAACCCTAACCCTAACCCTAAACCCTAACCCTAACCCTAACCCTAACCCTAACCCTAACCCTAACCCTAAACCCTAACCCTAACCCTAACCCTAACCCTAACCCTAACCCTAACCCTAACCCTAAACCCTAACCCTAACCCTAACCCTAACCCTAACCCTAACCCTAACCCTAACCCTAACCCCAACCGTAAACCTAAACCCTAAACCAAAACCTAACCCTAAACCCTAACCCTAACCCTAACCCGAAACCCTAACCCGAAACCCTAACCCTGACCCTAAACCTTAACCCTAACCCTTACCCTACACCCTCACCCTAACCCTAACCCTAACACTAAACGCTAACCGTAACCCTAACCCCAAAACCCTTACCCTAAACCTTTACACTAACGCTAACCCTAACCTCTTTACACTTCAATAGATAATACCAAACTATTTATATATACTATTTTAGTAGCCCAAAATTCCTTACACTTCAAAAGATAATGCCTTACTATTGATATATACTATTTTAGTCACCTAAATTCCTTACACATACAAAAGATAATGCCATACTATTGATATATACTATTTTAGTAACCTATCTTCCTTACACTTAATTAGATAATGCCAAACTTTTGATATATACTGTTTTAGTCACCTTAATTCCTTACACTTAAATACATAATGCCAAACTATTGATATATATTTTTTTAGTCAGCTAAATTCCTTACACTTCAAGAGATAATGCCAAACTATAATATATACTATTTTAGTCACCTAAATTCCTTACACTTCAATAGATATGGCCAAACTATTGATATATACTATTTTAGTCACCTTAGTTCCTTACACTTCTATAGATAATTCCAAACTATTGATATATAATATTTAAGTCTACTAAAGTACTTACACTTCGAAAGATAATGCAAAACTATTAATATATAATATTTTAGTCCCATAAATTCCTTACACTTCAATAGATAATGCCAAATTATTGATATATACTAATTTAGTCACCTAAATTCCTTAAACTTAAATAGATAATGCCAAACTGTTGATATACACTATTTTAGTCACTTAAATTCCTTACACTTCAATAGATAATGCCACACTATTGATATATACTATTTTAGTCCCGCAAGTTCCTTACACTTCAATAGATAATGCCAACCTACTTATATATACTATTTTAGTCACCTAAATTCCTTACGCTTCAATAGATAATGCCAAATTATTGATATATACTATTTTAGTCATCTAAATTCCTTACACTTAAATACATAATGCCAAACTATTGATATATTTTATTTTAGTCACCTAAATTCCTTACACTTCAAAATATAATGCCAAACTATTGATATATACTATTTAAGTCACATAAATTCCTTACCCTTCAAAAGATAATGCCAAGCTATTGATATATACTATATTAGTGGCCTAAATTCCTTACACTAGAATATATAATGCCAAAATATTGATATATACTATTTTAGTCACCTAAATTCCTTACACTTCAATAGATAATGCCAAACTATTGATATATACTATTTAAGTCACCGAAATTCTTCACACTTCAAAAGACATTGCCAAACTATTGATATATACTTTTTTAGTCACCTGAATTCCTTACACTTAAAGACATAAAGCCAAACTATTTATATATACTACTTTGTTCGCCCCAAATTAAAAAATTCAGTTCAAATGATAATGCACAACTATTGATATATACTATTTTAATCACCTAAATTCCTTATACTTAAATAGATAAGTCCAAACTATTGATATATACTATTTTTGTCACCTAAATTCCTTACACGTCAATAGATAATGCACAACTACTAATATATACTATTTTAGTCACTTAAAGTCCTTACAGTTCAAGAGATAAGACCAAACTATTGATATATACTATTTTAGTAATCTAAATTCCTTACGCTTCAATAGATAATTCGAAACTATTGATACATACTTTTTTAGTCACCTTAATTCCTTACACTTCAATAGATAATGCCAAACTATTGATACATACTGTTTTAATCACCCAAAACGTCTTACACTTAAATAGATAATGCCAAACTATTGATATATCCTATTTTAGTAACCTAAATTCCTTTCACTTCAAAAGATAAGGCCAAACCATTGATATATACTATTGTAGTCACCTAAATTCCTTCCATTTCAATAGATAATGCCAAACTAGTGATATATACTATTTTAGTCACCTAAATTCCTTTAACCTCAAAACATAAAGCCAAACAATTGATATATACTATTTTAGTCACCTAAATTCCTTTAACCTCAAAACATAAAGCCAAACAATTGATATATACTATTTTAGTCACCTAAATTCCTTACACTTCAATAGATAATGCCAAACTGTTGATATATAATATTTTAGTCACCTTAATTCCTTACACTAAAATACATAAAGCCAAACAATTGATATATACTATTTTAGTCACATAAATTCCTTACACTTCAAAAGATAAAGCCAAACTATTGATATATACTATTTTTGTCACATAAATTCCTTACATGTCAATAGATAATGCCAAACTATTGATATATACTATTTTAGTAACCCAAAATTGCTTACACTTCAATAGATAATGCCAAACTATTGATATATACTATTTTAGTCACCTAAATTCCTTACACGTAAACAGATAATGCCGAACTATTGATATATAATATTTTAGTCACCCAAAATTTCTTACACTTAAATAGATAATGCCAAACTATTGATATATACTATTTTAGTCACCTAAATTCCTTACACGTAAACAGATAATGCCGAACTATTGATATATAATATTTTAGTCACCCAAAATTTCTTACACTTCAATAGATAATGCCAAACTATTAATATATACTATTGTAGTCACCTAAATTCCTAACACTTCAAAAGATAATGCCAAACTATAGATATATACAATTTTAGTCCCCTAAATTCCTCTTACTAAAATAGAAAATGCCAAACTCTTGATACATACGATTTTTTACACCTAAATTCCTTAAACGTCAATAGATAATGCCTAACTACTAACATATACTATTTTAGTAACCTAAATTACTGACACTTCAAAAGATAATGCCACACTATTGGTATATACTGTTTTAGTAACCTAAATTCTTTACACTTTAATAGATAATTCCAAACTATTGATATATACTATTTTAGTAACCCAAAATTGCTTACACTTCAATAGATAGGGCCAAACTATTGATATATACTATTTTAGTCACCTAAATTCCTCACACATAAAAAGATAATGCCAAACTATTGATATATAGTATTTAATCACGATAATTCCTTACACTTCAATAGATAATGCCAAACTATTGATATATACTATTTTAGTCACCTAAATTCCTTTCACTTCAAAACAAAATACCAAACATATTTTAGTCACGTAAATTCCTTACACTTCAATAGATAATGCCAAACTATTTATATATACTATTTTAGCCACCCAAAATTTCTTACACTTCAATAGTAATGCCAAACTATAGATATATACTAATTTAGTCACCTAAATCCCTTACACTTCATAAATAATGCCAACCTATTGATACATACTGTTTTAGTCACCACAAATTACTTACACTTCAATAGATAATGCCAAACTATTGATATATACTTTTTTAGTCACATAAATTCCTTGCACTTCAATAGATAATGCCAAACTATTGATATAGACTGTTTTAGTCACCCAAAATGTCTAACACTTAAATAGATAATGCACAACTATTGATATATACTATGTCATAATATAGGCTAATAGACTATTATTCGCCTAGAGTTATGCCCCTTGGCCCGTGACGTATGAATCTCGTCCGCCATTGTTTCTCAGTGCAACGTTTACTACTAGACAATAAAGAACGCATTTTACACCACCTTCGAGTCTGTTTATCAATGCTTCCAAAGTATGTATTATCACGACATGGTGTCTGAAGTTGGATCCTCTAAAGAATCAAAGGAATAGTAACAATATTACTCTAAAAAAAAAAAAAAAAAAAAAAACAACGAACATTTTCGGGATCTAAAAAAAAATTAATACAAAACGCACGTGGTGTCGGTATTTTTCTCGCAATCGACGATGAATACATATTCGCAACTACCACCTCCAACAATCGATTGGAACACTTCAAATTTGGCCAAATCAATGGACCGATTTATCAGGCAAGTTCATTTATATTTCGATGGCCCAATGAAAGACGTAGATTCAGACACAAAGTTAAATTACTTGCTAATATGGTCTGGTATCGAGGGCCAGGAAATAAGTGACACTTTTCCCTTTCGACAGGGAGAAGAAAGGACATTGGATAAATATATCCAATTTTTTAAGGAATATGCGAATCCGCGATCGAACTTTCGTGTAGCTAGATACAACCTACTAAAATGTAAACAAAACGCGGATGAATCGGCACACGCATTTCTAAGTCGGCTGCGTCAGACAGCCAAACAGTGTGAATACGGTCGGACGGTGGAAGAGACCATTGTGTTGGACCTATTCATATTCGGTATTTATTTACAGTCTGCACAAAAGTCCCTAATAAGAGAAGGAAGCGATCTCACGATCGAGAAAGCACTCGGAATCGTCGAGACAGAAGAAGCCACGTGTAAACAAATGGAAGCATTACATACAACAGCAGTAGAAGACAGCTCTACACTCGCAGTTAGAGCCAGACAGCCCAGTGGACCTACCACATGTGGTAATTGTGGCACAAAACACCATCAATATAAATGCCCAGCTAAAGGCAAATACTGCCTAAAATGCAATAAAAAGGGACACTTTGCTAAAGTTTGCCACTCTAAAATGGGAGACGAGGGGCACACACGCAGACAGTCATTCCAGCCACAGAGGAAATATAATAAGAATAAAATCCACATGGCAGCAGCACATATGGGTAGCAACGACGACAGTTCCACAGAGGAGCTGTACTTTCACACAGTAAAGGAATTACCGTTAGCGACCACAGAAGCTTTCACAAAACTGAAGATAGGCAACAGCAAAGCCCAAATAGAGGTTGACGCGAAAATCGACACAGGTGCAATGAGCAATCTGTTACCTAAACAGGTATTCAAGGAACTGAAAGGAGTACCACTGGAAAAATCAGCTATAAGGCTAATTGCGTTTGGAGGCTCAACGATAGACCAAGAAGGGACCTGTCGTTTAGGGGTCAGATCTCGCGACAAGTTCGTTAAAGCGACCTTTCACGTGGTGAAATCAAGAGACCCTATACTAATAGGACTCCAAACATCAAGAGAATTAGGGCTAGTCACCCTTAACTTGGCTATAAAAACGGACACAACTCATGTGATGGGCAAAGCATCCCGGCCTACTCCCCCGCACGACATGAAACCGGTCCCCGTGCAGGAACCATGTACGATGGGAAACCTTGGAGAAAGGAGGAAAATCATTGAGGAATTTCCAGACGTATTCGACTCCATTGGTTGTCTGCCAGGTGAACACACCATCCATTTAAACCCCGAAGTACCACCAGTTGTCCACCCACCACGTCGAGTCCCAATATCCCTAAAAGGAAAGTTGAAATTGGAGTTGGACTCCTTAGAGGCCCAGGGAATAATTTCCCCTGTAAAGGACCCAACGCCCTGGGTAAACTCATTCGTCTGTACCACTAAAAGGAACGGATCGGTCAGGCTATGCCTCGACCCCCGAGACTTAAATAAAGCAGTGCACAGACCACACTATGCGACTCCGACATTCGAAGACATCACTGCGAAACTAGACAACGCTAGATGGTTCACAAAAGTCGATATCAAGTCCGGCTACTGGCATTTGAAACTGGACGAAAAGTCGAGACGTCTCACAACATTCATTACCCCACATGGCAGATACATGTACAACAGGTACCCGATGGGAGTCAAATCTGCCCAAGATGAGTTCCAAAGAGCCATGCAGGAAAACTTCGGAGACCTCGAAAATGTCCTATCCATATGCGACGACATAGTAGTGTACGGATTCGAGGAAGACGGCAGTGACCATGACAAGGCACTGAGGCAGCTAATGTTTAGAGCAAGGGAAAGAAACTGCAGGTTTAATTCAGAGAAATTTGTGGTGAAAACCTCCGAAATCCCTTTCTACGGCCACATAATCTCAAGAGACGGTGTCAAGCCAGATCCCCGGAAAATAGAGGCGATCACACAGATGCAACCCCCCGAGGATGCAAAGCAGCTCACCAGCTTCCTAGGCCTGGTGAACTACTTGAACAAATTCTCTCCACGACTCGCGACACTGACAAAACCCCTACGTGAGTTAACATCGAAGAAGAATGACTTCACATGGTCTTCACAGGAGCAACAGGCATTCGAAGAAATCAAAAAAGAGATCGGAAATCATACGACACTCCGATACTTCGACCCTAAAGAACCAATAGTGCTACAGGTAGATGCGTCTTCAATGGGTATAGGCGCGGCTCTGCTACAAAACGACAGACCAGTAGCATTCGCGAGCAAGGCACTTTCCGGACCAGAAACACGCTACTCAAACATAGAGAGGGAGATGTTGGCTATCGTCTTTGGCCTGGAGAAATTTCACAGTTACGTTTGGGGCCACAAAACGACAATTCATACGGATCACAAGCCATTGGAGTCGATAGCATTGAAAAATCTAGCACAAGCACCCCCAAGACTGGCTAGAATGTTATTGAAGGTCGAGGGATATGATTTTACTGTAAAATATACCCCAGGAAAAACAGTTCCAATTGCAGACTGCTTGTCACGAGTAGCACCCAGACCCAGTGGGCACATTGAAGGGATCGATCTCAACGTCCATAGCATGATCTCATACCTCAACTTTGCGCCGACGAGAGTTGAAGATATAAGAGTGGAAACATCCCAGGATCCACTCCTAAAGCAACTTGTAAGCATGGTATTGACCGGCTGGCCTTCCAACCGGGCTGACTGCCCAGGAATTCTCCTGCCATTCTGGAATTTCAGAGATGAGATTGGGGTCCAGGATGGAATTCTACTCAAGAGCCAGAGAATCATTATCCCAGCCTCGTTGCAAAGAGGCATACTGGAAGAGTTGCATGCTTCACACCAAGGAGTAGAGAGAACGAGGTTACGAGCGCGTTCAGCGGTGTACTGGATAGGGTTAAATAAGGACATAGAAGATATAGTCCGAGAGTGCCACACATGCCAGAAATACCAAGCCAGTATCCCGCCCGAATCAATACTCCAGCACGAAACCCCTACGTACCCCTGGCAGTACGTCAGCACAGACTTGTTCAGATTGGCAGGGAAAGAATATCTGCTTGTGGCAGATCAGTACAGCCGAAACCCCTTCGTACGACGCCTTCCGTCCGCCTCATCAATATCCGTTATTAGAAGTATTAAGACGATATTTGAGGAACAAGGAGTGCCGGAAATCTTGTACTCGGACAATGGTCCACAATTTACAAGTAAAGATTTCAGGGATTTCGCCAGGACGTACAGCTTCCAACACAGGACATCGTCCCCACATTACCCCAAGTTTAACGGATTCGCCGAAAGAATGGTGGGAACATGCAAGAAAATTTTGACGAAGGCAGGGGAAACTGGTCAAGACAGCTACCTAGCAATGATGGCTTACAGAGCCACGCCACTGTCATCAGACATTAAGTCCCCGGCAGAGTTACTCAACGGACGAAAAATACGGACACCCCTAGTATCCAAGCAACAACTTGGCGATGAGCAGACTAGGACAGCCATACAGAAACAGAAAGATCATTCTAAGGTCTGCTATGACAGGAAACATAACAGACACCACTCCCACCTACATGCAGGACAGAATGTCTATGTCCAGCAGGAAAAAGCAAAGATATGGGAGCCTGGAAAAATTCAGCGCTCCAGCGTGACACCCAGATACTACATAGTTGAATCTGAGAACGGTAACACCTATAGAAGGAACAGGCAGTTCCTCAGACCAGCTGGGAGGAGATCAACAACCGCAAATAGATCCGACCAACCTCGCCCCAGCGACTCTCCACTGGATCCCACCCAGAAGGAAGGTCCCCCCCCTAAACAAATCGAACAGCCGACCACCGAACAACACTCCAGCGGCACGCCTCACACCCGAACTGAGAAACTCACCCCCGAATTAAGAAGATCTCAGAGACGAGTGAATGCTCCTCAGAAACTGAACTTATAGGTTACACTATCCTAAAAAAAAGAGACAATACCATTACCCTAGAACAATGGAGACAAGCTAAATAATATATTAGAGACTATGTTATCCCTTAATCAGATAAAGGCTAAATATCGCCCTTGGACTATATACATATATATGGAAGGGAAGGGATGTCATAATATAGGCTAATAGACTATTAGTCGCCTAGAGTTATGCCCTTGGCCCGTGACGTATGAATCTCGTCCGCCATTGTTTCTCAGTGCAACGTTTGCTACTAGACAATAAAGAACGCATTTTACACCACCTTCGAGTCTGTTTATCAATGCTTCCAAAGTATGTATTATCACGACATACTATTTTAGTCATCCTAAATTTCTTAACTTCAATAGATAATGCCAAACTATTTATATATAATATTTTAGTCACCTAAATTCCTTACACTTCAATAGATAATGCCAAACTATTGATATATACTAATCTAGTCACAAAAATTTCCTTACATTTAAAAAGATAATGTCAAACTATTGATGTATACTATTTTAGTCACCTAAATTCCTTACACTTCAAAAGATAATGCCAAACTATTGATATATACTATTTTAGTCACCTAAATTCCTTACACTTCAAAAGATAATGTCAAACTATTGATATATACTATTTTAGTCACCTAAATTCCTTACATTTCTTACGATAATGCCAAACTATTGATATATACTATTTTAGTCACGTAAATTCCTACCACTTCAAAAGATAATTCCAAACTATTGATATATAATAGTTTAGTCCCCTAAATTCCTTACATGTCAAAAGATAATGCCAAACTATTGATATATACTATTTTAGTCACATAAATTCTTTAAACTTCAAAAGATAATGCCAAACTATTGATAGATACTATTTTAGTTCATTAAATTCCTTACACTTCAATAGATAATGCCAAACTATAAATATATACTATTTTAGTCACCGAAATTCCTCACACTTCAAAAGATAATGCCAAACTATTGATATATACTACTTTGGTCACCCCAAGTTTCTGACAGTTAAAAAGATAATGCCAAACTATTGATATATACAATTGTAGTCACCCAAAATGTCTTACACTTCAATAGATAATACTAAACTATGGATATATACTATTTTAGTCACACAAAATTGCTTACACTTCAATAGATAATGCCAAACTATTGAATATGTACTATTTTAGTCACCTAAATTCCTTACACTTAAATAGATAAGTCCAAACTATTGATATATACCATTTTAGTCACAAAAAAGTTCTTACACGTCAAAATATAATGCCAAACTATTGATATATACTATTTTAGTCACCCAAAATTTCTTACTCTTCAATAGATAATGCCAAACCATAGATATATACGAATTTAGTCGACTAAATTACTTACACTGCAATAGATAATGCCATTCTATTGATACATACTGTTTTAATCACCCAAATTTTCTTACACTTAAATAGATAATGCCAAACAATAGATATATACTATTTTAGTCACCTAAATTCCTTACACTTCAAAAGATAATGCCAAACTATTGATATATAATATTTTAGTCACCCAAAACTTCTTACACTTCAATAGATAATGCAAAACTTTTGATATATACTATTGTAGTCACCTAAATTCCTTACACTTAAATGGATAATTCCAAACTATTGATATATACTATTTTAGTCACCTAAATTTCTTACACTTCAATATAAAATAGTATGTATCAATAGTTTTGTATTATCTATTGAAGTGTAAGGAATTAAGATGACTAAAATAGTGTGTATCAATAGTTATGCATTATCTATTGCAGGGTAAGGAATATAAGTGACTAAAATTGTGTGTATAAATAGTTATGCATTATCTTTTGAAGTGTAAGGAATTGAGGTGACTAAAATAGTATATATCAATAGTTTGGCATTATCTATTGAATTGTAAGGAATTTAGGTGACTAAAATAGTATATATCAATAGTTTGGCATTATCTTTTGAAGTGTAAGGAATTTACGTGACAAAAATAGTATATATAAATAGTTTGGCATTATCTGTTGAATTGTAAGGAATTAAGGTGACTAAAATAGTATATATCAATAGTTTGGACTTAACTATTGAAGTGTAAAGAATTTAGGTTACTGAAATGGTATATATCATTAGGTTGGCATTATCTTTTGAAGTGTAAGGAATTAAGGTGACTAAAATAGTATATATCAATAGTTTGGACTTAACTATTGAAGTGTAAAGAATTTAGGTTACTGAAATGGTATATATCATTAGGTTGGCATTATCTTTTGAAGTGTAAGGAATTTAGGTGACTAAAATAGTATATATCAATAGTTTGGACTTAACTATTGAAGTGTAAAGAATTTAGGTTACTGAAATGGTATATATCATTAGGTTGGCATTATCTTTTGAAGTGTAAGGAATTAAGGTGACTAAAATAGTATATATCAATAGTTTGGACTTAACTATTGAAGTGTAAAGAATTTAGGTTACTGAAATGGTATATATCAATAGTGTGGCATTATCTTTGGAAGTGTAAGAATTTACGTGACTAAAATAGTATACATCAATAGTTATGCAATGTCTATTGAAGTGTAAGGAATTTAGGTGACTAAAAGAGTATATATCAATAGTTTGGCATTATCAATGAAAATGTAAGGAATTTAGGTGACTAAAATAGTATCTATCAATTGTTTTGCATTATCTATTGAAGTGTAAGAAATTTTGGGTGACTAGAATAGTATATATCAATAGTTTGGCATTATCTTTTGAAGTGTAAGGAATTTAGGTGACTAAAATAGTATATACCAAAGTTTGGCAATGTCTATTTAAGTGTAAGAGATTTTGGGTGAATAAAATAGTATATATCAATAGTGTGGCATTATTTATTGAAGTGTAAGGAAGTTAGATGACTAAAATAGTATATATCAATAGTTTGGCATTATCTGTTGAATTTTAAGGAATTTACGTGACTAAAATAGTATTTATCAATAGTTTGTACTTAACTATTGAAGTGTAAAGAATTGAGGTGACTGAAATGGTATATATCAATAGTTTGGCATTATCTATTGAAGTGTAAGGAATTTAGGTGGCTAAAATAGTATATATTAATAGTTTGGCATTATCTATTGAAGTATTAAGAATTTAGGGGACTGAAATATTATATATCAATAGTTTGGCATAACCTATTGAAGTGTAAGGAATTAAGATGACTAACATAGGATATATCAATAGTTTGGCATTATGTTTTTAAGTGTAAGGAATTTAGGTGACTTAAATAGTATATATCAATAGTTTGGCATTATCTAGTTAAGTGTAAGACAGTTTGGGTGACTACAATATTATATATCAATTGTTTTGCATTATCTATTGACGTGTAAGGAATTTAGGTGACTAAAATAGTGTGTATCAAGAGTTTGGCATTATCTATTCAAGTGTAAAGAATTTACGTGACTAAAATAGTATATAACAATAATTTGGCATTAGCTATTGAAGTGTAAGGAATTTAGGTGGCCAAAATAGTATATATCAATAGCTTTGCATTATCTATTGAAGTGTAAGGAATTTAGGTGACTTAAAGAGTATATATCAATAGTTTGGATTTATCTTTTGAAGTGTAAGGAATTTAGGTCACTAATATAGTATATATCAATAGCTTGGCATTATCTTTTGAAGGGTAAGGAATTTAGGTGACTTAAAGAGTATATATCAATAGTTTGGCTTTATCTTTTGAAGTGTAAGGAATTTCGGTGACTAAAATAGTATATATCAATTGTTAGGCATTATCTGTTTTTGTTTCTCTTATAAACGGTGTTAAAATATCTTAGAATCACACGAAATACACATATTAAAGTAATGAACATATCATTAAACTCAAATGAACATAGTACACTAATAAAAAATATCATTAAAACTACTGCCGTTTTCTCTATCAATAAATTGAAAAATAGATTAGAATTAAGGGAAATAATTAGATCAAACTAATGGCAATATCATGAAAATAACCAGGCGAAATAAATTAAAGTAATTGCAATATCTCAGTCATTTTCTCTAAAAACTATCGCTAAATAATATTGATACCTACTATTTTAGTCATCTAAATTCCTTACACTTCAATAGATAATGCATAACTATTTATACATACGATTTTAATCATCTAAATTCCTTACACTTCAATAGATAATGCATAACTATTGATACATACAATTTTAGTCATCTAAATTCCTTACACATCAATATATATCGCATAACTATTGATACATACTATTTAAGTCATCTAAATTCCTTACACTTCAATAGATAATGCATAACTATTAATACACACTATTTTAGTCACTTATATTCCTTAGCCTTCAATAGACAATGCATAACTATTGGTACACACTATTTTAGTCATCTAAATTACTTACACTTCAATAGATAATACAAAACTATTGATACATACAATTTTAGTCATCTAAATTCCTTACACATCAATAGATATCGCATAACTATTGATGCATACTATTTAAGTAATCTAAATTCCTTACACTTCAATAGATAATACAAAACTATCGATACATACTATTTTAGTCATCTAAATTACTTACACTTTAATAGATAATGCATAACTATTGATACATACTCTTTTAGTCATCTAAATTCCTTACACTTCAATAGATAATGCATAACTATTGATACATACTTTTTTAGTCATCTAAATTCCTTACACTTCAATAGATAATGCATAACTATCGATACATACTATTTTAGTCATCTAAATTCCTTACACTTCAATAGATAATGCATAACTATTGATACATACTATTTTAGTCATCTAAATTCCTTACACTTCAATAGATAATGCATAACTATTGATACATACTATTTTAGTCATCTAAATTCCTTACACATTAATAGATAATACTTAACTATTGATACATAGTATTTAAGTCATCTAAATTCCTTACACATTAATAGATAATGCATAACTATTGATAATACTATTTTAGTCATCTAAATTCTTCACACTTCAATAGATAATGCATAACTATTTATACATACGATTTTAATCATCTAAATTCCTTACACTTCAATAGATAATGCATAACTATTGATACATACAATTTTACTCATCGAAATTCCTTACACATCAATATATATCGCATAACTATTGATACATACTATTTAAGTCATCTAAATTCCTTACACTTCAATAGATAATGCATAACTATTGATACACACTATTTTAGTCATCTAAATTACTTACACTTCAATAGATAATACAAAACTATTGATACATACAATTTTAGTCATCTAAATTCCTTACACATCAATAGATATCGCATAACTATTGATGCATACTATTTAAGTCATCTAAATTCCTTACACATCAATAGATAATACAAAACTATCGATACATATTATTTTAGTCATCTAAATTAATTACACTTTAATAGATAATGCATAACTATTGATACATACTCTTTTAGTCATCTAAATTCCTTACACTTCAATAGATAATGCATAACTATCGATACATACTATTTTAGTCATCTAAATTCCTTACACTTCAATAGATAATACAAAACTATCGATACATACTCTTTTAGTCATCTAAATTCCTTACACTTCAATAGATAATGCATACCTATTTATAATACTATTTTAGTCATCTAAATTCCTTACACATTAATAGATAATACATAACTATTGATACATAGTATTTAAGTCATCTAAATTCCTTGTACATTAATAGATAATGCATAACTATTGATAATACTATTTTAGTCATCTAAATTCTTCACACTTCAATAGATAATGCATAACTATTGATACATACTATTTTAGTCATCTAAATTCTTCACACTTCAATAGATAATGCATAACTATTGATACATACAATTTTAGTCATCGAAATTCCTTACACTTCAATAGATAATGCATAACTATTGATACATACTATTTTAGTCATCTAAATTTATTACACTTCAATAGATAATGCATAACTATTGATACATACTATTTAAGTCATCTAAATTTATTACACTTCAATAGATAATGCATAACTATTGATACATACTATTTTAGTCATCTAAATTCCTTACACTTCAATAGATAATGCATAACTATTGATACATACAATTTTAGTCATCTAAATTTATTACACTTCAATAGATAATGCATAACTATTGATACATAGTATTTAAGTCATCTAAATTCCTTACACATCAATAGATAATGCATAACTATTGATACATACTATTTTAGTCATCTAAATTCCTTACACTTCAATAGATAATGCATAACTATTGATACATACTATTTTAGTCATCTAAATTCCTTACACATCAATAGATAATGCATAACAATTGATACATACAATTTTAGTCATCTAAATTCCTTACACATCAATAGATAATGCATAACTATTGATACATACAATTTTAGTCATCTAAATTCCTTACACATCAATAGATAATGCATAACTATTGATACATACTATTTTAGTCATCTAAATTCCTTACACATCAATAGATAATGCATACATATTGATACATACTATTTTAGTCATCTAAATTAATTACACATCAATAGATAATGCATAACTATTGATACATACTATTTTAGTCATCTAAATTCCTTACACATAACTAGATAATGCATAACTATTGATACATACTATTTTAGTCATCTAAATTCCTTACACATCAATAGATAATGCATAACAATTGATACATACAATTTTAGTCATCTAAATTCCTTACACATCAATAGATAATGCATAACTATTGATACATACAATTTTAGTCATCTAAATTCCTTACACATCAATAGATAATGCATAACTATTGATACATACAATTTTAGTCATCTAAATTCCTTACACATCAATAGATAATGCATAACTATTGATACATACTATTTTAGTCATCTAAATTCCTTACACATCAATAGATAATGCATAACTATTGATACATACTATTTTAGTCATCTAAATTCCTTACACTTCAATAGATAATGCATAACTATTGATACATACTATTTTAGTCATCTAAATTCGTTACATATCAATAGATAATGCATAACTATTGATACATACTATTTTAGTCATCTAAATTCCTTACACATCAATAAATATCGCATAACTATTGATACATACAATTTTAGTCATCTAAATTCCTTACACTTCGATAGATAATACATAACTATTGATACATACTATTTAAGTCATCTAAATTCCTTACACTTCAATAGATAATGCATAACTATTGATACATACTATTTTAGTCATCTAAATTCCTTACACATCAATAGATAATGCATAACTATTGATACATACAATTTTAGTCATCTAAATTCCTTACACTTCGATAGATAATGCATAACTATTGATACATACTATTTTAGTCATCTAAATTCCTTACACATCAATAGATAATGCATAACTATTGATACATACTATTTTAGTCATCTAAATTCCTTACACATCAATAGATAATGCATAACTATTGATACATACAATTTTAGTCATCTAAATTCCTTACACTTCAATAGATAATGCATAACTATTGATACATACTATTTTAGTCATCTAAATTCCTTACACTTCAATAGATAATGCATAACTATTGATACATACTATTTTAGTCATCGAAATTCCTTACACATCAATAGATAATGCATAACTATTGATACATACTATTTTAGTCATCTAAATTAATTACACATCAATAGATAATGCATAACTATTGATACATACTATTTTAGTCATCTAAATTCCTTACACTTCAATAGATAATGCATAACTATTGATACATACTATTTTAGTCATCTAAATTTATTACACTTCAATAGATAATGCATAACTATTGATACATACTATTTTAGTCATCGAAATTCCTTACACATCAATAGATAATGCATAACTATTGATACATACTATTTTAGTCATCTAAATTCCTTACACATCAATAGATAATGCATAACTATTGATACATACTATTTTAGTCATCTAAATTCCTTACACATCAATAGATAATGCATAACAATTGATACATACAATTTTAGTCATCTAAATTCCTTACACATCAATAGATAATGCATAACTATTGATACATACAATTTTAGTCATCTAAATTCCTTACACATCCATAGATAATGCATAACTATTGATACATACAATTTTAGTCATCTAAATTCCTTACACATCAATAGATAATGCATAACTATTGATACATACTATTTTAGTCATCTAAATTCCTTACACATCAATAGATAATGCATAACTATTGATACATACTATTTTAGTCATCTAAATTCCTTACACTTATATAGATAATGCATAACTATTGATACATACTATTTTAGTCATCGAAATTCCTTACACATCAATAGATAATGCATAACTATTGATACATACTATTTTAGTCATCTAAATTCCTTACACATCAATAAATATCGCATAACTATTGATACATACAATTTTAGTCATCTAAATTCCTTACACTTCGATAGATAATGCATAACTATTGATACATACTATTTAAGTCATCTAAATTCCTTACACTTCAATAGATAATGCATAACTATTGATACATACTATTTTAGTCATCTAAATTCCTTACACATCAATAGATAATGCATAACTATTGATACATACAATTTTAGTCATCTAAATTACTTACACTTCAATAGATAATGCATAACTATTGATACATACAATTTTAGTCATCTAAATTCCTTACACATCAATAGATAATGCATAACTATTGATACATACTATTTTAGTCATCTAAATTCCTTACACATCAATAGATAATGCATAACTATTGATACATACAATTTTAGTCATCTAAATTCCTTACACTTCGATAGATAATGCATAACTATTGATACATACTATTTTAGTCATCTAAATTCCTTACATATCAATAGATAATGCATAACTATTGATACATACTATTTTAGTCATCTAAATTCCTTACACATCAATAGATAATGCATAACTATTGATACATACAATTTTAGTCATCTAAATTACTTACACTTCAATAGATAATGCATAACTATTGATACATACAATTTTAGTCATCTAAATTCCTTACACTTCAATAGATAATGCATAACTATTGATACATACTATTTTAGTCATCGAAATTCCTTACACATCAATAGATAATGCATAACTATTGATACATACTATTTTAGTCATCTAAATTAATTACACATCAATAGATAATGCATAACTATTGATACATACTATTTTAGTCATCTAAATTCCTTACACTTCAATAGATAATGCATAACTATTGATACATACTATTTTAGTCATCTAAATTTATTACACTTCAATAGATAATGCATAACTATTGATACATACTATTTTAGTCATCGAAATTCCTTACACATCAATAGATAATGCATAACTATTGATACATACTATTTTAGTCATCTAAATTTATTACACTTCAATAGATAATGCATAACTATTGATACATACTATTTTAGTCATCTAAATTTATTACACTTCAATAGATAATGCATAACTATTGATACATACTATTTTAGTCATCGAAATTCCTTACACATCAATAGATAATGCATAACTATTGATACATACTATTTTAGTCATCTAAATTAATTACACATCAATAGATAATGCATAACTATTGATACATACTATTTTAGTCATCTAAATTCCTTACACTTCAATAGATAATGTTAACTATTGATACATACTATTTTAGTCATCTAAATTTATTACACTTCAATAGATAATGCATAACTATTGATACATACTATTTTAGTCATCTTAATTCCTTACACTTCAATAGATAATGCATAACTATTGATACATACTATTTTAGTCATCTAAATTTATTACACTTCAATAGATAATGCATAACTATTGATACATACTATTTTAGTCATCTAAATTCCTTACACTTCAATAGATAATGCATAACTATTGATACATACTATTTTAGGCATCGAAATTCCTTACACATCAATAGATAATGCATAACTATTGATACATACTATTTTAGTCATCTAAATGAATTACACATCAATAGATAATGCATAACTATTGATACATACTATTTTAGTCATCTAAATTCCTTACACTTCAATAGATAATGTTAACTATTGATACATACTATTTTAGTCATCTAAATTTATTACACTTCAATAGATAATGCATAACTATTGATACATACTATTTTAGTCATCTAAATTCCTTACACTTCAATAGATAATGCATAACTATTGATACATACTATTTTAGTCATCGAAATTCCTTACACATCGATAGATAATGCATAACTATTGATACATACAATTTTAGTCATCTAAATTCCTTACACTTCAATAGATAATGCATAACTATTGATACATACTATTTTAGTCATCGAAATTCCTTACACTTCAATAGATAATGCATAACTATTGATACATACTATTTTAGTCATCTAAATTTATTACACTTCAATAGATAATGCATAACTATTGATACATACTATTTTAGTCATCGAAATTCCTTACACATCAATAGATAATGCATAACTATTGATACATACTATTTTAGTCATCTAAATTCCTTACACATCAATAGATAATGCATAACTATTGATACATACTATTTTAGTCATCTAAATTCCTTACACATCAATAGATAATGCATAACAATTGATACATACAATTTTAGTCATCTAAATTCCTTACACATCAATAGATAATGCATAACTATTGATACATACAATTTTAGTCATCTAAATTCCTTACACATCCATAGATAATGCATAACTATTGATACATACAATTTTAGTCATCTAAATTCCTTACACATCAATAGATAATGCATAACTATTGATACATACTATTTTAGTCATCTAAATTCCTTACACATCAATAGATAATGCATAACTATTGATACATACTATTTTAGTCATCTAAATTCCTTACACTTCAATAGATAATGCATAACTATTGATACATACTATTTTAGTCATCGAAATTCCTTACACATCAATAGATAATGCATAACTATTGATACATACTATTTTAGTCATCTAAATTCCTTACACATCAATAAATATCGCATAACTATTGATACATACAATTTTAGTCATCTAAATTCCTTACACTTCGATAGATAATGCATAACTATTGATACATACTATTTAAGTCATCTAAATTCCTTACACTTCAATAGATAATGCATAACTATTGATACATACTATTTTAGTCATCTAAATTCCTTACACATCAATAGATAATGCATAACTATTGATACATACAATTTTAGTCATCTAAATTCCTTACACTTCGATAGATAATGCATAACTATTGATACATACTATTTTAGTCATCTAAATTCCTTACACATCAATAGATAATGCATAACTATTGATACATACTATTTTAGTCATCTAAATTCCTTACACATCAATAGATAATGCATAACAATTGATACATACAATTTTAGTCATCTAAATTCCTTACACATCAATAGATAATGCATAACTATTGATACATACAATTTTAGTCATCTAAATTCCTTACACATCCATAGATAATGCATAACTATTGATACATACAATTTTAGTCATCTAAATTCCTTACACATCAATAGATAATGCATAACTATTGATACATACTATTTTAGTCATCTAAATTCCTTACACATCAATAGATAATGCATAACTATTGATACATACTATTTTAGTCATCTAAATTCCTTACACTTATATAGATAATGCATAACTATTGATACATACTATTTTAGTCATCGAAATTCCTTACACATCAATAGATAATGCATAACTATTGATACATACTATTTTAGTCATCTAAATTCCTTACACATCAATAAATATCGCATAACTATTGATACATACAATTTTAGTCATCTAAATTCCTTACACTTCGATAGATAATGCATAACTATTGATACATACTATTTAAGTCATCTAAATTCCTTACACTTCAATAGATAATGCATAACTATTGATACATACTATTTTAGTCATCTAAATTCCTTACACATCAATAGATAATGCATAACTATTGATACATACAATTTTAGTCATCTAAATTACTTACACTTCAATAGATAATGCATAACTATTGATACATACAATTTTAGTCATCTAAATTCCTTACACATCAATAGATAATGCATAACTATTGATACATACTATTTTAGTCATCTAAATTCCTTACACATCAATAGATAATGCATAACTATTGATACATACAATTTTAGTCATCTAAATTCCTTACACTTCGATAGATAATGCATAACTATTGATACATACTATTTTAGTCATCTAAATTCCTTACATATCAATAGATAATGCATAACTATTGATACATACTATTTTAGTCATCTAAATTCCTTACACATCAATAGATAATGCATAACTATTGATACATACAATTTTAGTCATCTAAATTACTTACACTTCAATAGATAATGCATAACTATTGATACATACTATTTTAGTCATCTAAATTCCTTACACTTCAATAGATAATGCATAACTATTGATACATACTATTTTAGTCATCGAAATTCCTTACACATCAATAGATAATGCATAACTATTGATACATACTATTTTAGTCATCTAAATTAATTACACATCAATAGATAATGCATAACTATTGATACATACTATTTTAGTCATCTAAATTCCTTACACTTCAATAGATAATGCATAACTATTGATACATACTATTTTAGTCATCTAAATTTATTACACTTCAATAGATAATGCATAACTATTGATACATACTATTTTAGTCATCGAAATTCCTTACACATCAATAGATAATGCATAACTATTGATACATACTATTTTAGTCATCTAAATTTATTACACTTCAATAGATAATGCATAACTATTGATACATACTATTTTAGTCATCTAAATGTATTACACTTCAATAGATAATGCATAACTATTGATACATACTATTTTAGTCATCGAAATTCCTTACACATCAATAGATAATGCATAACTATTGATACATACTATTTTAGTCATCTAAATTAATTACACATCAATAGATAATGCATAACTATTGATACATACTATTTTAGTCATCTAAATTCCTTACACTTCAATAGATAATGTTAACTATTGATACATACTATTTTAGTCATCTAAATTTATTACACTTCAATAGATAATGCATAACTATTGATACATACTATTTTAGTCATCTTAATTCCTTACACTTCAATAGATAATGCATAACTATTGATACATACTATTTTAGTCATCTAAATTTATTACACTTCAATAGATAATGCATAACTATTGATACATACTATTTTAGTCATCTAAATTCCTTACACTTCAATAGATAATGCATAACTATTGATACATACTATTTTAGGCATCGAAATTCCTTACACATCAATAGATAATGCATAACTATTGATACATACTATTTTAGTCATCTAAATGAATTACACATCAATAGATAATGCATAACTATTGATACATACTATTTTAGTCATCTAAATTCCTTACACTTCAATAGATAATGTTAACTATTGATAGATACTATTTTAGTCATCTAAATTTATTACACTTCAATAGATAATGCATAACTATTGATACATACTATTTTAGTCATCTAAATTCCTTACACTTCAATAGATAATGCATAACTATTGATACATACTATTTTAGTCATCGAAATTCCTTACACATCGATAGATAATGCATAACTATTGATACATACAATTTTAGTCATCTAAATTCCTTACACTTCAATAGATAATGCATAACTATTGATACATACTATTTTAGTCATCGAAATTCCTTACACTTCAATAGATAATGCATAACTATTGATACATACTATTTTAGTCATCTAAATTTATTACACTTCAATAGATAATGCATAACTATTGATACATACTATTTTAGTCATCGAAATTCCTTACACATCAATAGATAATGCATAACTATTGATACATACTATTTTAGTCATCTAAATTCCTTACACATCAATAGATAATGCATAACTATTGATACATACTATTTTAGTCATCTAAATTCCTTACACATCAATAGATAATGCATAACAATTGATACATACAATTTTAGTCATCTAAATTCCTTACACATCAATAGATAATGCATAACTATTGATACATACAATTTTAGTCATCTAAATTCCTTACACATCCATAGATAATGCATAACTATTGATACATACAATTTTAGTCATCTAAATTCCTTACACATCAATAGATAATGCATAACTATTGATACATACTATTTTAGTCATCTAAATTCCTTACACATCAATAGATAATGCATAACTATTGATACATACTATTTTAGTCATCTAAATTCCTTACACTTCAATAGATAATGCATAACTATTGATACATACTATTTTAGTCATCGAAATTCCTTACACATCAATAGATAATGCATAACTATTGATACATACTATTTTAGTCATCTAAATTCCTTACACATCAATAAATATCGCATAACTATTGATACATACAATTTTAGTCATCTAAATTCCTTACACTTCGATAGATAATGCATAACTATTGATACATACTATTTAAGTCATCTAAATTCCTTACACTTCAATAGATAATGCATAACTATTGATACATACTATTTTAGTCATCTAAATTCCTTACACATCAATAGATAATGCATAACTATTGATACATACAATTTTAGTCATCTAAATTCCTTACACTTCGATAGATAATGCATAACTATTGATACATACTATTTTAGTCATCTAAATTCCTTACACATCAATAGATAATGCATAACTATTGATACATACTATTTTAGTCATCTAAATTCCTTACACATCAATAGATAATGGATAACTATTGATACATACAATTTTAGTCATCTAAATTACTTACACTTCAATAGATAATGCATAACTATTGATACATACTATTTTAGTCATCTAAATTCCTTACACTTCAATAGATAATGCATAACTATTGATACATACTATTTTAGTCATCGAAATTCCTTACACATCAATAGATAATGCATAACTATTGATACATACTATTTTAGTCATCTAAATTAATTACACATCAATAGATAATGCATAACTATTGATACATACTATTTTAGTCATCTAAATTCCTTACACTTCAATAGATAATGCATAACTATTGATACATACTATTTTAGTCATCTAAATTTATTACACTTCAATAGATAATGCATAACTATTGATACATACTATTTTAGTCATCGAAATTCCTTACACATCAATAGATAATGCATAACTATTGATACATACTATTTTAGTCATCTAAATTTATTACACTTCAATAGATAATGCATAACTATTGATACATACTATTTTAGTCATCGAAATTCCTTACACATCAATAGATAATGCATAACTATTGATACATACTATTTTAGTCATCTAAATTAATTACACATCAATAGATAATGCATAACTATTGATACATACTATTTTAGTCATCTAAATTCCTTACACTTCAATAGATAATGCATAACTATTGATACATACTATTTTAGTCATCTAAATTTATTACACTTCAATAGATAATGCATAACTATTGATACATACTATTTTAGTCATCGAAATTCCTTACACATCAATAGATAATGCATAACTATTGATACATACTATTTTAGTCATCTAAATTTATTACACTTCAATAGATAATGCATAACTATTGATACATACTATTTTAGTCATCTAAATTTATTACACTTCAATAGATAATGCATAACTATTGATACATACTATTTTAGTCATCGAAATTCCTTACACATCAATAGATAATGCATAACTATTGATACATACTATTTTAGTCATCTAAATTAATTACACATCAATAGATAATGCATAACTATTGATACATACTATTTTAGTCATCTAAATTCCTTACACTTCAATAGATAATGTTAACTATTGATACATACTATTTTAGTCATCTAAATTTATTACACTTCAATAGATAATGCATAACTATTGATACATACTATTTTAGTCATCTAAATTCCTTACACTTCAATAGATAATGCATAACTATTGATACATACTATTTTAGTCATCTAAATTTATTACACTTCAATAGATAATGCATAACTATTGATACATACTATTTTAGTCATCTAAATTCCTTACACTTCAATAGATAATGCATAACTATTGATACATACTATTTTAGGCATCGAAATTCCTTACACATCAATAGATAATGCATAACTATTGATACATACTATTTTAGTCATCTAAATTAATTACACATCAATAGATAATGCATAACTATTGATACATACTATTTTAGTCATCTAAATTCCTTACACTTCAATAGATAATGTTAACTATTGATACATACTATTTTAGTCATCTAAATTTATTACACTTCAATAGATAATGCATAACTATTGATACATACTATTTTAGTCATCGAAATTCCTTACACATCAATAGATAATGCATAACTATTGATACATACTATTTTAGTCATCTAAATTCCTTACACTTCAATAGATAATGCATAAGTATTGACACATACTATTTTAGTCATCGAAATTCCTTACACATCAATAGATAATGCATAACTATTGATACATACTCTTTTAGTCATCTAAATTCCTTACACATCAATAGATAATGCATAACTATTGATACATACTATTTTAGTCATCTAAATTCCTTACACATCAATAGATAATGCATAACTATTAATACATACAATTTTAGTCATCTAAATTCCTTACACTTCGATAGATAATGCATAACTATTGATACATACTATTTAAGTCATCTAAATTCCTTACACTTCAATAGATAATGCATAACTATTGATACATACTATTTTAGTCATCGAAATTCCTTACACATCAATAGATAATGCATAACTATTGATACATACTATTTTAGTCATCTAAATTCCTATCACATCAATAGATAATGCATAACTATTGATACATACTATTGTAGTCATCTAAATTCCTTACACATCAATAAATATCGCATAACTATTGATACATACAATTTTAGTCATCTTAATTCCTTACACTTCGATAGATAATGCATAACTATTGATACATACTATTTAAGTCATCTAAATTCCTTACACTTCAATAGATAATGCATAACTATTGATACATACTATTTTAGTCATCTAAATTCCTTACACATCAATAAATATCGCATAACTATTGATACATACTATTTTAGTCATCTAAATTCCTTACACTTCGATAGATAATGCATAACTATTGATACATACTATTTAAGTCATCTAAATTCCTTACACTTCAATAGATAATGCATAACTATTGATACATACTATTTTAGTCATCTAAATTCCTTACACATCAATAGATAATGCATAACTATTGATACATACAATTTTAGTCATCTAAATTCCTTACACTTCGATAGATAATGCATAACTATTGATACATACTATTTTAGTCATCTAAATTCCTTACACATCAATAGATAATGCATAACTATTGATACATACTATTTTAGTCATCTAAATTCCTTACACATCAATAGATAATGCATAACTATTGATACATACAATCTTAGTCATCTAAATTCCTTACACTTCAATAGATAATGCATAACTATTGATACATACTATTTTAGTCATCTAAATTCCTTACACTTCAATAGATAATGCATAACTATTGATACATACTATTTTAGTCATCGAAATTCCTGACACATCAATAGATAATGCATAACTATTGATACATACTATTTTAGTCATCTAAATTAATTACACATCAATAGATAATGCATAACTATTGATACATACTATTTTAGTCATCTAAATTCCTTACACTTCAATAGATAATGCATAACTATTGATACATACTATTTTAGTCATCTAAATTTATTACACTTCAATAGATAATGCATAACTATTGATACATACTATTTTAGTCATCTAAATACCTTACACTTCGATAGATAATGCATAACTATTGATACATACTATTTTAGTCATCGAAATTCCTTACACATCAATAGATAATGCATAACTATTGATACATACTATTTTAGTCATCTAAATTCCTTACACTTCAATAGATAATGCATAACTATTGATACATACTATTTTAGTCATCTAAATTCCTTACACATCAATAGATAATGCATAACTATTGATACATACTATTTTAGTCATCGAAATTCCTTACACTTCAATAGATAATGCATAACTATTGATACATACTATTTTAGTCATCTAAATTCCTTACACTTCAATAGATAATGCATAACTATTGATACATACTATTTAAGTCATCTAAATTCCTTACACATCAATAGATAATGCATAACAATTGATACATACAATTTTAGTCATCTAAATTCCTTACACATCAATAGATAATGCATAACTATTGATACATACAATTTTAGTCATCTAAATTCCTTACACTTCAATAGATAATGCATAACTATTGATACATACTATTTTAGTCATCTAAATTCCTTACACATCAATAGATAATGCATAACTATTGATACATACTATTTTAGTCATCTAAATTAATTACACATCAATAGATAATGCAAAACTTTTGATACATACTATTTTAGTCATCTAAATTCCTTACACTTCAATAGATAATGCATAACTATTGATACATACTATTTTAGTCATCTAAATTCCTTACACATCAATAGATAATGCGTAACAATTGATACATAAAATTTTAGTCATCTAAATTCCTTACACATCAATAGATAATGCATAACTATTGATACATACTATTTTAGTCATCTAAATTCCTTACACTTCAATAGATAATGCATAAGTATTGACACATACTATTTTAGTCATCGAAATTCCTTACACATCAATAGATAATGCATAACTATTGATACATACTCTTTTAGTCATCTAAATTCCTTACACATCAATAGATAATGCATAACTATTGATACATACTATTTTAGTCATCTAAATTCCTTACACATCAATAGATAATGCATAACTATTAATACATACAATTTTAGTCATCTAAATTCCTTACACTTCGATAGATAATGCATAACTATTGATACATACTATTTAAGTCATCTAAATTCCTTACACTTCAATAGATAATGCATAACTATTGATACATACTATTTTAGTCATCGAAATTCCTTACACATCAATAGATAATGCATAACTATTGATACATACTATTTTAGTCATCTAAATTCCTTACACATCAATAGATAATGCATAACTATTGATACATACTATTTTAGTCATCTTAATTCCTTACACATCAATAAATATCGCATAACTATTGATACATACAATTTTAGTCATCTTAATTCCTTACACTTCGATAGATTATGCATAACTATTGATACATACTATTTAAGTCATCTAAATTCCTTACACTTCAATAGATAATGCATAACTATTGATACATACTATTTTAGTCATCTAAATTCCTTACACATCAATAGATAATGCATAACTATTGATACATACAATTTTAGTCATCTAAATTCCTTACACTTCGATAGATAATGCATAACTATTGATACATACTATTTTAGTCATCTAAATTCCTTACACATCAATAGATAATGCATAACTATTGATACATACTATTTTAGTCATCTAAATTCCTTACACATCAATAGATAATGCATAACTATTGATACATACAATTTTAGTCATCTAAATTCCTTACACTTCAATAGATAATGCATAACTATTGATACATACTATTTTAGTCATCTAAATTCCTTACACATCAATAGATAATGCATAACTATTGATACATACTATTTTAGTCATCTAAATTCCTTACACATCAATAGATAATGCATAACTATTGATACATACTATTTTAGTCATCTAAATTCCTTACACATCAATAGATAATGCATAACTATTGATACATACAATTTTAGTCATCTAAATTCCTTACACTTCAATAGATAATGCATAACTATTGATACATACTATTTTAGTCATCTAAATTCCTTACACTTCAATAGATAATGCATAACTATTGATACATACTATTTTAGTCATCGAAATTCCTTACACATCAATAGATAATGCATAACTATTGATACATACTATTTTAGTCATCTAAATTAATTACACATCAATAGATAATGCATAACTATTGATACACACTATTTTAGTAATCTAAATTCCTTACACTTCAATAGATAATGCATAACTATTGATACATACTATTTTAGTCATCTAAATTTATTACACTTCAATAGATAATGCATAACTATTGATACATACTATTTTAGTCATCTAAATTCCTTACACTTCAATAGATAATGCATAACTATTGATACATACTATTTTAGTCATCGAAATTCCTTACACATCAATAGATAATGCATAACTATTGATACATACTATTTTAGTCATCTAAATTCCTTACACTTCCATAGATAATGCATAACTATTGATACATACTATTTTAGTCATCTAAATTCCTTACACATCAATAGATAATGCATAACTATTGATACATACTATTTTAGTCATCGAAATTCCTTACACTTCAATAGATAATGCATAACTATTGATACATACTATTTTAGTCATCTAAATTCCTTACACTTCAATAGATAATGACTAAATATTGATACATACTATTTTAGTCATCTAAATTCCTTACACATCAATAGATAATGCATAACAATTGATACATACAATTTTAGTCATCTAAATTCCTTACACATCAATAAATAATGCATAACTATTGATACATACAATTTTAGTCATCTAAATTCCTTACACTTCAATAGATAATGCATAACTATTGATACATACTATTTAAGTCATCTAAATTTATTACACATCAATAGATAATGCATAACTATTGATACATACTATTTTAGTCATCTAAATTAATTACACATCAATAGATAATGCAAAACTTTTGATAAATACTATTTTAGTCATCTAAATTCCTTACACTTCAATAGATAATGCATAACTATTGATACACACTATTTTAGTCATCTAAATTCCTTACAACTCAATAGATAATGCATAACAATTGATACATACAATTTTAGTCATCTAAATTCCTTACACATCAATAGATAATGCATAACTATTGATACATACTATTTTAGTCATCTAAATTCCTTACACTTCAATAGATAATGCATAACTATTGATACATACTATTTTAGTCATCTAAATTCCTTACACATCAATAGATAATGCATAACTATTGATACATACTATTTTAGTCATCTAAATTCCTTACACATCAATAGATAATGCATAACTATTGATACATACAATTTTAGTCATCTAAATTCCTTACACTTCGATAGATAATGCATAACTATTGATACATACTATTTAAGTCATCTAAATTCCTTACACTTCAATAGATAATGCATAACTATTGATACATACTATTTTAGTCATCGAAATTCCTTACACATCAATAGATAATGCATAACTATTGATACATACTATTTTAGTCATCTAAATTCCTTACACATCAATAGATAATGCATAACTATTGATACATACTATTTTAGTCATCTTAATTCCTTACACATCAATAAATATCGCATAACTATTGATACATACAATTTTAGTCATCTAAATTCCTTACACTTCGATAGATAATGCATAACTATTGATACATACTATTAAAGTCATCTAAATTCCTTACACTTCAATAGATAATGCATAACTATTGATACATACTATTTTAGTCATCTCAATTCCTTACACTTCAATAGATAATGCATAACTATTGATACATACAATTTTAGTCATCGAAATTCCTTAGACTTCAATAGATAATGCATAACTATTGATACATACTATTTTAGTCATCTAAATTCCTTACACTTCGATAGATAATGCATAACTATTGATACATACTGTTTTAGTCATCTAAATTCCTTACACATCAATAGATAATGCATAACTATTGATACATACTATTTTAGTCATCTAAATTCCTTACACTTCAATACATAATGCATAACTATTGATACATACTATTTTAGTCATCTAAATTCCTTACACATCAATAGATAATGCATAACTATTGATACATACTATTTTAGTCATCGAAATTCCTTACACATCAATAGATAATGCATACCTATTTATAATACTATTTTAGTCATCTAAATTCCTTACACTTCAATAGATAATGCATACCTATTTATAATACTATTTTAGTCATCTAAATTCCTTACACTTCAATAGATAATGCATACCTATTTATAATACTATTTTACTCATCTAAATTTATTACACTTCGATAGATAATGCATAACTATTTATAATACTATTTTAGTCATCTAAATTCCTTACACTTCAATAGATAATGCATACCTATTTATAATACTATTTTAGTCATCTAAATTCCTTACACTTCAATAGATAATGCATAACTATTGATACATACAATTTTAGTCATCGAAATTCCTTACACTTCAATAGATAATGCATAACTATTGATACATACTATTTTAGTCATCTAAATTCCTTACACTTCAATAGATAATGCATAACTATTGATACATACTATTTAAGTCATCTAAATTTATTACACTTCAATAGATAATGCATAACTATTGATACATACTATTTTAGTCATCTAAATTCCTTACACTTCAATAGATAATGCATAACTATTGATACATACTATTTTAGTCATCTAAATTCCTTACACTTCAATAGATAATGCATAACTATTGATACATACTATTTTAGTCATCTAAATTCCTTACACATTAATAGATAATACATAACTATTGATACATAGTATTTTAGTCATCTAAATTCCTTACACATTAATAGATAATGCATAACCATTGATACATACTATTTTAGTCATCTAAATTCTTCACACTTCAATAGATAATGCATAACTATTGATACATACTATTTTAGTCATCTAAATTCCTTACACTTCAATAGATAATGCATAACTATTGATACATACAATTTTAGTCATCGAAATTCCTTACACTTCGATAGATAATGCATAACTATTGATACATACTATTTTAGTCATCTAAATTCCTTACACTTCAATAGATAATGCATAACTATTGATACATACTATTTTAGTCATCTAAATTCCTTACACATCAATAGATAATGCATAACTATTGATACATACTATTTTAGTCATCTAAATTCCTTACACATCAATAGATAATGCATAACTATTGATACATACAATTTTAGTCATCGAAATTCCTTACACTTCGATAGATAATGCATAACTATTGATACATACTATTTTAGTCATCTAAATTCCTTACACTTCAATGGATAATGCATAACTATTGATACATACTATTTTAGTCATCTAAATTCCTTACACATCAATAGATAATGCATAACTATTGATACATACTATTTTAGTCATCTAAATTCCTTACACATCAATAGATAATGCATAACTATTGATACATACTATTTTAGTCATCGAAATTCCTTACACATCAATAGATAATGCATGCCTATTTATAATACTATTTAAGTCATCTAAATTCCTTACACTTCAATACATAATGCATAACTATTGATACATTCTATTTTAGTCATCGAAATTCCTTACACATCAATAGATAATGCATAACTATTGATACATACTATTTTAGTCATCTAAATTTATTACACTTCGATAGATAATGCATAACTATTGATACATACTATTTAAGTCATCTAAATTCCTTACACTTCAATAGATAATGCATAACTATTGATACATACTATTTTAGTCATCTAAATTCCTTACACTTCAATAGATAATGCATAACTATTGATACATACTATTTTAGTAATCTAAATTCCTTACACATCAATAGATAATACATAACTATTGATACATAGTATTTAAGTCATCTACATTCCTTACACATTAATAGATAATGCATAACTATTGATAATACTATTTTAGTCATCTAAATTCTTCACACTTCAATAGATAATGCATAACTATTGATACATACTATTTTAGTCATCTAAATTCCTTACACTTCGATAGATAATGCATAACTATTGATACACACTATTGTAGTAATCTAAATTCCTTACACTTCAATAGATAATGCATAACTATTGATACATACTATTTTAGTCATCTAAATTCCTTACACTTCGATAGATAATGCATAACTATTGATACATACAATTTTAGTCATCGAAATTCCTTACACTTCAATAGATAATGCATAACTATTGATACATACAATTTTAGTCATCTAAATTCCTTACACTTCAATAGATAATGCATAACTATTGATACATACTATTTTAGTCATCTAAATTCCTTACACTTCAATACATAATGCATAACTATTGATACATACTATTTTAGTCACCAAAATTCCTTACACTTCGATAGATAATGCATAACTATTGATACATACTATTTTAGTCATCTAAATTAATTACACTTCGATAGATTATGCATAACTATTGATACATACTATTTTAGTCATCTAAATTCCTTACACTTCAATAGATATTGCATAACTATTGATACATACTATTTTAATCATCTAAATTTATTACACTTCGATAGATAATGCATAACTATTGATACATACTATTTTAGTCATCGAAATTCCTTACACATCAATAGATAATGCATAACTATTGATACATACTATTTTAGTCATCTAAATTCCTTACACATCAATAGATAATGCATAACTATTGATACATACTATTTTAGTCATCTAAATTCCTTACACATCAATAGATAATGCATAACTATTGATACATACAATTTTAGTCATCTAAATTCCTTACACTTCGATAGATAATGCATAACTATTGATACATACTATTTAAGTCATCTAAATTCCTTACACTTAAATAGATAATGCATAACTATTGATACATACTATTTTAGTCATCTAAATTCCTTACACATCAATAGATAATGCATAACTACTGATACATACTATTTTAGTCATCTAAATTAATTACACATCAATAGATAATGCATAACTATTGATACATACTATTTTAGTCATCTAAATTCCTTACACTTCAATAGATAATGCATAACTATTGATACATACTATTTTAGTCATCTAAATTCCTTACACTTCAATAGATAATGCATAACAATTGATACATACAATTTTAGTCATCTAAATTCCTTACACATCAATAGATAATGCATAACTATTGATACATACAATTTTAGTCATCTAAATTCCTTACACTTCAATAGATAATGCATAACTATTGATACATACTATTTTAGTCATCTAAATTCCTTACACTTCAATAGATAATGCATAACTATTGATACATACTATTTTAGTCATCTAAATTCCTTACACTTCAATAACTATTACTATTTTAGTCATCTAAATTAATTACACTTCGATAGAATTTAGATGACTCAAATAGTATGTATCAATAGTTATGCATTATCTATTCAAGTGTAAGGAATTTAGATTACTAAAATAGTATGTATCAATAGTTATGCATTATCTATTGATGTGTAAGGAATTTCGATGACTAAAATAGTATGTATCAATAGTTATGCATTATCTGTCGAAGTGTAAGGAATTTAGATGACTAAAATAGTATGTATCAATAGTTATGCATTATCTATTGAATATTATTAGATTAATTATACTATTTTAGTCATCTAAATTAATTACACTTCGATAGATAATGCATAACTATTGATACATACTATTTTAGTCATCTCAATTCCTTACACTTCAATAGATAATGCATAACTATTGATACATACAATTTTAGTCATCGAAATTCCTTAGACTTCAATAGATAATGCATAACTATTGATACATACTATTTTAGTCATCTAAATTCCTTACACTTCGATAGATAATGCATAACTATTGATACATACTGTTTTAGTCATCTAAATTCCTTACACATCAATAGATAATGCATAACTATTGATACATACTATTTTAGTCATCTAAATTCCTTACACTTCAATACATAATGAATAACTATTGATACATACTATTTTAGTCATCTAAATTCCTTACACATCAATAGATAATGCATAACTATTGATACATACTATTTTAGTCATCGAAATTCCTTACACATCAATAGATAATGCATACCTATTTATAATACTATTTTAGTCATCTAAATTCCTTACACTTCAATAGATAATGCATACCTATTTATAATACTATTTTAGTCATCTAAATTCCTTACACTTCAATAGATAATGCATACCTATTTATAATACTATTTTACTCATCTAAATTTATTACACTTCGATAGATAATGCATAACTATTTATAATACTATTTTAGTCATCTAAATTCCTTACACTTCAATAGATAATGCATACCTATTTATAATACTATTTTAGTCATCTAAATTCCTTACACTTCAATAGATAATGCATAACTATTGATACATACAATTTTAGTCATCGAAATTCCTTACACTTCAATAGATAATGCATAACTATTGATACATACTATTTTAGTCATCTAAATTCCTTACACTTCAATAGATAATGCATAACTATTGATACATACTATTTAAGTCATCTAAATTTATTACACTTCAATAGATAATGCATAACTATTGATACATACTATTTTAGTCATCTAAATTCCTTACACTTCAATAGATAATGCATAACTATTGATACATACTATTTTAGTCATCTAAATTCCTTACACTTGAATAGATAATGCATAACTATTGATACATACTATTTTAGTCATCTAAATTCCTTACACATTAATAGATAATACATAACTATTGATACATAGTATTTTAGTCATCTAAATTCCTTACACATTAATAGATAATGCATAACCATTGATACATACTATTTTAGTCATCTAAATTCTTCACACTTCAATAGATAATGCATAACTATTGATACATACTATTTTAGTCATCTAAATTCCTTACACTTCAATAGATAATGCATAACTATTGATACATACAATTTTAGTCATCGAAATTCCTTACACTTCGATAGATAATGCATAACTATTGATACATACTATTTTAGTCATCTAAATTCCTTACACTTCAATAGATAATGCATAACTATTGATACATACTATTTTAGTCATCTAAATTCCTTACACATCAATAGATAATGCATAACTATTGATACATACTATTTTAGTCATCTAAATTCCTTACACATCAATAGATAATGCATAACTATTGATACATACAATTTTAGTCATCGAAATTCCTTACACTTCGATAGATAATGCATAACTATTGATACATACTATTTTAGTCATCTAAATTCCTTACACTTCAATGGATAATGCATAACTATTGATACATACTATTTTAGTCATCTAAATTCCTTACACATCAATAGATAATGCATAACTATTGATACATACAATTTTAGTCATCGAAATTCCTTACACTTCGATAGATAATGCATAACTATTGATACATACTATTTTAGTCATCTAAATTCCTTACACTTCAATGGATAATGCATAACTATTGATACATACTATTTTAGTCATCTAAATTCCTTACACATCAATAGATAATGCATAACTATTGATACATACTATTTTAGTCATCTAAATTCCTTACACTTCAATACATAATGCATAACTATTGATACATTCTATTTTAGTCATCGAAATTCCTTACACATCAATAGATAATGCATAACTATTGATACATACTATTTTAGTCATCTAAATTTATTACACTTCGATAGATAATGCATAACTATTGATACATACTATTTAAGTCATCTAAATTCCTTACACTTCAATAGATAATGCATAACTATTGATACATACTATTTTAGTCATCTAAATTCCTTACACTTCAATAGATAATGCATAACTATTGATACATACTATTTTAGTAATCTAAATTCCTTACACATTAATAGATAATACATAACTATTGATACATAGTATTTAAGTCATCTACATTCCTTACACATTAATAGATAATGCATAACTATTGATAATACTATTTTAGTCATCTAAATTCTTCACACTTCAATAGATAATGCATAACTATTGATACATACTATTTTAGTCATCTAAATTCCTTACACTTCGATAGATAATGCATAACTATTGATACACACTATTGTAGTAATCTAAATTCCTTACACTTAAATAGATAATGCATAACTATTGATACATACTATTTTAGTCATCTAAATTCCTTACACTTCGATAGATAATGCATAACTATTGATACATACAATTTTAGTCATAAAAATTCCTTACACTTCAATAGATAATGCATAACTATTGATACATACAATTTTAGTCATCTAAATTCCTTACACTTCAATAGATAATGCATAACTATTGATACATACTATTTTAGTCATCTAAATTCCTTACACTTCAATACATAATGCATAACTATTGATACATACTATTTTAGTCACCAAAATTCCTTACACTTCGATAGATAATGCATAACTATTGATACATACTATTTTAGTCATCTAAATTAATTACACTTCGATAGATTATGCATAACTATTGATACATACTATTTTAGTCATCTAAATTCCTTACACTTCAATAGATAATGCATAACTATTGATACATACTATTTTAATCATCTAAATTTATTACACTTCGATAGATAATGCATAACTATTGATACATACTATTTTAGTCATCGAAATTCCTTACACTTCAATAGATAATGCATAACTATTGATACATAATATTTTAGTCATCTAAATTCCTTACACTTCAATAGATAATGCATAACTATTGATACATACTATTTTAGTCATCTAAATTCCTTACACTTCAATAGATAATGCATAACTATTGATACATACTATTTTAGTCATCGAAATTCCTTACACATCAATAGATAATGCATAACTATTGATACATACTATTTTAGTCATCTAAATTAATTACACATCAATAGATAATGCATAACTATTGATACATACTATTTTAGTCATGGAAATTCCTTACACTTCAATAGATAATGCATAACTATTGATACATACTATTTTAGTTATCTAAATTAATTACACTTCGATAGATAATGCATAACAATTGATACATACTATTTTAGTCATATAAATTCCTTACACTTCAATAGATAATGCATAACTATTGATACATACAATTTTAGTCATCGAAATTCCTTACACTTCAATAGATAATGCATAACTATTGATACATACTATTTTAGTCATCTTAATTCCTTACACTTGGATAGATAATGCATAACTATTGATACATACTGTTTTAGTCATCTAAATTCCTTACACATCAACAGATAATGCATAACTATTGATACATATTATTTTAGTCATCGAAATTCCTTACACTTCAATACATAATGCATAACTATTGATACATACTATTTTAGTCATCTAAATTCCTTACACATCAATAGATAATGCATAACTATTGATACATACTATTTTAGTCATCGAAATTCCTTACACATCAATAGATAATGCATACCTATTTATAATACTATTTTAGTCATCTAAATTCCTTACACTTCAATAGATAATGCATACCTATTTATAATTCTATTTTAGTCATCTAAATTTATTACACTTCGATAGATAATGCATAACTATTTATAATACTATTTTAGTCATCTAAATTCCTTACACTTCAATAGATAATGCATACCTATTTATAATACTATTTTAGTCATCTAAATTCCTTACACTTCAATAGATAATGCATAACTATTGATACATACTATTTTAGTCATCTAAATTCCTTACACTTCAATACATAATGCATAACTATTGATACATACTATTTTAGTCACCCAAATTCCTTACACTTCGATAGATAATGCATAACTATTGATACATACTATTTTAGTCATCTAAATTAATTACACTTCGATTGATTATGCATAACTATAGATACATACTATTTTAGTCATCTAAATTCCTTACACTTCAATAGATAATGCATAACTATTGATACATACTATTTTAATCATCTAAATTTATTACACTTCGATAGATAATGCATAACTATTGATACATACTATTTTAGTCATCGAAATTCCTTACACTTCAATAGATAATGCATAACTATTGATACATACTATTTTAGTCATCTAAATTCCTTACACTTCAATAGATAATGCATAACTATTGATACATACTATTTTAGTCATCTAAATTCCTTACACTTCAATAGATAATGCATAACTATTGATACATACTATTTTAGTCATCGAAATTCCTTACACATCAATAGATAATGCATAACTATTGATACATACTATTTTAGTCATCTAAATTAATTACACATCAATAGATAATGCATAACTATTGATACATACTATTTTAGTCATGGAAATTCCTTACACTTCAATAGATAATGCATAACTATTGATACATACTATTTTAGTTATCTAAATTAATTACACTTCGATAGATAATGCATAACAATTGATACATACAATTTTAGTCATCTAAATTCCTTACACTTCAATAGATAATGCATAACTATTGATACATACAATTTTAGTCATCGAAATTCCTTACACTTCAATAGATAATGCATAACTATTGATACATACTATTTTAGTCATCTTAATTCCTTACACTTGGATAGATAATGCATAACTATTGATACATACTGTTTTAGTCATCTAAATTCCTTACACATCAACAGATAATGCATAACTATTGATACATACTATTTTAGTCATCGAAATTCCTTACACTTCAATACATAATGCATAACTATTGATACATACTATTTTAGTCATCTAAATTCCTTACACATCAATAGATAATGCATAACTATTGATACATACTATTTTAGTCATCGAAATTCCTTACACATCAATAGATAATGCATACCTATTTATAATACTATTTTAGTCATCTAAATTCCTTACACTTCAATAGATAATGCATACCTATTTATAATTCTATTTTAGTCATCTAAATTTATTACACTTCGATAGATAATGCATAACTATTTATAATACTATTTTAGTCATCTAAATTCCTTACACTTCAATAGATAATGCATACCTATTTATAATACTATTTTAGTCATCTAAATTCCTTACACTTCAATAGATAATGCATAACTATTGATACATACTATTTTAGTCATCTAAATTTATTACACTTCGATAGATAATGCATAACTATTGATACATACTATTTTAGTCATCTAAATTAATTACACTTCGATAGATAATGCATAACTATTGATACATACAATTTTAGTCATCGAAATTCCTTACACTTCAATAGATAATGCATAACTATTGATACATACAATTTTAGTCATCTAAATTTATTACACTTCGATAGATAATGCATAACTATTGATACATACTATTTTAGTCATCTAAATTAATTACACTACGATAGATAATGCATAACTATTGATACATACTATGTTAGTCATCTAAATAAAGTACACTTCAATAGATAATGCATAACTATTGATACATACTATTTTAGTCATCGAAATTCCTTACACTTCAATAGATAATGCATAACAATTGATACATACTATTTTAGTCATCTAAATTCCTTACACTTCAATAGATAATGCATAACTATTGATAAATACTATTTTAGTCATCTAAATTTATTACACTTCAATAGATAATGCATAACTACTGATACATACTATTTTAGTCATCTAAATTCCTTACACTTCAATAGATAATGCATAACTATTGATACATACTATTTTAGTCATCTAAATTCCTTACACTTGGATAGATAATGCATAACTATTGATACATACTATTTTAGTCATCTAAATTCCTTACACATTAATAGATAATACATAACTATTGATACATAGTATTTAAGTCATCTAAATTCTTCACACTTCAATAGATAATGCATAACTATTAATACATACTATTTTAGTCATCTAAATTCCTTACACTTCAATAGATAATGCATAACTATTGATACACACTATTTTAGTCATCTAAATTCCTTACACTTCAATAGATAATGCATAACTATTGATACATACTATTTTAGTCGTCTAAATTCCTTACACTTCGATAGATAATGCATAACTATTGATACATACTATTTTAGTCATCTAAATTCCTTACACTTCAATAGATAATGCATAACTATTGATACATACAATTTTAGTCATCTAAATTCCTTACACTTCAATAGATAATGCATAACTATTGATACATACTATTTTAGTCATCTAAATTTTTTACACTTCGATAGATAATGCATAACTATTGATACATACTTTTTTATGCATGGAAATTCCTTACACTTCAATAGATAATGCATAACTATTGATACATACTATTTTAGTCATCTAAATTCCTTACACTTCAATAGATAATGCATAACTATTGATACATACTATTTTAGTCATCTAAATTCCTTACACTTCAATAGATAATGCATAACTATTGATACATACTATTTTAGTCATCTAAATTTATTACACTTCGATAGATAATGCATAACTATTGATACATACTATTTTAGTCATCTAAATTTATTACACTTCGATGGATAATGCATAACTATTGATACATACTATTTTAGTCATGGAAATTCCTTACACTTCAATATATAATGCATAACTATTGATACATACTATTTTAGTCATCTAAATTAATTACACTTCGATAGATAATGCATAACTATTGATACATACTATTTTAGTCATCTAAATTCCTTACACTTCAATAGATAATGCATAACTATTGATACATACAATTTTAGTCATCGAAATTTCTTACACTTCAATAGATAATGCATAACTATTGATACATACTATTTTAGTCATCTAAATTCCTTACACTTGGATAGATAATGCATAACTATTGATACATACTGTTTTAGTCATCTAAATTCCTTACACATCAATAGATAATGCATAACTATTGATACATACTATTTTAGTTATCTAAATTCCTTACACTTCAATACATAATGCATAACTATTGATACATACTATTTTAGTCATCTAAATTCCTTAAGCATCAATAGATAATGCAGAACTATTGATACATACTATTTTAGTCATCTAAATTTATTACACTTCGATAGATAATGCATAACTATTTATAATACTATTTTAGTCATCTAAATTCCTTACACTTCAAGAGATAATGCATACCTAGTTATAATACTATTTTAGTCATCGAAATTCCTTACACTTCAATAGATAATGCATAACTATTGATACATACTATTTTAGTCATATAAATTTATTACACTTCGATAGATAATGCATAACTATTGATACATACTATTTTAGTCATCTAAATTCATTACACTTCAATAGATAATGCATAACTATTGATACATACTATTTTAGTCATCTAAATTTATTACACTTCGATATATAATGCATAACTATTGATACATACTATTTTAGTCATCTAAATTAATTACACTTCGATAGATAATGCATAACTATTGATACATACTATTTTAGTCATCTAAATTAATTACACTTCGATAGATAATGCATAACTATTGATACATACTATTTTAGTCATATAAATTTATTACACTTCGATAGATAATGCATAACTATTGATACATACTATTTTAGTCATCTAAATTCATTACACTTCAATAGATAATGCATAACTATTGATACATACTATTTTAGTCATCTATATTAATTACACTTCGATAGATAATGCATAACTATTGATACATACTATTTTAGTCATCTAAATTCCTTACACTTCAATAGATAATGCATAACTATTGATACATACTATTTTAGTCATCGAAATTCCTTACACTTCAATAGATAATGCATAAATATTGATACATACTATTTTAGTCATCGAAATTCCTTACACTTCAATAGATAATGCATAACTATTGATACATACTATTTTAGTCATCTAAATTCCTTACACTTCAATAGATAATGCATAACTATTGATACATACTATTTTAGTCATCTAAATTTATTACACTTCGATAGATAATGCATAACTATTGATACATACTATTTTAGTCATCTAAATTTATTACACTTCGATGGATAATGCATAACTATTGATACATACTATTTTAGTCATGGAAATTCCTTACACTTCAATAGATAATGCATAACTATTGATACATACTATTTTAGTCATCTAAATTCCTTACACATTAATAGATAATACATAACAATTGATACATACTATTTTAGTCATCTAAATTCCTTACACTTCAATAGATAATGCATAACTATTGATACATACTATTTTAGTCATCGAAATTCCTTACACTTCAATAGATAATGCATAACTATTGATACATACTATTTTAGTCATCTAAATTCCTTACACTTCGATAGATAATGCATAACTATTGATACATACTGTTTTAGTCATCTAAATTCCTTACACATCAATAGATAATGCATAACTATTGATACATACTATTTTAGTCATCTAAATTCCTTACACTTCAATACATAATGCATAACTATTGATACATACTATTTTAGTCATCTAAATTCCTTACACATCAATAGATAATGCATAACTATTGATACATACTATTTTAGTCATCGAAATTCCTTACACATCAATAGATAATGCATACCTATTTATAATACTATTTTAGACATCGAAATTCCTTACACTGCAATAGATAATGCATACCTATTTATAATACTATTTTAGTCATCTAAATTCCTTACACTTCAATAGATAATGCATACCTATTTATAATACTATTTTAGTCATCTAAATTTATTACACTTCGATAGATAATGCATAACTATTTATAATACTATTTTAGTCATCTAAATTCCTTACACTTCAAGAGATAATGCATACCTAGTTATAATACTATTTTAGTCATCGAAATTCCTTACACTTCAATAGATAATGCATAACTATTGATACATACTATTTTAGTCATATAAATTTATTACACTTCGATAGATAATTCATAACTATTGATACATACTATTTTAGTCATCTAAATTCATTACACTTCAATAGATAATGCATAACTATTGATACATACTATTTTAGTCATCTAAATTTATTACACTTCGATAGATAATGCATAACTATTGATACATACTATTTTAGTCATCTAAATTAATTACACTTCGATAAATAATGCATCACTATTGATACATACTATTTTAGTCATCTAAATTAATTACACTTCGATAGATAATGCATAACTATTGATAAATACTATTTTAGTCATATAAATTTATTACACTTCGATAGATAATGCATAACTATTGATACATACTATTTTAGTCATCTAAATTAATTACACTTCAATAGATAATGCATAACTATTGATACATACTATTTTAGTCATCTAAATTAATTACACTTCGATAGATAATGCATAACTATTGATACATACTATTTTAGTCATCTAAATTCCTTACACTTCAATAGATAATGCATAACTATTGATACATACAATTTTAGTCATCGAAATTCCTTACACTTCAATAGATAATGCATAAATATTGATACATACTATTTTAGTCATCGAAATTCCTTACACATCAATAGATAATGCATAACTATTGATACATACTATTTTAGTTATCTAAATTTATTACACTTCGATAGATAATGCATAACTATTGATACATACTATTTAAGTCATCTAAATTCCTTACACTTCAATAGATAATGCATAACTATTGATACATACAATTTTAGTCATCGAAATTCCTTACACTTCAATAGATAATGCATAACAATTGATACATACTATTTTAGTCATCTAAATTCCTTACACTTCAATAGATAATGCATAACTATTGATACATACTATTTTAGTCATCTAAATTTATTACACTTCAATAGATAATGCATAACTATTGATACATACTATTTTAGTCATCTAAATTCCTTACACTTCAATAGATAGTGCATAACTATTGATACATACTATTTTAGTCATCTAAATTCCTTACACTTCAATAGATAATGCATAACTATTGATACATACTATTTTAGTCATCTAAATTCCTTACACATTAATAGATAATACATAACTATTGATACATAGTATTTAAGTCATCTAAATTCCTTACACATTAATAGATAATGCATAACTATTGATAATACCATTTTAGTCATCTAAATTCTTCACACTTCAATAGATAATGCATAACTATTGATACATACTATTTTAGTCATCTAAATTCCTTACACTTCGATAGATAATGCATAACTATTGATACACACTATTTTAGTCATCTAAATTCCTTACACTTCAATAGACATTGCATAACTATTGATACATACTATTTTAGTCATCTAAATTCCTTACACTTCGATAGATAATGCATAACTATTGATACATACCATTTTAGTCATCTAAATTCCTTACACTTCAATAGATAATGCATAACTATTGATACATACAATTTTAGTCATCTAAATTCCTTACACTTCAATAGATAATGCATAACTATTGATACATACTATTTTAGTCATCTAAATTCCTTACACTTAAATACATAATGCATAACTATTGATACATACTATTTTAGTCACCAAAATTCCTTACACATTAATAGATAATGCATAACTATTGATACATACTATTTTAGTCATGTAAATTAATTACACTTCGATAGATAATGCATAACTATTGATAATACTATTTTAGTCATCTAAATTCTTCACACTTCAATAGATAATGCATAACTATTGATACATACTATTTTAGTCTTCGAAATTCCTTACACTTCGATAGATAATGCATAACTATTGATACATACAATTTTAGTCATCTAAATTCCTTACACTTGAATAGATAATGCATACCTATTTATAATACTATTTTAGTCATCTAAATTCCTTACACTTCAATAGATAATGCATAACTATTGATACATACTATTTTAGTCATCTAAATTTATTACACTTCGATAGATAATGCATAACTATTGATACATACAATTTTAGTCATCGAAATTCCTTACACTTCAATAGATAATGCATAACTATTGATACATACTATTTTAGTCATCTAAATTCCTTACACTTCAATAGATAATGCATAACTATTGATACATACTATTTTAGTCATCTAAATTCCTTACACTTCAATAGATAATGCATAACTATTGATACATACTATTTTAGTCATCGAAATTCCTTACACTTCAATAGATAATGCATAACTTTTTATACATACTATTTTAGTCATCGAAATTCCTTACACATCAATAGATAATGCATAACTATTGATAATACTATTTTAGTCATCTAAATTCCTTACACTTCAATAGATAATGCATAACTATTGATACATACTATTTTAGTCATCTAAATTTATTACACTTCAATAGATAATGCATAACTATTGATACATACTATTTTAGTCATCTAAATTCCTTACACTTCAAGAGATAATGCATAACTATTGATACATACTATTTTAGTCATCTAAATTCCTTACACATCAATAGATAATGCATAACTATTGATAATACTATTTTAGTCATCTAAATTCCTTACACATTAATAGATAATGCATAACTATTGATACATACTATTTTAGTCATCTAAATTCCTTACACTTCAATAGATAATGGATAACTATTGATACATACTATTTTAGTCATCTAAATTTATAACACTTCGATAGATAATGCATAACTATTGATACATACTATTTTAGTCCTCGAAATTCCTTACACTTCAATAGATAATGCATAACTATTGATACATACTATTTTAGTCATCTAAATTTATTACACTTAAAGAGATAATGCATAACTATTGATACATACTATTTTAGTCATCTAAATTTATTACACTTCAATAGATAATGCATAACTATTGATACATACAATTTTAGTCATCTAAATTCCTTACACTTCAATAGATAATGCATAACTATTGATACATACTATTTTAGTCATCGAAATTCCTTACACATCAATAGATAATGCATAACTATTGATACATACTATTTTAGTCATCTTAATTTATTACACATCAATAGATAATGCATAACTATTGATACATACTATTTTAGTCATCTAAATTCCTTACACATCAATAGATAATGCATAACTATTGATACATACTATTTTAGTCATCTTAATTTATTACACATCAATAGATAATGCATAACTATTGATACATACTATTTTAGTCATCTAAATTCCTTACACATCAATAGATAATGCATAACTATTGATACATACTATTTTAGTCATCTTAATTTATTACACATCAATAGATAATGCATAACTATTGATACATACTATTTTAGTCATCGAAATTCCTTACACTTCAATAGATAATGCATAACTATTGATACATACTATTTTAGTCATCTAAATTCCTTACACATCAATAGATAATGCATAACTATTGATACATACTATTTTAGTCATCGAAATTCCTTACACTTCAATAGATAATGCATAACTATTGATACATACTATTTTAGTCATCTTAATTTATTACACATCAATAGATAATGCATAACTATTGATACATACTATTTTAGTCATCTAAATTCCTTACACATCAATAGATAATGCATAACTATTGATACATACTATTTTAGTCATCTTAATTTATTACACATCAATAGATAATGCATAACTATTGATACATACAATTTTAGTCATCGAAATTCCTTACACTTCAATAGATAATGCATAACTATTGATACATACTATTTTAGTCATCTAAATTCCTTACACATCAATAGATAATGCATAACTATTGATACATACTATTTTAGTCATCTAAATTCCTTACACTTAAATAGATAATGCATAACTATTGATACATACTATTTTAGTCATCGAAATTCCTTACACATCAATAGATAATGCATAACTATTGATACATACTATTTTAGTCATCGAAATTCCTTACACTTCAATAGATAATGCATAACTATTGATACATACTATTTTAGTCATCGAAATTCCTTACACTTCAATAGATAATGCATAACTATTGATACATACTATTTTAGTCATCTAAATTCCTTACACTTCAATAGATAATGCGTAACTATTGATACATACTATTTTAGTCATCTAAATTCCTTACACTTCAATAGATAATGCATAACTATTGATACATACTATTTTAGTCATCTAAATTTATTACACTTCAAGAGATAATGCATAACTATTGATATATACTATTTTAGTCATCGAAATTCCTTACACTTCAAGAGATAATGCATAACTATTGATACATACTATTTTAGTCATCGAAATTCCTTACACATCAATAACTAATGCATAACTATTGATAATACTATTTTAGTCATCTAAATTCCTTACACATCAATAGATAATGCATAACTATTGATACATACTATTTTAGTCATCTAAATTCCTTACACTTCAATAGATAATGCATAACTATTGATACATACTATTTTAGTCATCTAAATTTATAACACTTCAATAGATAATGCATAACTATTGATACATACTATTTTAGTCATCGAAATTCCTTACACTTCAATAGATAATGCATAACTATTGATACATACTATTTTAGTCATCTAAATTTATTACACTTCAATAGATAATGCATAACTATTGATACATACTATTTTAGTCATCGAAATTCCTTACACTTCAAGAGATAATGCATAACTATTGATACATACTATTTTAGTCCTCGAAATTCCTTACACATCAATAGATAATGCATAACTATTGATAATACTATTTTAGTCATGTAAATTCCTTACACATCAATAGATAATGCATAACTATTGATACATACTATTTTAGTCATCGAAATTCCTTACACTTCAAGAGATAATGCATAACTATTGATACATACTATTTTAGTCATCGAAATTCCTTACACATCAATAGATAATGCATAACTATTGATAATACTATTTTAGTCATGTAAATTCCTTACACTTCAATAGATAATGCATAACTATTGATACATACTATTTTAGTCATCTAAATTTATTACACTTCGATAGATAATGCATAACTATTGATACATACTATTTTAGTCATCGAAATTCCTTACACTTCAATAGATAATGCATAACTATTGATACATACTATTTTAGTTATCTAAATTTATTACACTTAAAGAGATAATGCATAACTATTGATACATACTATTTTAGTCATCGAAATTCCTTACACTTCAAGAGATAATGCATAACTATTGATACATACTATTTTAGTCATCGAAATTCCTTACACATCAATAGATAATGCATAACTATTGATAATACTATTTTAGTCATCTAAATTCCTTACACATCAATAGATAATGCATAACTATGGATACATACTATTTTAGTCATCTAAATTACTTACACTTCAATAGATAATGCATAACTATTGATACATACTATTTTAGTCATCTAAATTTATTACACTTCGATAGATAATGCATAACTATTGATACATACTATTTTAGGCATGGAAAGTCCTTACACTTCAATAGATAATGCATAACTATTGATACATACTATTTTAGTCATCTAAATTAATTACACTTCGATAGATAATGCATAACTATTGATACATACTATTTTAGTCATCTAAATTTATTACACTTCGATAGATAATGCATAACTATTGATACATACTATTTTAGTCATCTAAATTTATTACACTTCGATAGATAATGCATAACTATTGATACATACTATTTTAGTCATCTAAATTCCTTACACTTCAATAGATAATGCATAACTATTGATACATACTATTTTAGTCATCTAAATTTATTACACTTCGATAGATAATGCATAACTATTGATACATACTATTTTAGTCATCGAAATTCCTTACACATCAATAGATAATGCATAACTATTGATACATACAATTTTAGTCATCTAAATAAATTACACTTCGATAGATAATGCATAACTATTGATACATACTATTTTAGTCATCTAAATTTATTACACTTCGATAGATAATGCATAACTATTGATACATACTATTTTAGTCATCGAAATTCCTTACACTTCAATAGATAATGCATAACTATTGATACATACTATTTTAGTCATCTAAATTCCTTACACTTCAATAGATAATGCATAACTATGTATACATACTATTTTAGTCACCTACATTCCTTACACTTCAATAGATAATTCATACCTATTGTTACATTCTATTATAGTCACCAAAATTCTTCACACTTCAATAGATAATGCCAAACTATTTATACATACTTTTTTAGTCATCTAAATTCCTTACACTTCAATAGATAATTCATACCTATAGTTACATTCTATTTTAGTCACCAAAAGTCTTCACACTTGAAAAGTAATGCATAACTATTGATACATACTATCTTAGTCATCTAAATTCCTTACACTTCAATAGATAATGCATAACTATTCTTACATACTATTTTAGTCACCTACATTCCTTACACTTCAATAGATAATTCATACCTATTGTTACATTCTATTTTAGACACTTAAATTCCTTACACTTCAATAGATAATGCATAGTCACCTAAATGCTTCACACTTCAATAGATAATACATAACTATCGACACATACTAATTTAGTAATCTAAATTTTTTGCACTTCAATTGATAATGCATAACTATTGATAATACAATTTTAGTCATCTCAATTCCTTACACTTCAATAGATAATACATACCTATTGATGCACACTACATTTGTCACTTATATTACTTAGACTTCAATAGATAATGCATAACTATTTATACACACTATGTAATATATTGGACAGGATTATCTCCCTTGCAATTCAATGAACCACGGATTATCTCCCTTGCACTTTAATGAACTACCACTAGAGGGCGCGACAGTCTTGAAATCTTTTTCTTTTGTAAATAAAAGAACCGGGAGACGATCTTTCCCTACGAGATGTGCCGTCTGCCGATCTATCTATAATGTTATTTTATCTTGTGCATTTTTATTCATTATGCATTGTTAATGTTGATATACTTCATTTTAGTCACCTGAATTCTTCACACTTCATTAGATAATACATACCTTTTTATGCATACTATTTTAGTCATCTAAATTCCTTACACTTCAATAGATAATGCAAAACTATTGATACATACTATTTTAGTTATCTAAATTCCTTTCACTTCAATAGATAATGCCTAACTATTGATACATACTATTTTAGTCACCGAAATTCTTCACACTGCTATAGATAATGCATAACTATTGATACATACTCTTTTAGTCACCTAAATTCTTAACGCTTCAATGGATAATACATAACTATTAATACAGACTATTTTAGTCATCTAAATTCCTTACACTTCAATAGATATTGCCTAACTATTGATACATATTATTTTAGTCATCTAAATTCCTTACACTTCAATAGATAATACAAAACTATTGATACATACTATTTTAGTCATCTAAATTCCTTACACATCAATAGATAATGCATAACTATTGATGCATACAATTTTAGTCATCTAAAATCTTCACACATCAATAGATAATACATTACCATTGGTACATACTATTTTAGTCATCGAAATTCCTTACACTTCAATAGATAATGCATTACTATTGATACATACTATTTTAGTCCCCTAAATTCTTTACACATCAATAGATAATGCATAACTATTGATGCATACAATTTTAGTCATCTAAAATCTTCACACATCAATAGATAATACATTACCATTGGTACATACTATTTTAGTCATCTAAATTCCTTTCACTTCAATAGATAATGCATAACTATTGATACATACTATTTTAGTCACCGAAATTCTTCACACTGCTATAGATAATGCATAACTATTGATACATACTCTTTTAGTCACCTAAATTCTTAACGCTTCAATGGATAATACATAACTATTAATACAGACTATTTTAGTCATCTAAATTCCTTACACTTCAATAGATATTGCCTAACTATTGATACATATTATTTTAGTCATCTAAATTCCTTACACTTCAATAGATAATACAAAACTATTGATACATACTATTTTAGTCATCTAAATTCCTTACACATCAATAGATAATGCATAACTATTGATGCATACAATTTTAGTCATCTAAAATCTTCACACATCAATAGATAATACATTACCATTGGTACATACTATTTTAGTCATCGAAATTCCTTACACTTCAATAGATAATGCATTACTATTGATACATACTATTTAAGTCCCCTAAATTCTTTACACATCAATAGATAATGCATAACTATTGATGCATACAATTTTAGTCATCTAAAATCTTCACACATCAATAGATAATACATTACCATTGGTACATACTATTTTAGTCATCTAAATTCCTTTCACTTCAATAGATAATGCATAACTATTGATACACACTATTTTAGTCATCTAAATTACTTACACTTCAATACATAATACAAAACTATTGATACACACTATTTTAGTCATCTAAATTACTTACACTTCAATAGATAATGCATAACTATTGATACATACTATTTAAGTCATCTAAATTCCTCACACCTCAATAGATAATGCATAACTATTGATACATACTATTTTAGTCATCTAAATTCCTTACACATCAATAGATAATACATAACTATTGATGCATACTATTTTAGTCTTCAAAATTCCTTACACTTAAATAGATAATGCCAAACTAGTGATATATACTATTTTAGTCACCTAAATTTCTTACACTTCAATAGATAATGCAAAACTATTGATACATACTCTTTTAGTCACCTAAATTCTTTACACTGCAATGGATAATACATAACTATTAATAAAGACTATTTTAGTCACCTAAATTCCTTACACATCAATAGATAATGCATAACTATTGATACATACTATTTTAGTCATCTAAATTACTCACACGTCAATAGATTATGCATAACTATTTATACATACTATTTTAGTCATCTATTCCTTACACTTCAATACATAATGCATAACTATTGATACATACTATTTTAGTCATCTAAATTCCTTTCACTTCAATAGATATTGCATAACTATTGATACATACTATTTTAGTCACATAACTTCCTTACACTTCAATAGATAATGCATAACTATTGATACACACTATTTTAGTCATCTAAATTCCTTACACTTCAACAGATAATGCATACCTATTGATACATACTATGTTAGTCGTCTAAATTCCTTACACTTCAATAGATAATGCATAACTATTGATACATACATTTTTTGTCACCTAAATTCTTCTCACTTCAATAGATAATACAAAACTATTTATATATACTATTTTGGTCATCTAAATTCCTTACACTTCAATAGATAATGCATAACTATTTATACACACTATTTGAGTCATCTAAATTCCTTACCCTTCAATAGATAATGCATAACTATTGATACATACTCTTTTAGTCATCTAAAGTCTTCACACTTCAATAGATAATGCATAACTATTGATACATACTATTTTAGTCATCTAAATTCTTCACACTTCAATAGATAATGCATAACTATTGATACATACTATTTTAGTTACCTAAATTCTTCACACTTCAATAGATAATGCCAAACTATTTATACATACTTTTTTAGTCATCTAAATTGCTTACACTTCAATAGATAATGCATAACTATGTATACATACTATTTTAGTCACCTACATTCCTTACACTTCAATAGATAATTCATACCTATTGCTACATTCTATTTTAGTCACCTAAATTCCTTACACTTAAATAGGTAATGTATAACTATTGATAAATACTATTTTAGTCACCTAAAGGCTTCACACTTCAATAGATAATACATAACTATCCACACATACGAATTTAGTTATCTAAATTCCTTACACTTCAAATGATAATGCATAACTATTGATAATACAATTTTAGTAATCTAAATTCCTTACACTTCAATAGATAATACATACCTATTGATACACACTATTTTTGTCACTTATATTACTTACACTTCAATAGATAATGCATAACTATTGATACACTCTATTTTAGTCACCTAAATTCTTCACACTGCTATAGATAATGCATAACTATTGATACATACTCTTTTAGTCACCTAAATTCTTCACACTTCAATGGATAATACATAACTTTTGATAAATACTATTTTAGTCACCTAAATTCCTTACACTTCAATAGATAATGCATAACTATTGATACATACTATTTTAGTCACCTTAATTCTTCACACTGCAATAGATAATACAAAACTATTGATACATACTATTTTAGTCATCTAAAGTCTTCACACTTCAATAGATAATGCATAACTATTGATAATACTATTTTAGTCACCTAAATTCTTCACACTTCAATAGATAATGCATAATAATTGATACATACTATTTTAGTCATCTAAATTCTTCACACTTCAATAGATAATGTATAACAATTGATACATACTATTTTAGTCATCTAAATTCCTTACACTTCAATAGATAATGCATAACTATTGATACGTACTATTTTAGTCATCTAAATTCTTCACGCTTCAATAGATAATGCATAACTATTGATACATACTATTATAGTCACCTACATTGCTTACACTTCGATAATGCAAAACTATTAACATGCACATATCTTCGCAGATACATACATTAGGATCTTTACCAAAGCAAAAAAGTACTGATCCAGGCAATACCATTAAAATAACATCTTCAAGACTAATAAGTAACTCAAAATGGACTATACTTTCCAATTTTTTTTCCATGGAATTTTCCTGAATTGTGAATCAAAATGCTCTTTCTTTGATATCAGTTCTTTTCACATATTGAATTCCGATTGATAAATGCTGTGGGAAAATTATTTGCTAAAATTATCATCTGTAGTAAATTCAACACTATTTGGAAAGGTGAAAAACATTTTGTCAATAACTAAACTAAATTTGTTAAAAATATAAAAGACAAAGGTCACAGAATTGTCTTGCCGACTTATGAATTGAACAGAATGGTTTTATTAAATAATTCAAAACACACATCATATTTTCATGTTAGAAAAAATATTTCATTCTTATAAAATTTTATATTTACACTTTACGATTAAAGAAATTAAATTGTTACAGAAAGGGATTATGGGTTATGTAGCCGCACAGAGAACAGATCATTGTTTCTAGACACATTGAATGTTCATAGTATTAAGCAAGTAATATATAAAAGTTTGAATATAAAAGACAATGGCAATGGGTAGTTGTAGCCGTGAAGGAAATAACTTATTATTGATAAACGAATCAGCTAAATATAATAAGTATTTTCTTAGGAAAACCTGCATTTGTAGTGGCAATTACATAATTCACAAGAATATAGTTTCTTACTCTTTTCAATTATCTTTTGTCTTTGTTTGTACTGGGGATGTTGTGTATTCAGCCATCAATTCAGTGCCTCCAACTGTATGTGCTCGCATATATTGGATTTATCTGTAAAAGCACAGCCACATACTTTGCAAGAATATGGTTTCTCTCCCATATGTGTTCGCCTGTGTTGCAACAGATGTGACTTGTGTGAAAAACAAGATTGACAAATTTCACAGGAATATGGTTTCTCTCCAGCGTGTGTTCGCATGTGGGCCAACATTGTGGACTTTTGTATGAAAGAAGAGCAACATACTTCACAGGAATACGGTTTCTCTCGTGCATGTGTTCGCATATGCGCCAGCATATTTGACTTCCATGTGAAAGAAGAGTCACATATTTCACAAGAATATGGTTTCTCTCCAGTGTGTATTCGTCTATGCTGCAGCATTCCTGGCTTCCGTGTGAAAGAAGCTCCACACACGTCACAAGAAAATGGCTTCTCTCCAGTATGGGTGCGCCTGTGACGCAGCATGGTTGTCCGATTTGTAAACGAAGCATTACAGAACTCACACGAATGTGGCTTCTCTCTTGTATGTGTCCTCATGTGCTGTGACAGATACGATTTCTGTGAGAAAGCCGAGCTGCACACGCCACAAGAAAATGGCTTCTGTCCGTTATGTGCTCGCTCGTGTTGCAGCAAGTAAGATTTTTGTGAAAAAGTAGAGCCACACGTTTCACAAGAAAACCGCTTCTCACCATGTTGTGTCCGTCTGTGTTCCAATAGACTTGATCGCCATGTAAAAGACAAGCCACACACTTTACAAGAATAAGGTGTCTCACCCGTATGTGTTCGCATATGGCTTAACATATTCGATTTCAGGGTAAAAGAAGTGTCACATATTTCACAAGAATATGGCTTGTCTCCAGTATGTATTCGCATATGTTTCGACATGTTTGATTTTGATGTGAAAGTAGTGCCACATACTTCACAAGAATGAGGTTTCTCTCCAGTATGAGTTCGTATGTGTTGTAACAAATGCGATTTCTGTGAAAAGGAAGAGTCACATAATTCACAACAAAATGGTTTCTCTCCAGTGTGTGTACGCTTATGTTTCGTCATATTAGATTTATACGTAAAACTCAAGTTACACACTTCACAGGAATATGGCTTTTCGCCAGTGTGTGTTCTCACATGTTGCAACAAGTAGGATTTCTGTGAAAAAGAAGATCCGCACACTTCACAAGAATGTGGTTTATCACCAGTATGGGTTTTCATGTGCTCCAGCAGATGTGATTTCCGTGAAAAGGAAGAGGCACAGACACCACAAGAATATGGTTTTTCTCTTTGCCTTGAGGGTTTATGTTTTCTTTTAGTCTTTGAAATGGAACTTGTAGGTACAGAACCTTGTTTTTCTTTTTTAGCAAGTTTCACGTTCATTTTTAAAGGAGACATTTTTTTTTCTCTATATTTTACTGTTGATGGTTAAATTTGATGTGTAGTAAATGTGATCAGTGAAAAAATATTTCATTGTATTGTTTATTTGTATTATTTTAATGGGACTTCAATACTAAATGATGAGGATATGGTAGCAATAATCCTTGAAACCAGCAGATACGAGTTCTGTGATAAAGATGAGGCACAGACACCACAGGCATATGGTTTCTCTCTTAACCTTGAAAGTTTATATTGTTTCATTTTATTCTTTAAAAAGGAACTTGTAGGTGCAAGACATTGTTTTTCTTTTTTAGCAAGTTTCATGTTCGTTTTTAAATGAGACATTTTGACTCTGTATATTTTACATTTTATTCATGGTTAAATTTGAAATGTGTTAGAAATTCTCGTCATTTTTATTAGGAAATTTTGTTATTTTTGTATTGTTTATTTATATTATTTTAATGGGATTCCAATACAAAATAAATAATATTGTGTGTGTGAGTGTGTGTGTATATATATATATATATATATATATATATATATATATATATATATATATATATATATATATATATATATATATTGTGTGTGTGTGTCTACTGGATGTATGCTTTATGGTTGCATTACTTTTTTCGAACACAATGCTGCTTCTTATTGTAAATATGGCAAGACATTGCTAAGATAAACATCTGGTCTACTTATTTGATCAGTTCAATTTTTCTCCACCGCAACATTGCTTTATGAGAGATACTAGAGAACTTTTACAGAAAAACATATCTGAAGTTTAACAGTGTACTTTTACTTTTGTACATCAGGACATGCACTTCTATATTAAAGCATATTTCAATATATTACATGTTTGTTCTCGATTGCGTTTACAAAAGAATAGTTTTTTCCTCCAGTGCTTAATCATTTTGTTTTTATCACATGAAGATGATTCTATGGATAATCGCAAAAATCCTTGAAATCAATTCAATTGTGAAAATAAGTTCTCACTGATTAGGTATTTGAGAAAGAGAAAGAGAGAGAATAAAGGGAGACCAGAGTTAATTAATCCAGTGGTGATGGATTAATGCAAATAAAATGCCCTCCGTCAAATAAGAGGAAAGAAGTATGAGAGAAATGGCTTTGAATAGAAATAAATAATAAAAAGGAAGGACTGCAAAAGAAAGGAAAACAAAGCAAATGAAGAAAGAAAAGACAATTAAAAAGAAGGAAAGAATGGAAAAACAAGGTTTGTTTTGGTTTGTGTTTTTTTTTTTTACAGTATATCAAGTATCAACAATTTTAAAAGATCACATTATTAATGAAATAATCTATGACACAATGAAGCAGCATGCGATCACAATGAAGAATAGGAAGCAGCAGTTATACAACAATGTAACAAGTATAGGACGGGTACTGTAAGATCATCTGTGGATCAATGCAGGTATTTTGAAACTGGGATAGTATCTTTTCATTGATTTTCAGTGTGAAATTATTTGTAAACCTAATTTTAAATTTGTTTTGATTTTTCTTCTTTTGGACTTTTTAACTTCTGAGGATTCCCATTAAATACGTTTCTAAATTCTTCAGACATCTCCATATTTCACATCACCAAAAATGATGAATTTTTTGTTATCTGCCGGGAATTCTGTAAATATAAAAAAGAATACATGAATATACTTTTTAAATAATATCAATTTTTATACAGGTTCTTTGCAAACTACAAAAATGGATTTGAAATTTGATAAGATTAATTTTCTACTTATTTTGAAACAGGTCAATGTTGTATATTGAAGGAGACAACTTCCGGTAATTAGAAAAACAAAGTAAATAGATTCAAAAATAATATTTTTAAAGGAGAATGCTGGAATCGAACTCGGTATGAAAAATTAAAATGAATACATGTTGTAATTTAGATACAATTCCAGAAATGCAGTAGAATTATCTGTTGTAGTTAGAAATAACTATAAAAACAAAGTTAGGTTGAAGGAATAATGGAGCAATGCAATTAAAGAATGGCTTGAAAACACAAAACACATTCTTTAATTGCATTGTTCCATTATTAAAATGGCATCTAGTATTCTATAACAAGAGAATTATAAATAGATATAAATTTGACTTGAAAAGAAATGGTACATACATACATTACATATATATATATATATGATATAGAATCATATATATATATATATATATAATTTAAAGGAGATTAGAACAATAGTCTAAAGAGCTGAGTGTATTTTAATGTAACAGTGAAATTACTATTTTAATTAAAATACAGGAAAGAGAAGGTGCTCATTGTAATTTAGATATATAATAAGCTCGATAGTTAAATGTCCTAGAGCTAATTCAATATTAAGTAATGTGATTGATAATTTAAAATTCAAATTATAATCAAATTAAAAATCCGTTTCATAAGAAGGAACAACAACAAGATCAATTATCTGTACGATCGTTTCGGAAAACAATGCTTTTTATTGTGGTATACATCAAGTTACGTACAATAATTACATATAGTTTTTTTTTTATAAATTAAGTTAGACTAATTATCTCCCTTACACCCTTCAAATAAATAAAGTAAAGAAAACATGACAATTATCTCCCCTTACAATTGAAATATAAACCGTAGCGTCTTTAAATCAAAAATACGCTAACGGAAATAATTCATTGCACGGGCGTCCCCCCCCCCTTTTAAAATTCATCATTCAATAAGATAAAAAGCTATAGCAAACATCTAAATGAGTACTTTAACCATAGTTCCTGATTTCAAAAAGCGAAAAATTAAAAGGTAAATATCTCTATATATTTTTAAAGCAAACTTATAATGTAAATTCAAAAATATATATTTTAATCTATTTATTTTATATCTCTAACCCATATTAATTTTCTTATAAATTTTAAATCCAGACCTTTTATTTCAATTTTTTCAGATTCATCTGCCTTACTTTTAATGCTAGATTTATTTATGGTGTCTTTTAAATTCAATAACAACCCTTCAAAATTTGCTGACGAGGAGACCTTGCTTATTAAAAAACTATATGTAATTATTGTACGTAACTTGATGTATACCACAATAAAAAGCATTGTTTTCCGAAACGATCGTACAGATAATTGATCTTGTTGTTGTTCCTTCTTATGAAACGGATTTTTGATTTGATTATAATTTGATTTTTAAATTTTAAATTATCAATCACATTACTTAATATATATATATATATATATATATATATATATATATATATATATGATATAGAATCATATATATATATATATATATATATATATATATATATATATATATATATAAAATTCTCTTATAGCACTGGGTTCATCCAAATTCACTGTTTATTTAAAACTACATGGATTGGAGTTGCTAGTCAGCGTTTCGGCAGACATATTATTAAGTCTGTAACAAATTGTTTCCCATCTCTTGTATTACAATTGGTTTTCGGTGGAAGATCTGCATTCCCCCTGGTCACGAAGGACAGTTTGCCTTACATCGTGCAAAGTAATGCTATTTATGAATTGAATTGCCAGTGCGCTGCTGACTATGTGGGTCAAACCTCCTTAATTTACAGACACGCATCAACCGTTATATACCAGCAAAAATTAGCCTAGACAAGCCACATCATTTTTGCCCCACTCCTGCTTTGGAATCTGTCATTGGCAAACATCTAATTTTGGCTTGTAAACTTAATTTTTCTTCTTGATTATATATATATATATATATATATATATATATATATATATTTATATATGTATATATATTAAAGTGAGAATGTGTGTGAAGACACTTCTTAATCATTATACTCAACGAATTTTCGATCTGCAGACTTGAAATTTGGTATATAGGGTATTCAGATATGTGGATAACTTTTTAATCAGTTTTCATCCGGAAAAAAAGGTTTGCTAAGGGATCAAAATTGATCAATATGTGGGAATCATCAAATGTGAATTGTTCACGACAGATTACTTGTTAAGAATAAGTAGGTTTGAAAACATTTTGTAAAGATCGTGTCAAGCTGGCCTAATGGTTATCATACTTAAGTAACTGTCTTTAGGTTTTGGTTTCGGGTTTTTTTACTTGTAAGAAATGAACTGTTTGGAAAAACAATACATGCAGGCACATGTTTTCTCAGTTTCTTTCCATTTTTTATTTCATATTATCTAAAGGAATTTAACGCTATGTTTAATATGTTTAATACCTATGGTATTTCTGTTTATAATAAATAAGAAATCTGCATTAATTAAAATATAATATTTACGAGGGGCGTGCAATAAGTAATGACCCTTACCCACTTCCAGTTCTCTGATCTAGCTGAAATTTTGCATGTGCAATGATTTATATCTCTATGGGTTATGTGACAAATTACAGCTCTGAACTAATTGTGGTTTCTGTTTTACAGGTATTTGAACCAAGTCAGGTATGAAATGGAGCCTGTTGAATGTCGAGCAGTGATATGGTTTTTGTATTTGAAAGGACACACACCACAGGAGACTTTTGATGAAATAAAAGAAACTTATGGTGATAATGCCCCATCATATGACCTTGTAAAACGCTGGCATCGTGAATTCAAACATGGCTGGAAGTCTGTGGAAACAGCTCCCAGACCTGGTCGCCCTCCCTTTCTGCCATTGATGAGGCATCTGTCCGTCAAGTTGAGGCTGCCATTTTGGAAGATCTGCGCATTACTATTTGCCAAATAGCCCAAGATGTCAAGATTAGTACAGGGTCTGTGGAAACTATCATTCATGACTATTTGCATCAGCAAAGATACCCTCCTCCTGCAAGACAATGCTCTGGTCCACAACTCGCATGTTGCCAGATCAGAAGCACGAGCATGTGGTTATGAAATCCTCCCCCATCCTCCCTACTCTGCTGACCCTGCAACCTCTGACTTTCACCTCTTCCCAGCCATGAAGTTGTTTTTGAAAGGAAAGCGTTTCCCAGATGATGCAGCCTTGATTTCTGAAGTCACGTCATGGTTGGAGGACCAACCTGGGGTGTTCTACAAAAACGGTCTCCAGAGCTGCATCAAACGATGGGAGAAATGCATAACTCTGGGTGGTTCCCATGTAGAGAAAGACTAATAACTGTGCCAAGTTTCGTTGCTCTACTGCTATGGGAAGTGGATCAGGGACATTACTTATTGCATGCCCCTCGTATATCTATTTTACAAGTTTGAAAGAAGTACTTTCAGGCAATGAGTTCTTGGCCATTGCTATTGGTGGTAGAGAAGGTTTCTTGTAGTTATTGAAGGAAACAAGCTTAGTCTTAGCAGCATTGAATGAGACCAACCATTTTTGTACCCATTCCACTACAGATTGGAGGTAATCCTCTAGTGTTTCTGCCATTTTCTTGGATATGTGTTCATTTGTTTTCCCCTCATATCTGTTATAGAGAGTGGTGTCATCGGCAAATATACCCATCTCCGAAACAATATTATCAGGAAGGTCGTTTATGAATATCAGGAACAATAGAGGTCCAAGGATAGACCCCTGAGGCACTCCCGCATTTATGTCATATTGTTTGGATGTACGTCCGTCGAGGACAACTTTGATTTTTCTATTACTTAAGAAGGATTTAATTACGTTATGAATTCTCCCAGTGATTCCATATGATCTAATTTTCCTTAGAAGACCATCGTGCCATACCCTGTCAAAAGCCTTAGATATATCAAGGGCCACCGCTCTACCCTCCCCTGTTTTATCCAATGAATGGTATATACGTTCAGAAACTACAGTTAAGATATCTGCTGTTGAACAGGCTTGCCTGAATCTATATTGTTTGTCAGTCAGGAGTTTAGCAGCTGTTAGGTGCTGGACTAGGGCTTGATTAACTAAGGACTCAAATATTTTGGCGAAAAGCGGGAGGAGGCTAATGGGGCGATAATTTAGTGGGTCAGTTCTTTCACCAGAATTCTTGAAGACTGGTACCACAGAGACGGTTTTCCAGCAGTCGGGAAAACAAGATTCGTTAAGGCATTTATTGTAAAGTTTGGACAGAACTGGAGCAACCTCGGCAGAGCATTTTTTTAATAGCACAGCCGGGATGAGATCTGGTCCACATGCTTTTGAGGTGTCTAGGTTTTTTATAATAGCATGTACCTGAGAAGGGGTGATTTTCAAATCGTCAAGTGTGGCGTCTGTTCGCAGAAGAAAATCAGGGAGTGAGTGGTGTACCGAGTTCAGTGTGGAGTTTGAGGCAAACCGACTGGCAAGCAGATTAGCCTTGTCAGTTGCCGTGCAAGCAACCTCATGATTGTTTGTTAGTGGGGGAATAATTGACTGTCCATTATTAACTACGCTGTTGTAGATTTTCCAAAAATCCCGGGTTCCTAATTTCTGTGCTTCGATGCGCTTTCTGGTGGTTTCAGAGTAATCTGACTTAGCTGTGTCTATCACTCTCTTACAATTATTTCTAGCTTCTATGAACTTCTGTTTATTTGAGCTGGACTTATGTCGGTTGAATCTGCGGAACGCATGCTGCCTTTGACAAATGGCAGCTGCACAAGCAGAAGTAAACCATTGGGGGGAGTGGGGCTTGCTATAGTATTTCCGTGCGGGAACATGTGCTTCAATAGCAGTTTTGAACCATTCAGTTGTCTCATTTGCACACTGTTCCGCTGGAAGAGTAAAGATATTTTGCCATGGGGCATCTCTGATGAGCTCCCTGATGGCTTCCCAATCAGCCTTTTTGTAATACCTCGTTGTTTTGAGTAGTGGGTCTTCAGTTTTAGGGCGAGAATTTATTATAAATATATATTTTATATTTTTGGTAGTATTGTTTAAACAAAACCAAAATGTGTCAACCAAAGATTGCTCAATGTTTAGACAGAGCAATATGAATATGTTTAATATGAGAACTAGTGGCTACACATATGCAAATATGTTTCAGTGATCACCCCGCTAAGGAAAATCACATCCTCAGGCCAAGAATATCCACATATTGATATTCTTGGGCTGAGGATGTGATTTTTACTAGCAGGGTGGTCACTGAAACATATTTGCATATGTATAGCCACTAGTTCTCATATTCAACATATATATATATACATATATATATATATATATATATATATATACATATATATATATAATGTGAGTGTGTATATATAAATATATATGTGTGTGTATATATATGTGAGTGTGTGTATATATATGTGTGTGTGTGTGTGTGTGTATATATATATATATGTGTGTGTGTGTGTGTATATATATATATATATGTGTGTGTGTGTGTGTGTGTGTGTATATAAAATGGGAAAATAATTATCTAATAAAAACCACTTGATAAATAAATATGCAGACATGATGAATAGTTGGAGGACAATGCCATGCGGCCTACTAGCATATATATATATATATATATATATATATATATATATATATATATATATATGCTTAATTTACTCACATAAAATTAATATACGAAAGTATGAATTTATGTGTAAACGTTAAGTATTTACTTCAAAAGTGCTCAATACATAGGTAGAGCTAGTTAGTAAGTTATAAAATATATATGGCGATTAAGCTACACTGAATATTCCGCATTTCATCCACTCTAGGACTCTTCAGGCTTATGCACATAAGCCTGAAGAGTCCTAGAGTGGATGAAACGCAAAATATTCAGTGTAGCTTAATTGCCATATATATTTTATAACTTACTATATATATATATGTGTGTGTGTATATATATACATGTGTGTATATATATATGTGTGTATATATATATGTATATATATATATATATGTGTGTGTATATATATATGTATATATATATGTACAAACAGCTAGGACTAACAATTAATATAAAAAAAACCCAAATCCTCCATCAATCACCACCAAACAGTACTCCAGTCTCACCCCCAAACATCTCCATCGACAACGCTAGACTGGAAAATGTGGACCACTTCCCATACCTAGGCAGCATCCTATCATCAAAAGCCAACATAGATGATGAAATACAACACCGTCTCAGCTGTGCCAGTGGGGCTTTCTCAAGGCTAAGGAAGAGAGTATTTGAGAACCGTGACCTTCTAGCAAAGACCAAAATCATGGTATATAAAGCTGTCTTGCTGCCCACTCTTCTCTATGGATCGGAGACCTGGACCACATACAGGAGGCACGTAAAAACCCTGGAGACGTACCACCAAAGATGCCTCCGAAAAATCCTCAGAATTAGTTGGAAGGACCGACGCACCAACACCAGCGTCCTGAGTGAGGCTGACATTCCCACTATCACCGCTACTGTTGCTCAACGCCAGCTCAGATGGACTGGTCATGTTGTCCGAATGCCGGATCTCCGCCTCCCAAAACAGATTTTCTACTCTCAGCTTGTTGAGGGAAAGCGTGCCCAGGGTGGCCAAAAGATGAGGTATAAGGACAACATCAAAGCAAATCTAAAGCGGTTTCACATGGACCTTGAGACATGGGAGGACGTGGCTGGGAGCAGGTTGGCATGGAGGAGCGCTGTCCACAAAGGTGCTGCGCTTTATAGTAGTGACCTAAATCAAGCTGCTGAGGATAAACGAAAGCACAGAAAGGACAGATTATTAACCAGACACACCCAACCCCACCCCACCACCACTACCTTTATCTGCCCAAATTGCACAAGACAAATTGGGTCTAGGATTGGGCTCTATGCTCACCTGAGGACCCACAGAAGCCACAACGGAGGACAATCTTACTCGGACACGATTGACCGTCGATGATGATGATATATATGTATATATATGTATATATATGTATGTATATATATATGTATATATATATGTATATATATGTATGTATGTATATATATATGTATATATATATGTATGTATATATATATATATATATATATATATATATATATATATATATATGTATGTATGTATATATATATATATATTTATTTTTTTTTTTACAGTGATCACCACTTATCAAGGCCCGGAAGCCACTCAGGGATAAGGGTTATTGCAAGTACATTACGTTAGTGTGGAGATTTGATGAAGTGTTTACTTAAGGGGCGGTTAATTAGGAATTTGTTAACATTGGACTTGAAGACATCCAAGTTGTAGTCCGGTGGGAAGCAGGCAGACAGAACAGAGTTCCACAGGCGTGCAGTTCTAAGAAAGAAGCTTTGTTCATGGAATCCGCGTTTTGATTTAGGCACAGATATAGAGTGGGGGAAATTTTTCACAGTGGATTCAGCTAGACGGGTGTTTTTCGTGAAAGATTGGCAAGGGGGGACCAGAGATTGGAGTTCAGACAAGCACCTGCCATGGAAATAAGATAAAACAAGGATAGGTTTGCAACGTCTCTTCTGTGGGAGAGAGGTTGCAGGGTAGAGAAAAGGGCATCCCCCACTAAGCCACAAAGTCCATTTTGTACTCTGTCAAGGCAGGATATGCTGTTTTTAGCAGCTCCTGCCCATATATGGCAACAGTATTCCATCCTTGGACGTACTTGGCTTTTATATATGTTTGTTTTTTTTTTATTCAATTTTCACCCCAAACAAGGCACAGTGCCACTTTGAAGCAGGGGGCTACTATCAGGGACTTAATTAGCGGGGTCATTATGAAGGGAGATGAGAAGAAATATGTTTGTTAACATTACACTTGAACTTCTGCATATCATTGCAGTTGGGAAAGCAGAATTCCGGAAGGGAGTTCCAAAGACCCGCAGTTCTGGGGAAGAAACTATTGGAGTAAAAGGCTTTCTTGCACCTAGGGTCTCCACTGTAAAGGGATGAGACTTAGTAGCTTGTTGGGTTTGTCGGGGGTAGTTACGTCGGATAGGTACAAGTGTTTGCTGTTCGTCAGAGCATTCACCATTAAAGTATTTGTAGAACAGGTAGAGGAATGCAACATCTCGTCGATGGGACAGAGGCTGAAGCCTAGATGACAGTTCAGGACCTATCAGGTTGGCGACTCTCTTTTGAACGCTGTCCAGGAGCGAGAGACAAGCAGCAGATGCACCAGCCCAGATGTGACAACAGTACTCCATACATGGGCGAATGGTTGCCTAATAGAGGTATAGGATACTGTCAGGCGTAAGTAGTTTTCTAGCACGGTAGAGGGAGCCAACCTTCCTTGCAGCAGCCTTGGCAATGCTCTCAATGTATCTATTCCAGTTCATATTCCCTGTAAACGTTAGGCCGAGGAGTTTAAAAGAAGTACTTTCAGGCAATGTGTTCTTGGCCATTGCTATTGGTGGTAGAGAAGGTTTCTTGTAGTTATTGAAGGAAACAAGCTTAGTCTTAGCAGTATTGAATGTGACCAATCATTTTTGTCCCCATTCCAACACGGATTGGAGGTCATCCTCTAGTGTTTCTGCCATTTCCTTGGATATGTGTTCATTTGTTTTCCCCTCATATCTGTTATAGAGAGTGGTGTCATCGGCAAATATACCCATCTCCGAAACAATATTATCAGGAAGGTCGTTTATGAATATCAGGAATAATAGAGGTCCAAGGATAGACCCCTGAGGCACTCCCGCATTTATGTCATATTGTTTGGATGTACGTCCGTCGAGGACAACTTTGATTTTTCTATTACTTAAGAAGGATTTAATTACATTATGAATTCTTCCAGTGATTCCATATGATCTAATTTTCCTTAGAAGACCATCGTGCCATACCCTGTCAAAAGCCTTAGATATATCAAGGGCCACCGCTCTACCCTCCCCTGTTTTATCCAATGAATGGTATATACGTTAAGAAACTACAGTTAAGATATCTGCTGTTGAACAGGCTTGCCTGAATCTATATTGTTTGTCAGTCAGGACTTTAGCAGCTGTTAGGTGCTGGACTAGGGCTTGATTAACTAAGGACTCAAATATTTTGGCGAAAAGCGGGAGGAGGCTAATGGGGCGATAATTTAGTGGGTCAGTTCTTTCACCAGAATTCTTGAAGACTGGTACCACAGAGACGGTTTTCCAGCAGTCGGGAAAACAAGATTCGTTAAGGCATTTATTGTAAAGTTTGAACAGAACTGGAGCAACCTCGGCAGAGCAGTTTTTTAATAGCACAGCCAGGATGAGATCTGGTCCACATGCTTTTGAGGTGTCTAGGTTTTTTATAATAGCATGTACCTGAGAAGGGGTGATTTTCAAATCGTCTATTGTGGCATCTGTTCTCAGAGGAAAATCAGGGAGTGAGTGGTGTACCGAGTTCAGTGTGGAGTTTGAGGCAAACCGACTGGCAAGCAGATTAGCCTTGTCAGTTGCCGTGCAAGCAACCTCATGATTGTTTGATAGTGGGGGAATAGTTGACTGTCCATTATTTACTACGCTGTTGTAGATTTTCCAAAAATACCGGGTTCCTAATTTCTGTGCTTCGATGCGCTTTCTGGTGGTTTCAGAGTAATCTGTCTAAGCTGTCTCTATCACTCTCTTACAATTATTTCTAGCTTCTATAAACTTCTGTTTATTTGAGCTGGACTTATGTAGGTTGAATCTGCGGAACGCATGCTGCCTTTGACAAATGGCAGCTGCACAAGCAGAAGTAAACCATTGGGGAGAGTGGGGCTTGCTATAGAATTTCTGTGTGGGAACATGTGCTTCAATAGCAGTTTTGAACCATTCAGTGGTCTCATTTGCACACTGTTCCGCTGGAAGTGTAAAGATATTTTGCCATGGGGCATCTCTGATGAGCTCCCTGATGGCTTCCCAATCAGCCTTTTTGTAATACCTCGTTGTTTTGAGTAGTAGGTCTTCAGTTTTAGGGCGAGAATTTAGGCTGATTTCTACCATTATCACAGCATGATCAGCATTCCTGAGTGGGCTGTGGGCATTTGTTGTACAGTCATTGGGAACCGTTGTCAGAAAGAGATCTAGAAGTGAGGCATGTTGATCTTGCTGGTCTGGGAAACGTATCGGAAATGTAACCAACTGAGATAGGGAATGGGATATAGAGAAGCTATGTGTTGCACTACCAGCTACGTCTGTGTGATTAGAGAATCCTAGTCAGTTACTGTGGTGGGCATTGAAGTCACCAAATACATGTATTTGTGTGCTAGTATCGAGGGAGAGTGCTATATCTATGCTGTCTGAGACTTTGTTTATTAGGGTACAGTCTTGGTTTGAGGGAGAGCGGTAGAGAAAATACAAGTAGCTAATATTGTGTTGCATATTTAGTCTGAAGCACATAAAGGCCTGGTCCTCTGATTCTAGTTTTATTTCTTAAGTCAGGGGGAGGGTGTTACAAATATAGACTCCAAGTCCATGCATATGTCTGTCCGAATCCTTACAGTAGAGTGGGAGTTAACCAGGCATGTTAAAGTGGTTAGAGGGAATGGAGGAGTGAGGGTTAGTTTCACTTAATGCTAAGATATCCGGGGTGTTTACAAGGAGAAATGACTCAACATCATCTAAGTTAGTTCTAAGCCTGCGGATATTAGTAAATGCAAGCCTCAAACGAGGAGGCAGGTTGGTTTTCTTTGAGTTTGGTCCTGGTTTAAACGTAACTTTTGCTTGAGCTGTCATTTCATTTTATTTTATTTAAAAGTTTCAGTTAGGGTGAGTGAGTGAGGGGGTGCTGGACAAGTAGTTGTGCAGAATACCAGACATGCAATACAAGTAGACCATCAGCTGTCCTCACCCACAGTATTGTGGCCTCAGGAAAGCCCACCGGGGATGAGTGCAGGGCCCCTTTCCATGCGCGACATGACACTAAAAACATCCCGATATTTTACAACTGTTGATGGAGCAGCCGCTCTAAGAGCTACCAAAGAGTTAGGGCTCCTGTACTATCAGTCGGAAACAGCAGCCAGGAACTGTCAATCCGGTACCCTCAATCTGTTAGGCAAAGCCAGCCCAGTCCAACTGCACCGACATATATGGCACTGAAGCACCCCACTGTGTCCAGTTTAGGGGGATGGGATGTGGCGGGAGCGGGGAAAAGCGGCGTTCATTGCCCTAGTCAGGAAACAAGGTCAACTACTGGGTGATTCAGACGAGTCCCTGTGATAGTACCTCTACGCCTGGCCAATAGGCAAAGAAGGAGTATGAAAGCTGGGCGATAGACAGAGCCTATCTCCTCCTTAAGCAGTTTAGGTTTGCCAACCGGTGATTTGTTTGAGTCACCAGCTCTAGGAAGGTTGTCGTCCAGGACTGAAGAGGCCTCCCTCCTCTAGGTTTAGTTTCAGAGTTTTCCTTCTCCTAGACGGATGACCTGGGAAGACCTATGGGTCCATCAGCTCCGAGGGGGTTCGCCCCGTGCCTGGGTCCTAATCCAGGTATTTCTGCGACCCCGCATGGGTACTTAATATTTATTGGTTATTTAGGTTAATATCTACGGAAAAAATCGGGTATTTAAGTTAACTTCTACAGAAAATTTTCACTCCTCAAACGTGGTTAAAAAAGGGCATTACTATGCTTCCATTTTCATTTTTACTGGGAGAGGGTATAGGTAAAAATTCGTGCAGTGGAAGCAGCTAAATTTGCTACAGTATTGGATTGAGAGAGACGAGTTAATGTATGGTTAGATATAGTTTTGTAAGTTTAGGAATGTATGGTTAGATATGGTTTAGTAGGTTTAGGATTAGGATAAAGTGTTAGAGTATGATTTACTTGCTATTAGAAATTCTGATTTGGTGCCCAAACTGAATATTTAGTAAGACTGAAAGATAAGATATGCTCAGCATAGATACAAGAGAACATTTGATATGGAGTACAGTTATATCTGATAGATATAGGTTATTGCATATTCTGTAAGTAAAGTTAAATATAGATGGATGAATGGATAAGTAGTATTGTATACGAATGCATGGAATTTTAGACAATTTGAGTGAGTTGCCTTTAGACTACAATGAAGGAGAATGACTTCGCCTTTCTCTTAATATCCGGAAGTTTTTATTTCAATGAGTACCGGTTTAGTTTGTGTAATAATTATTGCAATACTATCTCTTAACAAAGAGATATTAATGGTTGCTGTTCATTATAGATTACTCTAAGTCTATGTATAGGACTATGGCTAGTAAGTATTTACTTAGAAGCTTGGTTATGGATTAGGAGTTATAATCAGGAGCATGCCTAGGAAATTTTAGGTGTTAATGGGTATCGATTTACGAGTCTGTTAGGGTCAAGGGCGGAGAGCAAGAACCCCTCTAAGTTACGTGAAACAAATTAGGTTTAGTGGCAACTTGGGAAATAGAGCAGTTTGATTTGTTAGTGATCAGGAGAAAGAGAATTTAAGTAAAAAATAAAAAGGTTTGTCATGCAAAACAGACAAGGCAGTCATCTTGGAGGTAAAGTATCTATAGGAGGTACTTAGTATACAAGCAGCAGTATTTTTCAGTTTTGAGAGGAATTTTAGGCACAATAGTTTCATGGTTTATTGTACAAGTCCGTAGTCTAGGTCAGGGACGAAGCAATTCTAATATTGCAACTGGGTTTATCTAATTTTAATAGTTGAATAGAGTATTATGAGGTGTTCTACTATGCTTAGGGATAGAATGAAAATTTAAGGTAATATTCAGAGTAATATAAGCAATTTCATGAGGATTAGATATATGATCACTGGATGTTGAACTGCTCAGGAGAATTCTTGTATCTATTCAGAAGGATGTCTTGGTGATATAAGATTTGAGAAATTAAGAGTCTGGGGATACAGAGAGTTGTGAGCTGATGAGGATTCAGTATAGGCGATTATATATAGGTAGCAAAGGTGGTTTAGTTTAGTACGCACGTATTGTACATATTAAGTATACTGCTTCAGTTCTATCCTCTATCGTAAAGGAAAATCCGTTTGTATTTTGGTTGGCAATTTTGTCAAGAGAGGAAATTTAAAACAGCTTATCTAATTTTTGATGATATCAGTTTATAGACAATTGTAGACTGATAAATTGTTATATATATGTATATATATGTATATATGTATATATATACATGTATATATATATGTATATATATGTATATATATACATGTATATATATTTATGTATATATATATGTATATATATATATGTATATATATACATGTATATATATATATATTTATCTATTATATATAAATCCGTAATCCTGTCTGTTTGTTTGTTTGTTTGCTCACAATTTGATTAATATATACAAAACTTCCTGCTGAAAACGGTTATCTATATAAATTTTATTTACTATAAGATTTTCTATATAAATAAATAGCATCACGATCAATATATATACACTATATTGAAGGCAATGTACATAATAGAACTAATCTAACTTGCATATTATATTGAAGAAAATCTTTTTAAATAATTCGCTCAATTAAAATTACTGATTATAGTAATGTAATTGATGTAATTGTTCTATTTAAGAGTATTATTTAAAGTTAATTTATTTAAATTATTTTAATTCAAGTTATTTTGTACTATTTGCTAAACTGGCACATTTTAAGTAATTTTCACTGATATTTCACTTCTGGTTATGAATGGATATAGTTTTTAACCAAATCGAGAGATATGGTGATAAAATGATTTGTTTTAATTATTTATTTTCTATAAATGTAAAAGTTACAAATATTGATAAAAAAATAAATAATTAGGCTAAGGATGATTTTATTTTTCGATGAAATATTTTAAATCGTTAGCCCTCTATTAAAGTCTCGGCTATAAATGTCGATTCATTGTAAGGTGTGAGCACGTTTACCAAAAGGTTAAAATTTATTTCCTATGGACGATTTTAAAATCATTTTTCAACTATTCACTTGACTGTCTGAATTTTATTATCGTTTCCATAATACTTTGAAAAAGAAACAAGGTAAAGTAATGCTTTTTATATCAGATATATTCCTACGCGTTTTTTTTTTCACTTTTTTTTCTTCAATTTTCTTTTGAGAAAGATCTTATGTTTTCCTGTCTGGGTAATTGATTTAGTTGATAATATATATTTGTGTGGGGGAGTTTCGACGTAATTATGTTTTTTTTTTCGGGGGAAGGGGGGTGTCGCTTTATGTCTCAGCATCATTCAAAGAAAAATAATTGCAGAAGTACAAAAATGCGGGTGTTTTTATCTGTTTAGTATTTCTGCAGTTTACGAACCGTGCTATTTTTTAGATATGATTTACAAGTGTAATTCAATTTTTGCCGTATCTTTTGTTTATTAAATTTTTATGTGAAAGTCCTTCATTTATTAAAAATGGGGTACTTTTTATATACACAACCAAGCATAGTTTATCCACAAAAATCCTAATTTACATTTTTGGGAGCAACACAAACTGAAAACGGACCTGTACAGTTTTTTTTTGTACGTAATGTAGAACTTTTGTTTACATTTTTACCAGTGGTACAAGAAATGTCGTTTACCCAGAAGTTTTGGTTTCGAACCTGTAATTACATAAATATTAAAAGAATGCCAATTAGTATTGTGTAATACAAATATATCTGTAGCAAAGCTCAGGTAAATCGGCTAGTATATATATATGTATATATATATAGGTATATATATATATATATATATATATATATGTCCATCGCGTTTCTTCATTTGGAGGAAATTGGCAAGGCAGGACTCGGCAAGCGTGATTCATCAGTTGGAGGCAGTGTTCCTCGAGTGTGGCTCACCGCATGAAATCCTTTTAGACAATGGTACAGCTTTCTACAGCAACGTGTTCCAAGCATTTGCACATAAATGGGGAGTTCACTTGCGATTCCATTGTTAATACGCTCCAGCTAGGAATGGCATAGCGGAGTGATGTCACCGTACAGGGAAACAAATAGCGGCTAGAATGTGCTGTCCCATACAGGAGGTTATCTAATGGTATAACATCATACCAAGAAATGACACATCTCCCTTCACTGTGCCTGCCAACAGGATTTATCAATACGAAGTTCAAGCTAAGGAGACCAATCTCGCAACTGCGTCCCCAGGTCCCAAGAACAGCCCTTACCAGGTTGGAGATCACGTGTGGGTCAAAGACCGCAAAATCGATGTACTACTAGGTTCGGGAAGGGTGAGGTGACCAAGGTAATCAGCCCTCAATCAATTTTGGTGGACGGTGTGCCTCGCCACATGAAGGATCTGTGTCCTTGCCATTATGTTGTTACATCGGAGGAAGAGGAAGTCTCAGACAGTACAATGTCTTCTGAAAGGACAGAGAGTATGATGCAGGACGACAGAGAGGATTTTGAGCCATATAATGCACATACTGAAGAAGCGAAAGAAGAACCACCTGTCTTGCCTTTACGAAGGAGTACCCGACAAAGACGGATACTGCCCCCCTGCCCTTATTGTGGAACACCGGCTATGGAAGAGACTGGTGGCAATAACGGTGGTAATGAGGAAGATGGCAAAGAGGAAGTTTAGCTCCCGGTTCTTCAAAGTACCCGACAAAGACGACTGCCCCTCTACCCTGTTTGTGATCATGAGATCAGGGTGTAGTGTAGCAGAATTAGCAATAACCAAAAATGAGGGGAAATAAAGAGCTTACCCTAACCCTAACCCTAACCTCGGATACGTCTGTGTTGCGGGCTGAGCGGAAGAGAGTTCCAAGATGGCGTCCATGGGTTTTTATTGCCGCTGACCCCATGCAATTCTCGCAGAATCGCGTCTGCTTTCGCACGGTTATGCAAATATATAATTCTCGGCCGCTATAAAGGCAGGACGCTGGAAAGCAGTCAGGCAGTGTCCTGTAGATTGTGCGTAGGTGGTTCTGGCGATTGGATTGTTCTTTGTAACGAATTACGTATCTGCGAGAAACGAGTTTTCTTCTGCCTTTTTTTTGTTTGTTTGTTTTTGTCTCCTTCTTCTTTCTCTACGGTTTTTACAGCCAAAAAATCCCTCTCTTCTAGAGGTGGGAGGTGCAGGGCGAAACTGCCTATTTCCTATCTTTGTCCCTGATTTTTTGCTACAAAAAGAGATCAAACAAAAAACTTTTTTGCCAATAAACACACAAAAATGACCCCTCTTTCAAGTGGCCAGAAACGGTGCGCATTTTAAGTTAAATTTACATGGAAAAGTGATCACCCACTTTTTGAAAAAGTAATTTCTTCATATCATGAAATTTTTTTTTTTTTTTTTTTTTTTTGCGAGGGAAACGGTTTGCAGATTCGTTTTTAGCACACCGAAATCTACAAAAAAACATATTTTGTTATAAACGAACGTGAAACGGGCCTTTAAGTAAAATAATACCATTTTTATTTCTTTATTACGAAATGTAAGTTGGTAGCTTTTTCGGTTATCCTGACGCTCCGCACTTCTTTATTTACATTGGAAGTGACGTCACACAAATCTTATAATACGGATGGCTACAATTGTAAAAATAATTTGTTTTATTTTTCTTTCATTTTGAGCTCCTTTTTTTCTCCCGTTTGTTTTTGTTTTCTACAATTAATAAACCAGTTTACAAGTAAAAAATAATTTGTTTTAGCGAATTTAATTTTTTTTTCTCTCCCATTTGTTATATTGGTATTTGAGCGGAGAATCTAACATTTCTTTTCATTTGGAGAATTTGTTTTAGTTTTTAATTACTAACACAGCGGATAATTTAACTTTTTTTTTCTCCCATAGCGCGCCTGCAGTCCTGCCTGCACTTTACGACCCGAGCTATTTTTTAACGCTATTATTTAGAAACCTATTATTTAACATGGGGAAGGGAGGATGTATTGTAACTATTCTGTACTTTCACCTAACAATTCAATTTAAAAAAAAAAGGTAAATATGAAGAATTACTCCACCCTCAAATTCCTTTAAATTACCACTCTTAAAGGTTTCGTCGGGGTCGCTGAAAATGAAAATAACGTTTAAAATTACGGCAAACGAGTAGTTTCCAACATTGAATTTACTTGTAAACTGGTTTATTAATTGTAGAAAACAAAAACAAACGGGAGAAAAAAGGAGCTCAAAATGAAAGAAAAATAAAACAAATTATTTTTACAATTGTAGCCATCCGTATTATAAGATTTGTGTGACGTCACTTCCAATGTAAATAAAGAAGTGCGGAGCGTCAGGATAACCGTTTTTTCTATGGATTGACGACCACGTTAAATTTACCTTTAATTAATGGGTCCGCTAAACTACATTCCCAAAAATCGGGCCTATAAATTGGTGCTTCCGCCGTGAATTCGAAAACATATCCTAAACTTGCATTCTACAGTTGTAACCCTCCCCCCCCCAAAAAAAAACATTCCCCGAAACACTAAATTCAAGCAATACTTACTTTTTGCTTGGACAAGCTGCTTTTCAAATAACTTGTTAGCGTCCAAGAAATTAAACATCGTTGGGTTTAATTAAAATAAAAAAAATTAAAAAGTGTGGAAGTAATAGTTAAGATGGCGACCAGAAAACAGGTTCGCAGAAAATAAAAACGAAGGGAATTGAAATAAAGACGATATTTTTGGTAACACAGGTAAAAAGAAGAAGAAGAAGAAGAAGAAGAAGAAGAAGAAGAAGAAGAAATAATAATAATAATAATAATAATAATAATAATAATAATAATAATTAGTATTAGAAGTAGTAGTAGTAGTAAATGTGTAATTTAGCGGCGTAAATTATTTGACAAACAAAAATTTATAAAAGCTATTTATTTTTATATAAAACACATTATTAGACCCAAAGGCTGAAATAAAACCAGAAAAAAATTATTTTTTTTTTTTTTTTTTCATCATTTTTCATTAGACTAAATGTACTCGGCTGTGTTGCTTTTGAAATTTGACTTTTCTAAGGTTTGACAGATTGGCCTTTTTAAGGCTACATTTGGTCTTTTTTTACGCACTTTTATTAAGCAGGTCATAAAAGAACGTAAAAAAAATACCAAATTTGGCCATAAAAGGGCCAATCTGTCAAACCTTAGAAAAGCCAAATTATGAAGGCCTCGATGTCGATTGTTGTACATTTATCGAAGACGAACTATTATTCCCTTCGGGGACGTTACCAGGCCATAGTGGCAGATAGCTGAAGATGACGCATCTTTTGCAACATGGACCTTTTTTACTTTAATAAAATTTACGTTGAAGTTTTAAGGTGAGCTTGTTGTAATTTCTGTTTGTTTGTTTTGTTCCATTTTGCCAGGGGCAAAAACCTTGTGAGAGAAAATCTCAGTTCATGAAAATGAGTAATAATAAACCTTTTCCACGAGATACTTATTAGAAAAGACTGTCTAATGAACATTCGTTGCAAAACCCTTAACATTGGAATGATTTGAATTAATGTTGCTTAAACATGTAAATAAATGTTCTTATTTCTTCCCAAGACAGCGATCTCGAGTTCTTTGTCGGATGTCGTTATTTTTCCAACGATATTCACATCTTTTTATTTCATATGGGTGTGGATGTGATTTGCTGGACGCCTTCGGTAAATTGGAGATCTCGTTAAATTTACTTTTAACGGTCCTGGTGATATTCTACTATTTTCGACTTCTAGAGATTCCAGCACCTGCAACCTTGGTCTTAAAAATCGATAGATCTGGATTATGAATTGGTGAACACCGGCTGGCTCACACCCCGTATCCTATAACTGATAACATTCTCATGAGTTCAGAATCTGATGGGCACTCCAACGAAATAAGATCGCACATTTCAGCCGCGCACAAATTATCTTTAAATATGCATGTAAATGTGGGATCTTTCTATCGATCCGGTAGATATCTCACTGCTGATGCAATTCTCTATCTATATAAGAGCCAGGTACGTCCAAGGATGGAATACTGTTGGCACATCTGGACAGGAGCTGCTAGAAAGGACTTGTCCTGCCTTGATAGAGTTCAAAATAGACTTCGTAGCCTCGTAGGAGATGTCCTTTTCTCTTCCCTGCAACCTCTATCTCACAGAAGAGATGTTGCGAGTTTGTCTCTGATGTATCGTTATTTTCATGGAAAGTGTTCGACTGAGCTTCAATCTATGGTCCTCCCTCGCCCAACTTTCACAAGAAACATTCGTCTAGCTGTAAACACTATCAATAATTCCCCCCACTCTTTATCTGTGCCTAAACCTAAACGTAGATTCCATGAACAAAGCTTCTTTCTTAGAACTGCACGCCTGTGGAATTGTCTTCTGTTTCCTGTTTTCCGGCTGACTACAATATGGTTGTGTTCAAGTCTAACGTAAATAAGTTCTTGATGAGCCGTTCCATATAAGTTATCAAATTTACCAAATTTTCATTACTAATGATTACTATATTGTCCAATTTCTACTGTACACTCTTTAACCCTTATCCTTGAGTGGCCTCTTGGCCTTGATAATGTGGTGACGCCTATGTTTAAAAAAAAAAAAAAAAATCCTGAAACTGATGACTATTCTGGCATGACAGGATTGCCCACTTGGAACAACCATTACTGAATAAATAACGACGTATAAATAACGACGTATAAATAATAATTCAGTAAGTTATAACTCTTGCAGTATACGGACTGCAATCGAGGAATTACCGAATGATAGTGATGGAGCAGAACACTTGTTCACCCATTGACTAAACGTTACATCACTTTATAGAGACCACTGGCCGTGGGCCAGGGATTCGAATCGAGTTTTGCTTTTTTTCGTACCAAAAAACGAAAGCAATATGCGGCGATCCCAAAATGTTGAATATTTAACGTTTCAAAGTCAGGCAAATTAAATAGACAGGCGACCCTCGTTTGTAACTCGTAGATATTATGATTTTGATGTGATATAAAAAGTTTTAAAAATGAGCGACGGCCTCAAGAAGCCGCTGAAAAAAATCCTTTTGCAGACATACACAAAAAGCGAACATACATACACAAAAAGCGAACATACATACACAAAAAGTGAACATACATACACAAAAAGCGAACATACATACACAAAAAAAATGCACACATTTTCGCTTTTATATATATAGACTACTGTTCTTATGTGATCAACACAAATCCACGTTTTCACTTTCGTGATTATCGACTGTTTTTCTCAGAAAATAATCACATTGATTCCAAGCCACGCATGACACTCTGATCGTAAAAATCAGTAATTTTAAACCTCATGTTATCTGTCTATATATATAAAAGGCAAAATGTGTGTGACCATTTCATGTATGTCTCCAAAAGGCTTTTCTCGCACGCGGTTCCGAGGTCGTTATGATCGCTTACAACTGTTTATATGGGTCCTAAATAATAATATGTACGATTTGGGAAAGCGCGTCGCATCTAGATTTATTTACGTCAACGTTTACAAAAGTATTGCTATTTTGGCTTCTCGCGTGTTGATGAGGCTTTTTCGTATAAAAAGCGAAACTAATTCAAAGTTAACAACGAAAAACGTTCTCGGCATTGCGCCGGGAAATGTCCAGAAGCAATCATCTTTGATCAATGTTGTACATCAGACAATTGTTATTCAATCTGGACAATTGGGAGCTGGTTTCCCTCTCCCCAACATCTGTTGGGGGAAAAAAAAAAGTCAAATTTGGGTAAACAACTGCGTGACTTCTATTTGACCTTCTTAATTAGGTCAAATAGAAGCAGCAGAGTTAACTTTTATTGCGCACGCCTGTTTTTATAGTTCAATACATAAATTCAAACCTGGGTTGCATGTCGCGGTGGCCTAATGGGTAATGTCGCCCAGTTTTTTTTTCACACATTAATTTCCAACTCAAGGGTACGGGTTCGATTCTCATACTTACCTACCAAAACATTTTTTTTTATTATTTAAACCCCCCCCATCCCGGAGTTTTGATTTACCTTAAGACACCCGAGCATCGCCAGGTACCCCCCCCCCGCTAGTCTATAAATATAAAAGCGAAAATGTTTGTGTGTGTGTGTGTCTGTTTTCGTGTATGTCCAAGAAAGGCTTTTTTCTGAGAACCAATCGGTCGCCTCACAACTTCTTAAAACTTTTTATATTGCGCCTAAATGATAATATCTACGAGTTAACAACCGGAGTTGCCTGTCTATTTAATTTGCCCGACTTTGGAAAGATAAATATTCAAAAATTTTCGATTAAGCTTTCTTGTATAAAAGAAAAAGAAGCAAACAGACTCGCGGTAAATAAAACACTGTTCACGTCATTAACTCGTCAAAACCTGCTGAGTCGCACATTTTTTTTCACACTTTATTATTTTTCCACCACACATCAAGGTTTTGTTTTCTTTTTTTTAAAACAAACACCCGGCCAACGATTTACCCAAATCACACACACTTACAAACACCCGGGCAACACTTATGTTGCTGTGGTTTGAGTTGCCCCCCTTTGCAAATTGGCTGTTTGGAGAAATGGAAAACTAGATGGCTCTGGTTGATAGTCAATTTGCATAAGTGGAGAAATGGGCAGCATATAAACGGTACTTTTTTTTAAGCAGCGTGAAGAGCGCAGAGAGTGAAATGATGGTTGGAAGAAGTGACGGTGAATTCTTTTTGTGACGGTGAATTATTTTTGGACGTTGAAGAGCTCAACCTTTTGGAAGGAACAGCTGTGTCTTATATATTTTTTTTTAATTTCTTTTTTTTTCTACTTCACTACAAGCTATTTCGGCGGGAACTATGGAAGCAAAGAGGATCAGCAGTGAAATGCTTAAGACGTTCTCTGGCAGATGCTACCGATGCCAAGGCCCCCATATGGCAAGGGAGTGCAGGGAGCCAAAGCCAGAAGTCACGTGTTACCGCTGTGGGGAAGTCGGCCACATCAGCAGATTCTGCCCCCAGGGAAAGGAACAGGGGGAAGTCACTGCGCCGGTGGCTACCCCACTTATTCGATGAAGGCGCTTCAGGGTATGTCACCACAAGTAGAGGTGACCATAAATGGACGAAGTGCAAAAGCCCTTGTCGACACAGGCTGTACTTCAACAATTGTCACCAAAGACATGGTTGACACATGCAATGGAACCAGCAGCATTACGGCAGTTGACGGCAGAGAGGTGAAGTGCAATGGCACAAGTATCGTTCGGTTGATGGTACGTGGGATGTCACTAACAATCCAGGCGATTGTTATTAACAAAATTGTCACGGGTATCGATGTGGTGCTAGGGATGGACGCAATTGCTCGACTAGGGGGCGTTACGGTATATAGGAACTTCGTGAGATTTGGAGTACATCAAGGGGCTGCAGGTGTGCAATTCGAAAAAGGTGTCACAAGAACGGCCGGGTCAGACAAAAGTTGCACGATAGAGGACCAAGATTTCTCTGCACACTTTGATAGTGAGAAATGGACAGTCAAGTGGGCATGGAAGGGAGAACCTCCCATACTGAACAACAGAGTGGAATGCTACGAGCATACGTTGCGAGGACGCACAAGAGTTGAATTTGAGAAGGAGGTGGACCGATGGATCTCAGAGGGGATTTTAAGACCATGGACAGAGAAGGTGGAAGGTGTGCTGCCGTTAATGGCGGTTGTTCAGCCCACAAAACAAAAAGTTCGGCCAGTATTGGACTTCAGGGAGCTGAACGTACACGTTGCGTATCACACAGGAGGCGATGTGATGGACGTGTGCGGAGAGACCATGCGAGAGTGGAGGCAGAGTCAGAAGGCTGCGACGATTGTGGATTTAAAACAGATCCACATTTCACAGGAATTCTGGAAATACCAGCTGGTCAGATACAAGGGCCGAACGTACTGCCTGACTAGGTTGGGTTTTGGCCTGAATTCTGCACCAAAAATCATGGCAGCGATCCTCAAAACGGTGCTAAGCAAGGAGGACGCAGTCAGAAGAGCCACCAGTTCCTACATTGATGATATTTTGGTGGATGAGACGGTAACAACTGCGGAGGATGTAGTAAAACACCTCAACAGCTTTGGGCTAATTGCAAAACGTCCAGAATCGTTGGAGGGAGGAGCTGTGTTAGGGCTCCAACTAAGAAAAGACCAGATTGGACGGTTAGTGTTCTGGAGGGGAAATGAGATCCCGGAGGTGTCGGAAAAATTGAGCAGGCGAGAACTCTTCTCAATATGCGGAAGACTGGTGGGCCATTACCCTATTGCAGGATGGCTACGGACTGCATGTAGTTATATCAAAAGGCTAACTAGTGGAGCGAAGTGGGAGGATGGAGTTGATAAAGAGACTGTGGACATTATGAGAGAGATTATTGAAGAGGTGAAGAGGGAGGATCCAGTGAGAGGTGTTTTGCATGTACCCAACAGTGCAGAAGGTGTTGTGTGGTGTGATGCAAGCTGTATAGCTGTGGGGGTCACCTTGAAGATAGGTAGTGTTACTGCAGAAGATGCTGCTTGGTTGCGGAAGAAGGACGACATGGCTCACATAAATGTGGCTGAACTGGATGCGGTTATGAAGGGCATCAACTTAGCCTTGAAATGGGGGCTACAGAATGTTGAGGTGAGGACCGACTCAGCCACTGTGTTCTCTTGGATCCAGTCCGAAGCTACAAGAGAAAGGAGGGTGAAGACGAAAGGCGCTGCCGAGATGCCAGTAAAGCGTTGATTGATGATGTTAAGGGAGCTGATTAGGGAATTTGATCTTCAACTTAGGGTCACTATCGTTCCTTCAGTGAAGAACAGAGCATATGTGATGACGAGGGTGCAGAAGTCCTGGCTAAAGGCGCCGAATGAGGCAGCTGTTGCAATATGTTGTTTGAATGAAGACACTCTGAAGGATTTGCATGACATGCACCATTTTGGAGTGGATAGAACCTTGTTCTTGGCCAGGAAGGTGGACCCCAGAATCACAAAGGAGGCCGTTAGGACAGTGGTTGAGAGATGCAGCCGGTGTCAATCAATCGACCCTGCGCCGAGTAGACACGAAGCTGGTGAGGTTCAGGTGGCAGAGAACTGGAGCAGGTTGGCGATAGACGTAACGCACTATCGACAGAGGCCGTATCTGTCAATGGTCGACTGTGGACCAGGAAGAGTAGCCATTTGGGGGGAGATCAAGGCGGAAAATGCAGGTGAAATTGCAAAGGTCTTGGAAGAGGTGGTTTTGGAGAGGGGTCCAGTGACGGAAGTGCTAATGGACAATGGAACTGCCTTTCGCTCAGCTGCCATGGAGAATGTGTTGGATATGTGGAGAGTGCGGCGTTATTTCAGGGCTGCATATAGACCAGGCGGAAACGGAATTGTGGAGCAGCATCACAGGACCATTAAGGCTATAGCTGAAAGGGGCCAGATTTCGCCGCCAGAAGCTGTCTTCTGGTATAATATGGCTCCAAAGTCAGGGCAAAAAGTGAAGTCAGTGCCGCAGAGGGCAGTCTTCAAGTACAAGTGGCGGCATCTCCGAACTGCACAGGTACCTGCGGAGGAAGGCGAGAAGCAAGCAACTGTGTGAGTGAGAGAGGAAGTGTGGATCAAACCGCCTGATACTTGCTGTACCACACGCTGGGGGAGGGGCATTGTGACAAGTATCCAGTCCCCGAACAATGTATCTATCGACGGCATCCCTCAACACATCCTTGATGTGCAGCCGGTAGTGGTGTCATCAGAGGAAGACAGCGACGTCGAGCCAAGTAGCGACGTTCATGAAGAGGCTCCGCGGAGATCGCAGCGAGAAAGACGGCCGCCATGTTGGTCGAGCGACTACGTGATGGGTTGACATGTGATGATCGTGTAGATCAAGGGGGCATGTGGTTTGAGTTGTCCCCCTTTGCAAATTGGCTGTTTGGAGAAATGGAAAACTAGATGGTTCTGGTTGATAGTCAATTTGCATAAGTGGAGAAATGGGCAGCATATAAACGGTACTTTTTTTTAAGCAGCGTGAAGAGCGCAGAGAGTGAAACGATGGTTGGAAGAAGTGACGGTGAATTCTTTTTGTGACGGTGAATTATTTTTGGACGTTGAAGAGCTCAACCTTTTGGAAGGAACAGCTGTGTCTTATATATTTTTTTTTAATTTCTTTTTTTTCTACTTCACTACAGTTGCAACGATTTAAACTAATATTCGCGACACATAAATAAATTTTGTTTATTTCATGTTGATACAGTGATTTCGAGTTCTTTTTCAAGTGTCGTTATTTTCCAGAGTTATTTCTAATTTATTTATTAATTGGTAATCCAGTTAAATTTGCCTTTAAACGGTCCCATGGATACCTTCCTACTTTTAATTTCAAGAAATTTCAGCACCTGCAACCCCAATCCTAAAAATTGATAGATCCCACTTATGATTTGGTAAACACCGACTCATGCCCTTACAAATAGGATTCCTCCATAAGTTCCAATTGGTGACTCTGCCGTGAGTCGCTATACATAATTTATGACAAGATTCTGTGATAAAATTTGTGAAAGACATATTCAAAAAAACACCAGTTATAGAAATATAATCTAAAATTATGCTTAAACCAGGACAAAACTCAAACAAAACCAAATTGCCTCCTCCCTTGAGACTTGCATTTACGCACATCCGTGTGCTTAGAACTAATTTAAATGATGTTGAAGTATTTCTCCTAACAAACAACCCGGATATCTTAGCACTAAGTGAGACTAACCTACACTCCTCCATCCCCTCAAACTACTTTAACATGCCCAAATATCTCCCACTCTGCCATAAGGACTCTGACAGACATACGCACAGGCTTGGAGTCTATATTTGAAACACCCTTACCTTGACTAGAGAAACAAAACTAGAATCGGACGATCAAGCCTTTATGTGCTTTAGACTTAACATGCAATATAACATTAGTTACTTTTATTTTCTCTACCGCTCTCCCTCGACCCAGGACTGTACCATAATAAACAAAGTCTCTGACAGCATAGATACAGCACTTTCCCTTGACACTAGCACACAAGTGTGTACGAGCCTTTTTCAAGTCTCACACAAAACACACATTCATATTTCAAGCTGTCATATACATACGCGCACACAAACATACGCGCCCACGTCCACACATGTACACTTATTCACGTTCGCATACATACACTCACATTCACGTATATATACACACACACTTACGTATACACATGTACTCACACACGCGAACATGAACACAGCACATGGACGACGTCACTTCCGCTTTCTAAGGAAATACACATGCGCAAAATACACTCTGGAAACGAGTATAAAAACAAGGCGATAAGCTGTTTCTAACTCTCTTCAGGACCAACTCTCAACGAGAGAGGTTGGGCTAACAAGCCGCGCACCGTTTCGGCGCGCGTGCACGCGCACCTCACGCCCACTTCCTACTATGTATGGGGCACGAGCTAATGACTGTATGTATACATTCTCCCTCTTTCTCTCTCCATCTACGACTGGCCACTAAGAACACCTTAGCGTAGCTGACTACTAACTGATGACAACTCTAATATCCTCTTCCTTGCCTACACGCTGGATTCTCATTTCCACTACAACACTCACTTCAATTCCCACGCGCGAACAAACAATAATGACCCGAACTTGAGATGAAAACACATTTCCTATTCTGGCTACAACATCAGTCCTGCAACGGACATTGGTTACATACGCGCGGACATGTTATAACTAAAATGTTCATTTCTTTCAACAGCAAATAAACAACGTTTATCTTATCCATTAATTGAGTCTTTGTTTCCTTCAATCCCCATTCGTTTCATTATTCTTTTGTAACGGGATTGGGGTATTTATATATCCTAGTCCCCTACAAGTGCATGTATTTGGCGACTTCAATGTCCACAGAAACTGGCTTAGATTTTCTACTTACACAGACGTAGCACAACACATAGCTTCTCTATATCTCATTCCCTATCACAGATGATTACATTTCCAACATATTTCCCAGACCAGCAAGAACAACACACGTCACTTCTAGATCTGTTTCTGACCACAGTTCTCAATGATTGTGTTACAAATGCCCTCAGCCCACTTGGGAACGCTGATCATGCAGTGATAATAGTTGAAATCGCCCTAAACTCTAGAGCCAAAACGGAAGAGCCATTGCTCAAAACAACAAGATATTATAAAAGGGCTGACTGGGAAGCCCTCAGGGATCTCATCAGACGCCCCATGGTGAAATATCTTTTCACTTCCTGCTGAACAGTGTGCAAATGAGACCAAATATTGAATAGTTCAAAACGGCAATTGAAGCACATGTGCCAATGATGAAATTTTATAGCAAGCCCCACTCTCCCCAATGGTTTATTTCTACATTGTGCAGCTGCCATTGCACAAAGGCAGCATGCGTACTGAAGGTTTAACTGACATAAGTCCAGTTCGAACAGACAAAAATATATAGAAACCAGAAGTAACCGTAAGAAAGAAATAGAGACAGCTAAGAGAGAATTTACTGAAACCACCAAAAAACGCATCGAAGCACAGAAATTAGGAACCCATGACTTCTGGAAATTCTACAACAGTGTAATAAATAATGGGCAATCAACAATTCCCCTACTATCCAACAATTATGAGGATGTTTGCTCAGCAACTGAGAAGGTTAACATGCTTACCAGTCGGTTTGCCTCCAACTCCACACTGGACTCTACAAACCACCCCTCCCAGACATTCCTTTGTGGACAGACTCCACACTAGACGATCTGAAAATCACCCGGCCCTGCTCAGGTGCATGCTATCATAAAAAATCTTGACACTTCAAAAGTATGTGGACCTGAACTAATCCCAGCTGTGCTATTAAAAAAGTGCTCTACCAAAGTAGCTCAAATTCTCTCCAAACTTTACAACAAATACCTTAATGAATCTTGCTTTCCTGCCTGCTGGAAAACTGCTTCTGTGGTAGCAGTTTTCAAGAATTCTGGCGAAAGAAATGACCCAATAAATTATGGCCCCATTAGCCTCCTCTCACTTTTCGCCAAAATATCTGAGTTCATAATTAACAAAGCTCTAGTCCGTCACCTTACAGATGCTAAACTTCTGACTGACCAACAATACGGATTAAGGCAAGCCCGTTCCACAGCAGACATCCTAACTGTAATCTCTGAACGTATATGCCATTCACTGGACAAAGCAGGGGGGGGGGTGTAGAGCGGTAGCTCTAGATATATCTAAGGCTTTTGACAGGGTATGGCATGAAGGTCTTCTCAGGAGATCAGATCATACGGTATCACTGGAAGAATACTTAACATAATTAAATCCTTCTTAGATAAGAGAAAAATCCGGGATGTCCTTGATGATCGGACATTTAAACAATATGATATAAATGCAGGAGTGACTCAAGGGTCTATCCTTGGACCTCTATTATTCCTAATATTCATAAATGACCTCCCTGACAAAATTTTCTGTGAGATGGGTATATATGCTGATGACATCACGCTCTATAACAGACATGACAGGAAAACAAATGAACACATATCTAAGGAAATGACAGAAACACTAGAGGACGTGCAATCTGTAGTGGAATGGGGACAAAAATGGATGGTCACGTTAAATGCTGCCAAGACTAAACTAGTTTCATTCAATAATTACAAGAAACCTTCTCTACCACCTATAGCAATGGCCAACGATTCTTTATCTGAAAGTACATCTTTTAAACTCCTCAGCCTAACGTTCACAGGAAACATGAGTTGGAACAATTACATTGAGAGCATTGCCAGGACTGCTGCGAAGAAGGTAGCTTCTTACTACCGTGCTAGAAAGCTACTAACGCCCGAAAGTATCCTGTATCTCTAAAAGGCCACCATTCGCCCATGTATGGAGCATTGTTGTCATATTTGGGCTGATGCATCTGCTACTAGTCTCTCGCTCCTGGACAGGGTTCAAAAGAGAATCACCAACCTGATAGGTCTTGAACTGTCATCTAAGCTTCGGCCTCTGTCCCATCGACAAAATGTAGCATCCCTCTGCCTGTTCTACAAGTACTTTAATTGTAAATCTTCCAACGAACTGTAAGCACTCGTACACCCTTGACGTAAATACCTCCGACAAACCCAACAAGCAGCTCAATCCCACCCCTTCACAGTTGAGATCCCTAGATGTAAGAGAGCCTTCTACTCCAGTAGTTTCTTCCCCAAAACCGCTAGACTTTGGAATTCCTTTCCAGGTTCCTGCTTCCTCAACTGTACTGAAATGCAGAAGTTCAAGTGTAACGTGAACCGACATCTTGCTGCCCAATTTCCCACATAGTCCCACTGTAGATTATGTCCCTGATAGTAGCCCACTAAATCAAAGTGGCGATGTGTCTTGTTTGGGGTGAAAATGTAATATCAAAAATGTAATTAATAAAAATTCTGATTAGTTTTTTGTGATAACACAAGTACTAAAACCAAAAAAAAAAGGTTCTCATTGACCTGTTGTCTCCCAAATTTTCGTCTGCAAAATTTTAACCACGTGATTACAGTGTAGTGAGAATAAAATAAGCCATTCATGTCGCTTGTTATGGATTTAGCTGAAAAA
>NC_136527.1:102500-195000 GCF_053919585.1 Euprymna scolopes
TTCAGATTTTATGATCGGCAAATCGTCAAATACCAAAACAACGCTCTTCAATAAGTGAGGAAGGAAAGACGGCAATTTCTCATTTCTTACCAGACTGAAAATATCGAACGGATTATCGCACGTAATCCTGTATAATCCGACATTTTCGCAACTGCAGAAACCAGCAAAGATTAATCCTTGGATTATCTAGTACGTTTATCAAACTTTATTTTACAAAATGAATTCATTTTTTATGAAAAATATTATTAAAATTTCGTTCGTCTCTTAACGTTTTAAGATTTGAAAAATTGGTTAAATAATAATAATAATAATAATAATAATAATAATAATAATACCTGTGACCTCCCCCTTTTCCAATCTCTATTGTCAAGTTCCGTCTTTGCTTGGTTTAGTTTTCAGCTAATCGTTCTGCTTCCACGATGAATGCCACGGAAAAGTTCCTTCTGACTAATTTTTACAATTTTTTTTTTTTTTTTTAATATTCTGTTATTCTAAAAAAAAAATAAATAAATAAATAAAAGGTACTAGTGCAGAAAGTGATCCGGACGTAAATAATAACGTTATTATTTAAAAAGCCATTCTTAACATGGGGAGAGGAGAATGTTTTGTACCTATTCTATACTTTAACCTTACAATTGAATAAATAAATAAAAAAAAACACATCATAAAACTTGAATTAAACTTGGAAATACGATTTAAAAAATAGCGCGGATCGGATCACTCTCTGCACTAGATGTTTACCAGTTTTAAAATAAGCAAACGAACTCGGCTTTTTTTTTTCCTTTTTTTTTTTTTTTTTTTTTTTTTTTTGGTACTCATGCAGAGAGTGATCCGTGCTGAAATAATAACGTTATTATTTAAAAAGCTATTCTTAACATGGGAAGGGGACGGTGTTTTTTACCTTGCAATTGAATAAAAAAAAAATATCATAAAACTTTAACTAAACGTGGAAATACGATTAAAAAAATAGCGCAGATAACTCTCTGCATTAGCACCGAAAGTATAGAATAATTACAAAACACCCTCCCCTCTCCATATTAAGAATGGCTTTCTAAATAATGTTATTATTGTGTATCAGAATCGGCCATTAAAAATGCCGTATATGAACTTGAATAAATCAACTTACTATCTTTCGAAGCTTATAACTACTTGAAAAATGTAATTCGAATCCTAATTTTTTTTTTTTCATTTAAAGGAGCAAAGACCAAAATTTAAAAAAAATAACAAGTTTAATAGCAAATTATGCAATATTTGTTTTTTAAACTCGGTTTCTTTAAAAAAAGATTTAAAGGAAATCAACGAAATTTAGTTAGTTCGATTATAAAAATATATATAATTCCAAAAAAGCACTTATCTATAAAAAATTCTATTCAATGTGTACTTCTATTGTTCATTGTTATGAATTTATCCATATTTATACTTATATTCCATGTCCTTTTTAAATAAAATACTTTTTTAAACAAGGATTAAAAAATAAAAAACGCGAACTCAGATTTATTGACTGCTTAAATAAAGGGAGAGAAATCTGATTTTTTTTTTTTTTGCGATTATCTTACGATGATTTATAAATGCCATAATTAATATCTCTTTTTATTGCGTGCTGTTAACCAAAATAATTGGGGGGGGGGGCTCCGTAGTTCAAAAAAAGCACACATTCACTTATAAGTTTTTGCCGTTAAACAAAAAATCCAGTCTACCAATGGTTTTTTTCTTTTTTTTTAACTCTCTTACTGAAATACACGAGTTTTTGATTATTATATCTTGTTTCTACTTTATCGAATTAATTTTTTTTTAATATCTAAAAAAAAGAAAACATTGAATGAAATAGAAAAAATTGCCCTCAGTATCCGGTATTTACTTGACGATATAAGCATAATATGAGCTGTCATCTAAAAATAAAAATAAACGTGGTTTTAAACACTGCTTTTTAAAAAATAAAAAATATTTCTATTATTTTTTTTAAACAACTATAGTAGTTTATTTTGGAAGTATATTCCATACATAAAATAAATAACCCACTTTAAAAAGAGAAATTACGAGTTTTGTATATTTTATTTGCAGTTTTGTGTTAGGGGTGTCAAAAATTCCCCAAAAATTCTGATACACCTATTGCAGCACTAGGTGTGTCAGAATTTGGGGGGAATTTTGACACTCCTAACACAAAACTGCAAATAAAATATACAAAACTCGTAATTTCTCCTTTTAAAGTGGGTTGTTTATTTTGTTTATGGAATATACTTCCAAAATAAACTATTAAAGTTGTTTAAAAAATAATAGAAATATTATTTTTTTACAAAAGCCGTGTTTACAAAGTGCCGGTGCCCGTTCAACCAGCCATTTTTTTTTTTTTTTTTGACGTATGAAATCGATTGAAATTTACAAGTTAATTTTTTTTCAATTTTTAAACTTTAAAAATCTATCAAAGTTTTTCTATTGGTTCAATTTTTACGATATTTTCAGGGTCAATGTGAAATTTTATGCTCTTTTCAATAAACCAAATATAATATTTTAGACAAACGTTTTTTTTTAATTCACCCCACACTCCATTTTGAAATGTCTTTTAAAATGAAAATAATTAATCTACTCACCAAAGTTGTATATATCACAAATTGAAGATAAAAGATCAATAAATAAAATATTGTAAAATATTAAAAAATAATGAGTATGGTGCCATCAACTAGAATCAAAACCAAACTAAAAAGCGCTCCAGCCATATTCCCTACAAATGGACCTATCACCAGATAGATAAGAAAGATTTAAAATTAGACTACTTCAGGCCATGAATGAATTTGCACACACACAAAAGAAATAAAAAGCGCTCCAGCCATATTCCCTACAAATGGACCTATCACCAGATAGATAAGAAAGATTTAAAATTAGACTACTTCAGGCCATGAATGAATTTGCGCACACACAAAAGAAATAGAAATATGTTGGCAAGTTGAAATGAACATTTTGCATTTCAACTTGCCAACATATTTCTGTATGTGTTATTCATCCATCCAAACAAAGATTTTACTTGTTTTAAACCATCCTTGGTGTATGGTTTCTATTTCCTGTTAATTTCAGTGTTAGGTGACTAGTAGTTTAAGAGTTGTCAGTTACATATTTACACACAGACACACATCTACTTTTTTATTTATATAGAAAAACCAAAAACTACAGAAAAATCTTTAATATGTACATACTTCTCATGGAACAAAGATCAAAGTAGTTTTTTTGTTTTGTTTTTTAAGTAAGAAAATTAAATTATAAAATCCAGCATAAATAAAGGGGGAAACAACTCAATTCAGACTATCAAGATCGGTATCAACTTTATAATGGATACAGTTTAGCATTAAAATCGCTAGAAATAAAAAAAACATTTCTTGTTTAAAAAAAACTTGTTGATTCTTGTTTTTTTAATTGCATTTTCACCCCAAACAAGGCACGGTGCTACTTTGGTGTAAAGGGCTACTATTTAGGACATAATTTGCAGGGATACTATGTAGAGAGTTGAGCAGCAAGATGTCCGTTTATATTACACTTGAACTTCTGCATGCTAGTATAGTCAGGGAAGCAGGGACTCTACAGGGAATTCCAAAGTCTAGCAGTCTGAGGGAAGAATCTATTAGAGTAGAAGGCTTTATGACATTTAGGGATCTTTACTTGTCTGGGGGTATTTATGATGAGGAGATAGAGCTTGAAGTTCATCGTAGCATCTTCCATTAGATATTTGTAAAACAGGCAGAGAAATGTAACATTTCGCCAATGGAACAGAGGTTGAAGCCTAGTTGCCAATGTATGACCTATTAGGTTGGTGACTCTCTTTTGAACACTGTCTATGAGGTGCCTTCAATAAGTTTCTAGACTTTTTTGTACGGGCATTTAAAATTGTTGTAGACTTTTTAAAATTCAGTATGTTATTGCTATACATCTTAGAAAATGACTGGCCAATTTTTATGATTTCAGGTTCAAATAAACAGCTACAGTAAGAATTGGAATACACTCTACTAAAGCCTGATTGTCACAGTTGGTGAATTCGAAAATGCAATCGGACATGAGCACACTTTAGAAGAATGATATGCAATCAAATTCTGTTTTTGAACTTGGAAACATGGAATGCTTCAGACTGCTTTTGAACCATCTTGCATGAATCAAGCATCAGTTTTTGAGTTGCATAAGAGATTCAAGGAAGGCAGGGAGTTTATAAGTGATGATGAGAGGTGTTGGAGGAGTAAAGAAGTCAGAATACCAGAGTTGATGTTGGCTAAAAAAAAGAATTTCATGGCTAAGGACCGTTGTGTGTACAGACTTATAAGTGCACAGTTTGATGTCAATGTAGAAACTGTACACACAATTATTTGCAAGGAACTGAAGACATAGAAGATTTGCAAAGTTTATCCTAAGGGTGCTCAGAGAAGATCAGAAAGATGTCATGGCAGCAGGGAGATGGTCGAGCTGATCAATTCAGATACTGCAGTTCTTGATGCTCTAGTAACCTGCGATGAAAGCTGGATCTACTGCTATGAACCCAAAGACCAAGAGACAGAGTTCCCAGTGGAAGCATGCTAGCTCTCTCACACCCAAAAAGGCCAGACAGAGCAAATCTACCCAAAATCTTATGATGATCCCTTTTTTTACAGCACGAACATAATCTACACGCATTGGATTCCCACTGGACAGACAATCCACAAGAATACTATGTTGGGATTTTAAGGGAGTTCAGGAAGAGATACAATCAGAAGAGGCCAGCACTCTTCAATTGTGTCAGTGACATTTCCACTCCATTTCAACTCCATACTTGTCACAGACTATTTGACCAAGATGGGCATCAAGACAGTTCCTCACCCTCCCTATAGGCCAGACCTTGCTCCCTGTGACTTTTGGTTATTCCTAAGCTCAAGGAAGACCTTAGAGACTGTGTTGAGGAGATGAAAGAGGCTGTGATAAGGGTCATTAATATGCTCATATAAAAGAACTTCCATGGGTCCTTCCAGAAGTTGTTGAAATGATAAAACAAGTGCATTGCAGTCGGAGGCGATTACTTCCAAGGGGGCTGGAGTTTCATGTGTGTACTATCAATAAAAGTGCCGATACAAAAAAGTCTGGAAACTCGCTGAACGCACTTGCATCTCATATTGTTTTGATGTACAACCATCGAGCACAGCCTGGATTCTTCTCTTATTTAAGAAGGATTTAATTATGTTAAGTATTCGGTCAGTAATACCATTGTTTGCACCTTCTTTGCAGCAGCCAATTTTAATAATCATTTGGTGTTAATTTAACCCAAAATGAAAATGTGATTCAACATTTGGGCTGCATATGTGTAAATTTAACAATCAATAAAAATAAAAAAAAAATGAATCAGTTTAACATATGAATGTATGGCAATCATGTTTAAAGATTTTAAAATAAATAATAATTTAGAAGTTAATCATATCCTTTTGAAAGTATTATTTTGTAAAGTTAAATTTGAGAAATTTCTTACATCACATTTAGAAAGTATTATTTTGTAAGGTTAAATTTGAAAAAAAAATTTCCATCACATTTAGAAAGTATTATTTTGTAAGGTTAAATTTGAGAAATTTTTTCCATCACATTTAGGAAGTATTATTTTGTAAGGTTAAATTTGAGAAAATTTTTCCATCATGTTTAGAAAGTATTATTTTGTAAGGTTAAATTTGAGAAATTTTTTCCATCACATTTAGAAAGTATTATTTTGTAAGGTTAAATTTGAGAAATTTTTTCCATCACATTTAGAAAGTATTATTTTGTAAGGTTAAATTTGAGAAATTTTTTCCATCACATTTAGAAAGTATTATTTTGTAAGGTTAAATTTGAGAAATTTTTTCCATCACATTTAGAAAGTATTATTTTGTAAGGTTAGATTTGAGAAATTTTTTACATCACATTTAGAAAGTATTATTTTGTAAGGTTAGATTTGAAAATTTTAGAAAACCAACTATATATAATTTTTTTTATTAAATGAAAACTCATTTTTTTCTTAAATTTTTTATGGCATCCATCCTTATCAAAGAAAACTAATAGTTTTATTTTATTATTGGAACTGTTTGAGATGAGTAATTACTATATTTATTTATTTATTTGCAGACTTATCTCCATAGTTGCGGTTAATTACCTGACGAAGGACAGGGAAATATTTGGCCAAAATATGAAACAACAACAACGAAGATGAAGATAAAAGTTCAAAAATAAATAAATATACAGATCTGTTAAACATGAATTTAAGGTAAAGTGATCACTTTTTTTTTTTTTTACTGTTTTTCATCCTAAAGAAGGCACAGTGCCACTTAAACATAAATCTACACGGATACTATGCAGGGAGTTGAACAGCAAAATGTCTGTTCACTTTACACGTGAACTTCTGCATGTCAGTACAGTCAAGGAAGCAAAGACACAGGAGGAAATTCCAAAGTCTAGCAGTTTGAAGGCAACAATTATATAAGCAATATTGTAACTGGCCGACCGAAACTTACTCATGTAAAACAAATAAAAAGTAGATCTTGCCCTACTTTGGTTTTGAGCACTCTTGTATAAATCTTGTTAAAACTTCATTAGTTCATGTCTGGAAAATATTCAAATATCAACCTGAAATAATGTGTGTGTGAGTATGTATATATATATATATATATATATATATATATATATATATATATGTGTGTGTGTGTTTTATTTGTTTTATTACCGTTTTATCTGTTTGGTTACATATGTTTCAGATGTTGGACTATGTTTACAATCTAACAGCCTCGTCAGACCTTACAGAAGTGGTTGTTAGTATTAGGAAGAAGTGTTTTAGAAGAAATACGAAAAAAAGGAGGGGGGTGAGGTAGGAGATAATAAGGGGGAAGGGAGACATTAACACTATTTCAGTTTTGAGGGTTAAGATACATTAGATTGTATTGTGTGTGGGGGGTAGCAGATTCAGGTAGGCGTGGGTGGAGATATATTGATATGAGGAGGTGGAGAGAGGATGGTAAAGAAAAGAAAAAGGAATGGGGTAAGGAGACGAGGGGGAGTTTCAATTTTTAGGTTTTAAATTTTAACTTTTGCTTGTTCCATAAGGTATATTAAGTAGATGAGAGAGGGAGAGCAAGAGGGAAAGAGAGGGAGAGAGAGAGGGAAAGGGTTAGTGTAGATGTCATGTCTTTTGACAGGTACAGGGTTCATTTTAAATTTTCGTAGTTGCTATATGTTGACTTGTCCATTTCAGTTTACAGTGGGTTTTTTTATAATACATATGTTAACGCACGCGCAAATACACATACATACAAATACATATATATGTACATTTCTACACATCCATATAGAGACACATATGCACACACATATATATAAACAATGTATATGCACACATACATGGATCCATATGCAGACATACATACACATACACACAACTCTTATACACATATATACACTCACAAATATATATAGACACACATACATATACACACATATATATATATATGCACACACCTACCCATATATATATATATATATATATATATATATATATGCACACACCTACCCATATACACAGGCTGGATATCCTTCACATGGCGTGGGATACCATTGACTAGCACGGCTTGCTCACTGATGATGCCAGTGATTCGCCCTCTTTGAAAGTTGTTGGTGCATCAATTATTGGGAGGCTTCACAAGCAAAAGTGCAGCTAGAATTCGTCACTGTCAACTTTCTCTCTCAACTTCCAGCACTTGTTCTGACGACCACCTCTGCCAACAGGCGTTTTATTAGAAAACTGACCCCCATTCCATTTGCATACGTGTGCAGTGGAAGATGAGATCTCGTGAGATTCCACGAGACTACACCTTATAAATCCATGGCTGCCATCTTTAATTTCTCTCTCTCAGATCCCATCCGAAGGTAAGTTGTATAACTGCACAATACACACACACACGCAGGTGCTTCCTTCTTTGATTATTACATTCAACTCTACACATATATAAAAGGAGAAAATAATAAACACAAATTTTTTTGTTGCAGATTGAAAATTGAAGTATTAAAAGATGTGACCTGATGCAATGGAAGATTTCACAATTGTAAACACAGGATTAAAGCTGTTCTCCCTGTTTTAAAGAATGCATGAAACCACAAAAGACTGAACTTCATTCGATACTTTTATGTAGAAAAAATTATCTCCTGTGACTTTCTCTTGGATATATATATATATATATATATATATATATATATATAAAATATTTGTAAATATGAGTTGATTACAATTTTTGGATAAAGTTCAAACTGTATGTGTAACAGTGTCACTGACACTGTGTTAGCAGCAGTAGCACCCATATGCAAATGACCAAGCAGTAGTAGTCAAGTATGTATCGTTTCACTAGTAATATTAAGTATTTCTGTTAATATATTATCCATTCCACTGTTTCAGAGTGTTACCATAAACATATATAAAAGGAAAAAATAATAAACACAAAAATTTTTTCTTGTTGCAGATTGAAAGTATCCATAAAAGACATGCAAAACATGCAGTAATCAGAAAACATGTTAAACACTTGTATGCACATCTAGTACCTATAAAATAGAAAAGGATTACTCCTGCAATGTGTGTGAAATGATGATACCTGAGACTTCCTGTTTTAAAGAACGCAGGAAACCACAAAAGACAGAACTTTATTCAATACTTTTCATGTAGGAAAACTTATCTCCTGTTACTTTCTGTTGGATATATATATATGTATATATATATATATATATATATATATAAAATATTTGTAAATATGAGTTGATTACAATTTTGGATAAAGTTCAAACTGCATGTGTAACAGTGTCACTGATGCTGTATTAGCAGCAGCAGCCATATGCAAATGACCAAGCAGTAGCAGTCAAGTATGTATCGTTTCACTGGTAATATTAAGTTCTGTACTAAAAATATTTTTAAAACTCCTTAAAAAAGAACATATGCAAGATGAAAGCAGAAAAGCCAAAAACTTATTCTTGCGAAGCGTGTGACTTTTCATCAACACGCAGTACATCATTGGCCGTGCATGTCCGAACTCACACTGGTGAGAGACCATATCATTGCGACGTGTGCGGACGATCGTTCGCCCAAAACTCTGTCTTGAAATCGCACCTGCTGACCCACACGGACGCAAGACCGTTTTCTTGCGAAGCATGTCCCGCATCGTTCTCACGCAAGCAATATCTCACTGTCCATGTCCGCACGCATACCGGAGAGAAGCTTTACAGTTGTGACGTGTGTGGGTGTCGTTTCGCACAGAAGCAATATGTGCGTGTGCATATGCGAACGCACACAGGGGAAACACCATTCAGTTGCGATGTATGCGGATCCTCATTTGCAGCAAAGTCGCGGTTACATCGACACATGCAGACACACACAGGCACAAAACCGTATTCTTGTGATGTATGTGCATCTGCATTTGCACAGAAAGTTCACCTACATGCCCATCTGCGGACGCACACCAAAGAGAAACCATATCACTGTCAAATATGTGCATCGGCATTTGCTAATAATTCGGCACTGACATCACATATAAAAACACACGCCGGCGTGAAACCATTCATCTGTGATGTGTGTGATGCAACATTTGCGCGCAAGGAAGCATTGACAATCCATAAACGGACGCACACTGGGGAGCGACCATACACATGCAACGTCTGCGGTTCATCATTCGCACAGAAGCAATATTTGCGTGTTCATGGCCGCATCCATTCAGGTGAAAAGCCTTATCAGTGTCGGTTGTGCGATTCAGCGTTTTCTGTGAATTCGCGGCTAAAACGTCATATGCAGATGCATGCAGGCCATAAACCATTTTCTTGTGGAGTTTGTGCATCATCGTTTTCACAGAAAGAACACTTGCGGAAACACATGAGAACTCACGGGGGAGAAAAAGATGAAAGCCAGACGGAACAGTAGTATAATGTTCCTATTTACTATGCCTCCCCACAGGACAGAGTTAGACACCAGGGTCGTTTTTTAATGTGGAGAAAAGGAACAAAAATAAAAATTGTCTCAGTCGTGAAGGATTTCTCCTCCACTGACAGAGAACAATAAATTGAAGTGCAGCATCTGAAGAACAGATACTACACTTTGATCTTGACCCGAAGGCCAAATCATAATGTTACCCAACACATAGCCTTAGTCTCAAAGTTATCTTGAGGAAGCACCATGTCTCTGCTCTATTGCAAATGTCTGACATTTACAATATGGTAGCCTTCAAGTCCAATGTAAACAAATGTAGGTGATTGTCAGTGATTTCTGAGAACAAACTCAAGTAAAAAAGAAACACTGGCAATAAACTTACAGAAACATATAAGAATTCATGGGGGAGAAGGAGATGACGGATGAAACAGTAAGCATCTGATAGCTTGTCTGCAGCAGAAAAAGCCTTCTCAATTCTAAATGCAAATTTCATGAAAAAAGATTATTTCCTAGAACTGCCCGCCTGTGGAACACTTCCCGGGCCTACTTCCTGGTTGATTAGAATATGATAGCCTTCAAGTCTAATGTAAACAAGTTCTTGTTGGGCCGTTCCCTTAAATAATTAAATTCTACCAAGTCTACACATATGAGAACTAGCAGGAGAGAAGAGTAGTGTTACATTGCCCTACACGTAGCTTCAGTTGCAGAGTCATCATGGGAAACACCATGTCTTGACTAGTTTCTGGGACTGACCTTATCTGAAATGGAACACATACGTCAAATCTGTTGCCAAGATGGTTGGATCATTCTACCGATCCAGTATGTATCACACTGCCAATGCACCCCTCTAAAAAACCTCAGGCGAGAAAGATGACATTCAGACAAAATCATAGTGTAACATTACCCAACACATTGTAACCTCAGTCGCAAACAAAGAATAGAATAGAACCTTTTTGTTGTATGACTACATTTATTTCTTCATTCTCCTGCCATGCATGACTTTTGGTTACGGCTGTGATATCTTTCACATGATTGTCTTCTTGACTCTTTTTGATAAGTTTTATCATTTTGCTCATGGCTTAATATTTGTATAGAGCCATACTTGTGCTATGTTACAGTGGATGAATGTCTGGTATCTGCTGACCTGTCTCAAGCAAAACCTCTGAAAAGGAACTCAGCAGGAATAAATGAAATATCCATATGTAATTCCGGCCTTGGCGTTTTCACTTCTTGGAGAAAAGAACTTTTGATTTCAGGACACATGAAAGGAAGATTTTGTTTGTGTTCCTGCCAACAGCAATGTTCGGCTCTTGTTTAAACTGCCGATAAAATGCTAATATATGTATACAATCATCAGCACACAATAGAGAATATTAGACAATCACATATCACAACATGGTTAAGACTGTCATAAATGTTATATTAACTGAGACATATACTGGGTGGAACAATAAAATTGTCACTAAAGAAAAGACGCCATGATTCCATTTCCATTTGATAAAAACCAGTTTTCTTTTTTTGTTGCAGACCATCTACTAGTTCATCAGTTGTGTATAAATCCCAAGAGGGATAATAGCCTTCTATCATGTCCAAAAGTGAGACAATGTTCAATCAAAAAGATCAGAGCAAAATTCTTTTCAAAGTTAGATGCTAAGTCTGGATACTGGTCCATATAGCTCGACCGTTAAAGCCAACCTCTAACAAGTTTCCAAACGCCATTTGGAAGGTATTGTTTTGAACGACTGCCATTCAGTTTGAGTTTCAGTTAGGATATCTACCAACTCTAGACGGACAGGATACTTGAGAAGTGCACTGGAGCCTGTGGTATACATGATGATATAACTATATATGGGCTGACAGAACATAAACACCATAAAAACCTAAGGCTTTTTATATAGGTTGCTTACCTTGAACGCGGAGAAATGCAAGATCAAATGCCGGGATACCTCCTTCTTTGGAAACCTGTATACATAGATTGAAACCAGACCTAGCAAAAGCATGTGACCTACAGATGTTAAAACCATGTAGCAAAACAGAATTACAAAAATTTTGGGGTGTGATAACATGTCTATTTCACTTCGTCAGGCATTTCAGCTCTAAAACTGCCATGTTGTGCAACTGTTAGACAAGGACTCTGATTTCCAGTGAGGCCAGAAAGTTTTCAAAGAACTAAAAAGTGAAGTATCTGAAACGTTCCAGCTTCACTATTTTTGCCCTAAACTTTCAAGCTACATGCACTGTGAAGCAAGTACATGGAGAACATGGGATATAGTTGGCACAGACCTGTTTGATCTTCATGGAAGTCAATGACTGATCATAGCTGACTATTACTCAAAGTATCCTTTAATCAAACGCCTACCTGCTCATTCACGAAGCAGTGTCATAGCGAACATCACATACAAAGCCTTTGCATTCGTTCTGTAATCACATACAAAGCCTTTGCATTCGTTCTGTCATCGACCAACTGTTGTATCAACATAGGCCTTCTTTGCCGCTTCAAGGAGAATTAGCAGCACTTTGTCTTCATGTTTTGTTGGTTTTTTTTTTGGTTTTTTTTACACAGTGGTCACCACTTATCAGGGCCTGGAAGCCACTCAAGGATAAAGGTTATTGCAAGTACATTACTTTAGTGTGGAGATTTGATGAAGTGTTTACTTAAAGGGGCGGTTCATTAGGAATTTGTTAGCGTTGGACTTGAACACATCCAAGTTGTAGTCAGGTGGGAAGCAGGCAGACGGAACAGAGTTCCACAGGTGTGCAGTTCTAAGAAAGAAGCTTTGTTCATGGAATCCACGTTTTGATTTAGGCACAGATAAAGAGTGGGGGAAATTTTTCACAGTGGATTCAGCTAGATGGGTGCTTTGATGGTGAAGTAAAACTCCATGCATTGTCAAAATATTTGGCAACATTTGATGAGCCCCAGTTAAGACTAGGTACTTGTATCGACACTGTAGCTATGATTTCTGCCCGTTAATAGCAGTTGTGAACGTCGAGCGAGCGAGTGAGAATTTGTGTAGCATGTATGGTTAGAAAAAATGAACTGCTGCTTGTACTCACTGTTTTATTTGTCTGTGTACCATTATGTATGGTTTTTTATTGCATTATCCAGTCATGCCCAGTGGTGCATGGATGTGTATTAATTGATAATGATAACCTGAACATGTGTGTTAATTAAAATTAAGAAGTTGTCAAGGTGTATGTTTTATTGAAAATGTGCATGCATTTTTGTACAGATTGATGTTCTAGGAATTTGGAATGAAAAAGTAAGCAATATCATTATAGACATGTGGCCAGAATTGCATCCTATGAAAACAAGCTTCTCTTAGCGATGATTTTGGTTGGAGGTGCACAGAGAAAGTGAACCTCTTTGCATAGTGGGATCTTTGAACAAGCATGGCCGCGCTACAGTGAACCTAAAATATTCCTAAGGGGAACGTCCTTGCCTCCTAACATCTTCCGAACAGTTTCCTCCCAAAAAACAGTTCTTCATCCCCTTCCCTAAAAAAAGAAACGAAAATTTCTACAACTTTTCCTGTAACAAAAACAAAACAGTAACAACATAATACTTTTTTCCTTAAGAAGTCACTTGAAAAAAAACTTTTTATTACCCCCTCCCTCACCTCCATCAAAAGAAAAAATTAAATAAGTATTTGATATGCCAGTATGTTAGTTTGCCAAATTTCAGTCCACCATTTTGGTACACCAAAAGTTGTTAGGTATCATGTGATGTATAAAAATGAAAGACTTTCTACAGAAAAAACGCTTCTGCATTACATGAACAGTACCATTGTTAGGGGGCGATAACTCCCAATTTTTTCTTGATTGAATAGGACAGCAAATAAATAACAAACAAGAGTTTGTTTTTTTCAAAAGCCATTCTCAACATGGGGAGGGTATTGTTTAAAAGTCATTTTGGGGGCACTTGTGCAGTATGCAGACGGCGGCTATTGTTGGGGGCGATAACTCCCAATTTTTTCTTGGTCGAATAGGACAGCAAATAAATAAACAAGAGTTTTTTTTTGTTTTTTTTTAAAAGCCATTCTTAACATGGAGAGGAGAGGGTATGATTTACTTCATTTCAGGGGCACTTGTGCAGTATGCAGACGGTGGCTATTGTTAGGGGGCGATAGCTCCAATTTCTTCTTGGTCAAATAACGCGGCAAATAAGTAAAAAAACAAGATTTTTTCCGGAACAGAAAAATATTTGAAAACAAAAACATTTATTTTATAAAAATGTATCAATGTAAAAAAAAAAATATTGAAAAGTCTTCACAATAAAATATAATTTTAATAAAACAATTTTTGAATTAAAGCAACATTGGATTTTTTTCCCCCGCATGCAACATTTTTGGAATTAAAGTAAGATTCGATTGTTTTCCCCCAAAACAATTTAATAATTTAAATGAAACATCTTGCAAATTAAAGCAACATTCGACTTTTTTTTCCAAAACATTTTTGGAATTAAATTAAAATTCTCACTGTAACAAAATATAGTTTATAGTTGGAATGATTTGAATTGATATTTCTCTAACACGTAAATACATGTTGCTATTTCATATCAATACAGCGATCTCGAGTTCTTTGTCAAATGTTATTTTCCGGAGTTATTCATATCTTTATTTTATGTATGTGAGGATATGATTTGGTGAAACCCTTCTGTTAATTGGAGATCTCGTTAAATTTACCTTTAACGGTTCCACAAACACTCTACTACTTTCGACTTCTAGAGATTCCTGCACCTGCAACCTCGGTCTTTAAAATTGAAAGATCCTGATTATGAATTGGTGAACGCCGACTCACACCCTTACAAGTTAGTGACTACTTCACATAGCACTACATATATTATGTACTATAATATATAATATGTAATATTATAATATTTTTTTTCTTATTTATTATTAAGAATATTTTATATGAAAATAAGTGGAACAATGTGAACCATTCTTACTTTTATTTAATAAATTAGCTGAACGCTTGGTGTTGCTCGATCATACAATACGCTTAAACATGATATTTTAATTCATGCAGATTGTGTATGTATTATTATACAAATACCACTACTACTACTACTAATAATAATAATGATCAGAAACTGCTGTGAAACAAAACCAATAATAATAATATAATGCCAATACCTCAAACGTCAAGATGATTCTGATTGTAAGCTTGGGTAGGTGTGTCAGAATTGTTTGGGAATTTCTGACACCCTTAACACAAAACTGCAAATAAAATATACAAAATTCGTAATTTCTCTTTTTAAAGTGGATTGTTTAATTTCTTTATGGAATATACTATTAAAGCTTTTTGAAAAATAATAGAAATTTTATTTTTTTAAAAACAGTATTTGCAAAGTGCCTGCGCAGGTTCATGCAGCCATTTTTTTTTCTACATAATGAAATGAATTGAATTTTATGAGTTAGATTTTTAAATTGAAAAAAATTTATCAAAATTTTTCTTTTGGTTCAATTTTTACAATATTTGCAGGTTTAATGTAAAATTTTATGCTCTTTCCAGTAAACCGAATATAATATTCTAGACAAACGTTTTTTCTTTTAATTCACCCCCCCCCTATTTGGAAATGTCTATTAAAATGAAAATAATTCATTTTCTCACCTCAGATTTATATATCACAAATTGAAGATAAAAGATCAATAAATAAAATAATCTAATTTAAAACAAAAAAAGAACAGTTTTGTGCAAAGTCAAAAACCTGTAAAGTTTAAAGTTTAAAACCTTTTTTTAAAAAAAACATTGATGTTTTTTTTTTAAGTGAAACCTCACATTTTTAAACTATTGTCCAGGAAAAATTGAACATCTACAACAATTTTTTCTGTTTCATTCAATGTTTTTTTTTAGATTTGAAAAAAAAATCACTGCAGAAATAAAATATAGTAAATCAAAAAACTTATGTATTTCTTTAAGAGAATAAAAAAATGGAAAATTGGTCGAGTGGCTTATGTTTAAACGGCAAAAACTGATCAGTAAAATGTGATCATTTTTCAAGTACGGTGACCCATATTTTCACGCACAAGGCATGACAGCTCACGCGTATGTGTTGTTTTTATGTTTTTGAAATAATTAATTATGGCCCTTTTAGCCATGTGTATTTCACAACTGGAAGAAAGACAGGAAACACCGGTTTGCTAACTACAGGTAATCACTTACATAATGGCGGTCTTTTCAAATCGTTGTTTAATAAATTCTTTTCTTTAAAAAGTACATGGACTATAAAATATAAATATGGACAAATTCTTATAAATGAAGAATGGAAGAACCCATTGATTAGTATTTTATATAGGTAAGTGATTTTTTTAATTTATATATGTTTATTATATTTAGATTAAGTTAAAATTAGATGAATTTCGTGAAATCTTTTTTAAAGAAAATCGATTTAACAAAAATATATTGCATATTTTTCGATTGAACCTTTAATTATTTTAAAATTTCGTCTTTGCTCCTTTTATTGAAAAAAAAATTATTTTATTGAAAAAAAAATTAGGGTTTGAATTACATTATTTATGTTGTTATAAGCTTCAAAAGATAGCGAGTCTAATTAATCACTCCTTTTTAATGGCGACTTCTGACACCCCTACCGCTTGGGACCATAACAAAAAGTCACCATAAATGGCTTAATCAGATTGACATGACAATTTCTTTTCCAATTTTGCAAAAGGCTTGTCTGTTAGGAATGGCGATAATGTTAATGCAAATTGAATGTCTAAAAACAAAGGAATAGACTTGATGTTCAAGGGAAAAAAAATCCAACTAAAATCAAAGGTTGAGACTACTATGGAAGAAGGGCAGTTTTGCTGTTTAGTTGTACAAATAGCCTCGAAGGCTATTATCACAAAAAAGGACACGTTTGGTTGCCACTGGTATATAGCGCTTAATGTAAACAAATGTTTGTTTATATTTACGTGATTATTGAAAATGTAATCCTATGATTAAAATTTAAATTAAATTAATCACGTTTAACAAATAAAAAAGAAAGAATGCAAGATAAAGTTTTAAACTTCACCTTTCATTATTTTTTTTTTTTTTAAATTTGTTAATCAACGTATTATTTGTATTGTTGGTCCTCATGCTGCGAGTGATCCAGACGTAATTCGGTGCACGCCCAGCTTTCCCCAGAAACAGCCAAAGTAAACCGAGCATCGCTAAAGAAGTTAAGCTATTTGACGTAACATAAAGTTGAGCCAATGACAATGTAGCGCAATGGTTTTTAACGTGACGTGCGTTCGCAATTCAAAGCAGCAGACAACAATCATGAAGAGGAAGAAAAGAAAAAGCTCTAGAAAGACACAACAATATGCCAGTTGGCAAAAGCGGACGCCGAACCATTATGGCAAACAGACGTTAAGTATTTTAAAATTCATCCTAACAAATGTTTTGATGTTACCTTGTTTAAACTTGTTTTTCTTGTTTTATTTATGTATTTATTTGTCTCTACTTTTCATGTCTTGTCAAACTTTTAAGATCAGATTCGTCACTCCCCCCCCCTTTCGCGACTACTATTGAAACAGCCAAAACAATGTTCACCCATGCTACAAAGTAAACTAGCGATAAAAAAAAATGCTGGGAATTATTTTCTCTATTGCAGTAGATAAAGTTAGGACTTTATTTAAGTAATATACTTAATATATACTATTACTATAAGCTTGCTTATATTGAAAATCCTTGCTTCCTGGCTAGCCAATCAAACCATCTAATATAGTTAGTCTTATTTTCAATTATATTCAAAATATAATACACAGTGACATTAGCAAAGAAAAAGTCACCTATGAAAACGAACCTCCTAAATTAAAACCTTGAATAATTATCTAAACTCAAATGTAAATTAATATTAAGCCGACTTCACAAATTAAGAAAAGTTAATTATTGGATTTTAACTATAAGGTGAAGCTCCAATGATTCAAACTCGAGATAGATAACGCCAAAAACATCCACCCATTAATATGGGAGGGGAGATTATCATCAAAAGTGTCCTGAATTGATAATTTAGCACCGGACTTTACTACTTAGATATTAATAAATCTCTTGTACCCATTCCCCTCCGCCTCGTTTTTTTTTTTTTTTAATGGAGAGTAGATAATACTGTGGATGTGTTATCGGCAGTGCCAGTAACTCTCGCTTCTCCTTTTTTGTCCCTCAGTCCTTATTCAAATGAGTGATTTTTCTGACAAAAGGTGAAGAAAAAGCTGCTTTAAAAGTCGGTAGTACTTGATGAACAGTAGTCTGAGATGTCGGAAATTTTTCTGTCTCTATGTCTATCCTTGTGGCTATGTCACTAGTAAGGGTGCTGGAGGTAAACGTTTTATCTGGGCTGACGTTATCCGCCTGATAGTCAAGGACCCGAACCTTGGATTAACCACTAAGGATGCTGTCCTATCAGCAGGCGCAAAGTACTGGGACTGCTGTATTGCCATTTGGTGAATGGATTCTGAACCATGCAGTAGTCTCCCGTGGGGGCCTCTCGATGTCATACTAGTGGGTAATTGTTACGGCTTTACCTTTTCATGTGCTACAAAAACAAAATATTTCCTGTCTTTTTCTCTCTTACTTTCCCTCTCTATCCTGCTCTAACCAAGTATGCCGACCTGTTCCACAAATCCCAAACCCTCAACATGAAATATCTCCAGAAAAAAAACTCAAATAAACCTAGAACCCCATCTTCCAACATAGACCCCTACTACCAGGTCTCTTTCTCCAACGTCAGGAGTCTACGTTCCAACCTTCCAGAGGTTGAAACCCAATTACAGGAGACGGAACCGGACATATTCTTTCTTAGCAAAACTGGAATAGGGCCGACCACTTCCATAGATGAGTTCATAATTAATGGGTACTCTAACTTGACAGCTAAATCTGACCCCCAAGATCGCCATGGGCATGGAATATGTGCCTACATTAAAGATGGCTTCCCGTGTGGCAGGGATATCTCTAGAGAAGATCCTAATTTACCCTATTTGTGCTTCCAGGTTGCACTTGCTTACACCACTGCATTTATATTTGCCCTCTATCAGCCCCATAACAACGGAGTTACTATCTTTAAGAGTATATCTGAGAAAATAGACCAGATCCTATCTGCACATCCCTCGGCTAACATCCACATCTGTGGTGACTTCAACGTCCATAACATGGAATGGCTGACCCATTCAAATAAGACAGATGATGAGGGGAGGTTTTGTCATGATTTTGCCATTGCTTATGACCTCACTCAAATTGTTCGCGGACCCACCCGTGTGCCCGATACTACTGGTCAATATGCAAGCCTCTTAGACCTTTTTCTCTCAACTTCCCCTGAGCTATGTTCATGTTCCGTTCATTCTCCTCTAGGATCCTCCGACCACTCCGTTGTATCAGGTAAGATGAAAATGAAACGTAATAAGTCCCCAAACGTACCCCTCCACCGTATTGTATACCGATACTCTATGGCTGACTGGGATAGCTTCCGTACATTCATATTTGATTTACCTCTGCACTCCATGTTTAAAAAGGAAGTGTCCTCTATAGTATCAGATCTGACCGAATGGTTAATTGTAGGCATAGACCGATTCATGCCATCTAAAAATTTCCAACAAAAACCTTGCAGCCAGCCATGGTTCTTCCCAGAATGTGCTGCTGCTATCGTGCACAGTGTCGTGATAATACATACTTTGGAAGCATTGATAAACAGACTCGAAGGTGGTGTAAAATGCGTTCTTTATTGTCTAGTAGTAAACGTTGCACTGAGAAACAATGGCGGACGAGATTCATACGTCACGGGCCAAGGGGCATAACTCTAGGCGACTAATAGTCTCTTAGCCTATATTATGACATCCCTTCCCTTCCATATATATGTATATAGTCCAAGGGCGATATTTAGCCTTTATCTGATTAAGGGATAACATAGTCTCTAATATATTATTTAGCTTGTCTCCATTGTTCTAGGGTAATGGTATTGTCTCTTTTTTTAGGATAGTGTAACCTATAAGTTCAGTTTCTGAGGAGCATTCACTCGTCTCTGAGATCTTCTTAATTCGGGGGTGAGTTTCTCAGTTCGGGTGTGAGGCGTGCCGCTGGAGTGTTGTTCGGTGGTCGGCTGTTCGATTTGTTTAGGGGGGGGGACCTTCCTTCTGGGTGGGATCCGGTGGAGAGTCGCTGGGGCGAGGTTGGTCGGATCTATTTGCGGTTGTTGATCTCCTCCCAGCTGGTCTGAGGAACTGCCTGTTCCTTCTATAGGTGTTACCGTTCTCAGATTCAACTATGTAGGATCTGGGTGTCACGCTGGAGCGCTGAATTTTTCCAGGCTCACATATCTTTGCTTTTTCCTGCTGGACATAGACATTCTGTCCTGCATGTAGGTGGGAGTGGTGTCTGTTATGTTTCCTGTCATAGCAGACCTTAGAATGATCTTTCTGTTTCTGTATGGCTGTCCTAGTCTGCTCATCGCCAAGTTGTTGCTTGGATACTAGGGGTGTCCGTATTTTTTGTCCGTTGAGTAACTCTGCCGGGGACTTAATGTCTGATGACAGTGGCGTGGCTCTGTAAGCCATCATTGCTAGGTAGCTGTCTTGACCAGTTTCCCCTGCCTTCGTCAAAATTTTCTTGCATGTTCCCACCATTCTTTCGGCGAATCCGTTAGACTTGGGGTAATGTGGGGACGATGTCCTGTGTTGGAAGCTGTACGTCCTGGCGAAATCCCTGAAATCTTTACTTGTAAATTGTGGACCATTGTCCGAGTACAAGATTTCCGGCACTCCTTGTTCCTCAAATATCGTCTTAATACTTCTAATAACGGATATTGATGAGGCGGACGGAAGGCGTCGTACGAAGGGGTTTCGGCTGTACTGATCTGCCACAAGCAGATATTCTTTCCCTGCCAATGTGAACAAGTCTGTGCTGACGTACTGCCAGGGGTACGTAGGGGTTTCATGCTGGAGTATTGATTCGGGCGGGATACTGGCTTGGTATTTCTGGCATGTGTGGCACTCTCGGACTATATCTTCTATGTCCTTATTTAACCCTATCCAGTACACCGCTGAATGCGCTCGTAACCTCGTTCTCTCTACTCCTTGGTGTGAATCATGCAGCTCCTCCAGTATGCCTCTTTGCAACGAGGCTGGGATAATGATTCTCTGGCTCTTGAGTAGAATTCCATCCTGGACCCCAATCTCATCTCTGAAATTCCAGAATGGCAGGAGAATTCCTGGGCAGTCAGCCCGGTTGGAAGGCCAGCCGGTCAATACCATGCTTACAAGTTGCTTTAGGAGTGGATCCTGGGATGTTTCCACTCTTATATCTTCAACTCTCGTCGGCGCAAAGTTGAGGTATGAGATCATGCTATGGACGTTGAGATCGATCCCTTCAATGTGCCCACTGGGTCTGGGTGCTACTCGTGACAAGCAGTCTGCAATTGGAACTGTTTTTCCTGGGGTATATTTTACAGTAAAATCATATCCCTCGACCTTCAATAACATTCTAGCCAGTCTTGGGGGTGCTTGTGCTAGATTTTTCAATGCTATCGACTCCAATGGCTTGTGATCCGTATGAATTGTCGTTTTGTGGCCCCAAACGTAACTGTGAAATTTCTCCAGGCCAAAGACGATAGCCAACATCTCCCTCTCTATGTTTGAGTAGCGTGTTTCTGGTCCGGAAAGTGCTTTGCTCGCGAATGCTACTGGTCTGTCGTTTTGTAGCAGAGCCGCGCCTATACCCATTGAAGACGCATCTACCTGTAGCACTATTGGTTCTTTAGGGTCGAAGTATCGGAGTGTCGTATGATTTCCGATCTCTTTTTTGATTTCTTCGAATGCCTGTTGCTCCTGTGAAGACCATGTGAAGTCATTCTTCTTCGATGTTAACTCACGTAGGGGTTTTGTCAGTGTCGCGAGTCGTGGAGAGAATTTGTTCAAGTAGTTCACCAGGCCTAGGAAGCTGGTGAGCTGCTTTGCATCCTTGGGGGGTTGCATCTGTGTGATCGCCTCTATTTTCCGGGGATCTGGCTTGACACCGTCTCTTGAGATTATGTGGCCATAGAAAGGGATTTCGGAGGTTTTCACCACAAATTTCTCTGAATTAAACCTGCAGTTTCTTTCCCTTGCTCTAAACATTAGCTGCCTCAGTGCCTTGTCATGGTCACTGCCGTCTTCCTCGAATCCGTACACTACTATGTCGTCGCATATGGATAGGACATTTTCGAGGTCTCCGAAGTTTTCCTGCATGGCTCTTTGGAACTCATCTTGAGCAGATTTGACTCCCATGGGGTACCTGTTGTACATGTATCTGCCATGTGGGGTAATGAATGTTGTGAGACGTCTCGACTTTTCGTCCAGTTTCAAATGCCAGTAGCCGGACTTGATATCGACTTTTGTGAACCATCTAGCGTTGTCTAGTTCCGCAGTGATGTCTTCGAATGTCGGAGTCGCATAGTGTGGTCTGTGCACTGCTTTATTTAAGTCTCGGGGGTCGAGGCATAGCCTGACCGATCCGTTCCTTTTAGTGGTACAGACGAATGAGTTTACCCAGGGCGTTGGGTCCTTTACAGGGGAAATTATTCCCTGGGCCTCTAAGGAGTCCAACTCCAATTTCAACTTTCCTTTTAGGGATATTGGGACTCGACGTGGTGGGTGGACAACTGGTGGTACTTCGGGGTTTAAATGGATGGTGTGTTCACCTGGCAGACAACCAATGGAGTCGAATACGTCTGGAAATTCCTCAATGATTTTCCTCCTTTCTCCAAGGTTTCCCATCGTACATGGTTCCTGCACGGGGACCGGTTTCATGTCGTGCGGGGGAGTAGGCCGGGATGCTTTGTCCGTCACATGAGTTGTGTCCGTTTTTATAGCCAAGTTAAGGGTGACTAGCCCTAATTCTCTTGATGTTTGGAGTCCTATTAGTATAGGGTCTCTTGATTTCACCCCGTGAAAGGTCGCTTTAACGAACTTGTCGCGGGATCTGACCCCTAAACGACAGGTCCCTTCTTGGTCTATCGTTGAGCCTCCAAACGCAATTAGCCTTATAGCTGATTTTTCCAGTGGTACTCCTTTCAGTTCCTTGAATACCTGTTTAGGTAACAGGTTGCTCATTGCACCTGTGTCGATTTTCGCGTCAACCTCTATTTGGGCTTTGCTGTTACCTATCTTCAGTTTTGTGAAAGCTTCTGTGGTCGCTAACGGTAATTCCTTTACTGTGTGAAAGTACAGCTCCTCTGTGGAACTGTCGTCGTTGCTACCCATATGTGCTGCTGCCATGTGGATTTTATTCTTATTATATTTCCTCTGTGGCTGGAATGACTGTCTGCGTGTGTGCCCCTCGTCTCCCAATTTTAGAGTGGCAAACTTTAGCAAAGTGTCCCTTTTTATTGCATTTTAGGCAGTATTTGCCTTTAGCTGGGCATTTATATTGATGGTGTTTTGTGCCACAATTACCACATGTGGTAGGTCCACTGGGCTGTCTGGCTCTAACTGCGAGTGTAGAGCTGTCTTCTACTGCTGTTGTACGTAATGCTTCCATTTGTTTACACGTGGCTTCTTCTGTCTCGACGATTCCGAGTGCTTTCTCGATCGTGAGATCGCTTCCTTCTCTTATTAGGGACTTTTGTGCAGACTGTAAATAAATACCGAATATGAATAGGTCCAACACAATGGTCTCTTCCACCGTCCGACCGTATTCACACTGTTTGGCTGTCTGACGCAGCCGACTTAGAAATGCGTGTGCCGATTCATCCGCGTTTTGTTTACATTTTAGTAGGTTGTGTCTAGCTACACGAAAGTTCGATCGCGGATTCGCATATTCCTTAAAAAATTGGATATATTTATCCAATGTCCTTTCTTCTCCCTGTCGAAAGGGAAAAGTGTCACTTATTTCCTGGCCCTCGATACCAGACCATATTAGCAAGTAATTTAACTTTGTGTCTGAATCTACGTCTTTCATTGGGCCGTCGAAATATAAATGAACTTGCCTGATAAATCGGTCCATTGATTTGGCCAAATTTGAAGTGTTCCAATCGATTGTTGGAGGTGGTAGTTGCGAATATGTATTCATCGTCGATTGCGAGAAAAATACCGACACAACGTGTGTTTTTGTATTAATTTTTTTTTAGATCCCGAAAATGTTCGTTTTTTTTTTTTTTTTTTTTTTTTTTTTTTTTTAGGGTAATATTGTTACTATTCCTTTGATTCTTTAGAGGATCCCACTTCTGACACCATGTCGTGATAATACATACTTTGGAAGCATTGATAAACAGACTCGAAGGTGGTGTAAAATGCGTTCTTTATTGTCTAGTAGTAAACGTTGCACTGAGAAACAATGGCGGACGAGATTCATACGTCAGGGGCCAAGGGGCATAACTCTAGGCGACTAATAGTCTCTTAGCCTATATTATGACACACAGAAATCACTTTTTCCATAACTACCAACGTAATACATGCATTGAGACTAAAGCTGCTTTCAGGAACGCCAGCAACCACTGTAAAAGAGTAATAAACAATGCAAGAGAGCTATACGCCCAGTCTGTTAAATCCAAAGTAGCTGATCAGCGGCATGGTTCCCACCAGTTTTGGCAAATAACAAATAGGATCCTGAACAGAAGTGTGCGTTCTATCCCAACCATTATCAATGGACCAGAGATCATCTCGTCAGCGTCAAACAAGGCCAAACTATTTGCAAAGAACTTTGCAGCTAATTCTATCCTCTGTGACGAAGGCAATCAACTCCCCATATTTCCTCCTATAACACAGAACACGCTAGGTAACATACAAATATCTGTGCATGAGGTCGCCAAGCTAATCAAGAACCTTGATTCCAGTAAAGCAACTGGCCCTGACGGCATCCCAATTATAGTGTTAAGAAAGCTTCAACCAGAACTTGCTCCCATACTTACGAAACTGTTTAAGTGCTGCCTTAAGGAGAAGTGCTTTCCGACTCCCTGGAAGACCTCATCAGTTCGCCCTGTATTTAAGAATTCAGGTGATAAGTCATCTCCCTCTCAGTACAGACCAATAAGTCTCCTGTGTGTTATGAGTAAGTTGCTGGAATCCATATTAAATAGAGAAATAGTCGACCACCTCAGCAGAAACAACCTTCTTAGTGACACACAATATGGTTTCCGCTCTGCAAGATCTACCGCAGATGTGCTGACGGTTATATCTCACAGGATTAGTGAATCTCTTGACAAAGGCTTCCTTTCTAGGGCAATTGCTCTTGACATATCAAAAGCCTTCGACAAGGTATGGCATAAGGGTCTACTTCACAAGATTTCCAGCTACAGTATAACTGGAAATGTTTTCTCAATCATTAAATCATTTTTCTCCGATAGGCTCATAAGAGTAGTGGTCGATGGACAAAAATCAGAGGCCTGCAGTATTAATGCTAGAGTTCCTCAGGGGTCAATCGTGGGCCCAACTCTCTTCCTGATCTACATCAATGACCTCCCTAAACACATACTTAAATCATTCGTTGATAACTATGCTGATGACACGACCATCTATGGCAATACATCAAAGGCTGTAAATTACAAAGTTCTCTCGGATTCTCTCTCCTCTGATCTCGAGCGCGTGGTTCAGTGGGGGAAGACGTGGCTGGTTACCTTTAATGCATCTAAAACCAAACTCCTATCCTTACATCATCAACGCTCTGATCCCCATCTGGCATTAATTGAAATGGATGGCTCTCGTCTAGGAGAAGCCCCATGTTTTGACAAGCTTCTGAGTTTGTCCTTTACTCCTGATCTGAAATGGAACACGTACATCAAGTCTGTTGCCAAGGTCGCTGGAAAGATGGTGGGATCCTTCTACCACTCCAGAAGATATCTCACTACTGATGCAATTCTCTATCTATATAAAAGCCAAGGACGTCCAAGGATGGAATACTGTTGCCATATCTGGGCAGGAGCTGCTAAAAACAGCCTATCCTGCCTTGACAGAGTACAAAATAGACTTTTTGGCTTAGTGGGGGATGCCCTTTTCTCTACCCTGCAATCTCTCTCCCACAGAAGAGACGTTGCGAGCCTATCCTTGTTTTATCGCTATTTCCATGGCAGGTGCTCATCTGCTCTAATCTCTGGTCCCCCCTTGCCAATCTTTTACGAAAAACACCCGTCTAGCTGAATCCACAGTGAAAAATTTCCCCCACTCTTTATCTGTGCCTAAATCAAAATGTGGATTCCATGAACAAAGCTTCTTTCTTAGAACTGCACGCTTGTGGAACTCTGTTCCGTCTGCCTGCTTCCCACCTGACTACAACTTGGACGTCTTCAAGTCCAACATTAACAAATTCCTAATGAACCGCCCCCTTAAGTAAACACTTAATTAAATCTCCACACTAACGTACTGTACTTGCAATAACCCTTATCCCTGAGTGGCTTCTGGGCCTTGATAAGTGGTGACCACCTTGTAAAAAAAAAAGCACACCATTTGCGTACTTTCACATAAGGAGAAAACCATGAATTTTACAGCATTAGCTAAGCAGTTGAAAACGCCAGTGGGAGTCCTGGAATTTTGTCAGAATAGGAAATTATTAGCACGGGCGAAAACGTGTACCTCTTGTGGACATAGATGCACTCTTATTGTAAAAAATAAAGTAAGCGATGGCTTGCCTGGAGATGTCAGGCTAGCAAATGCCGAACGTTTACGTCATTCCGGACTGGAACTTTTTTCACAAAGTCTAGTCTGGTAATTGCCATAATACTAAAACTAATCTACTTGTGGGCATTCGAGAGAGCAACATAAAAAGACCTCCAGCGCGAATGTGGAATTCGCTCGATGCACACTATCACCGACTGGAAGAAGAGATATTTGCGGGGAATATTGTCTAAGGAATCCCTGGCAGATAGGGGGGCCCAGGCCATACAGTGGGGATAGAGAGGCTTTGTTTAACCGTAGAAAGCATAACGTTGGAAGATTACTCACACCTGTCTGGGTCTTCGGTGGATATGACCCTGCCGAAAAGGAGGGTTTCTTGGTGAGTGTACCAGACCGGAATGCTGAAACCTTCCTCCCATTAATAAAACAATATATCCTGCCGGGGACCACGGTATATCAGACTGTTGGAAGGCATACAACAAAGTGGAGGGGAGAGGGGTATCGCTATTTGACGATGAACCAGTAGGTGTATCAGAATTTTGGGGGAATTTTTGACACCCCTAACACAAAACTGCGAATAAAATATAAAAAACTCGTAATTTCTCTTTTTAAAGTGGGTTGTTTATTTTGTTTATAGAATATACTTCCAAAATAAAATATTAAAGTTGTTTAAAAAATAATAGAAATATTTTAAAAAAACAGTGTCTACAAAGTGCCAGCACGCGTTCATGCAGTCATTTTTTTTACGTATGAAATCAATTGAATTTTGTGAGTTAAATTTTTTTCAATTTTTAAATTTTAAAAATCTATCAAAATTTTTGTATTGGTTCAATTTTTACGATATTTACAGGGTCAAAGTGAAATTCTATGCTCTTTCCAATAAACTGAATATAATATTTTAGACAAACGTTTTTTTTTCTCCCCCCATTTTGAAATGTCTATTAAAATTTAAATAATTAATTTACTCACCAAAGTTTTATATATCACAAATTGAATATAAAAGATCAATAAATAAAATATTCTAATTTAAAACAAAAAAAGAAGTATTTTTTAGAAATTTACCTGTAAAGCCCAAAGTATAAAACTTTTTTTTTAAACCACGGTGATTTTTAAGTGAAAGCTCATATTATCCTTAGATTGTCAAGTAAATATCAGATGCTGACGACAATTTTTTTTTTCATTCAGTGTTTTCATTTTTTAGATATTTAAAAAAAAATCACTCGATAAAGAAGAAATAAAATATATCAATCAAAAATTTCTGTATTTCATTAAGAGAATAATAATTTAAAAAATTGGTAGAATGGGGTTTTTTTAACGGCAAAAACTTATAAGTGAATGTGTTCATTTTCCAACTAAGGTGGCCCCAAAATACTAATTTTGGTTTACAGCACGCAATAGAAAGAGACATTAATTGTGGCGCTTCGAAGCCACCGGAAGATAAACTGGAAGAAAATCAGACATTTGTCTCCCTTTATTTGAACAGTGAAAAACATCTGAGTTCGCATTTTTTTGGAATCCTTGTTTAAAAAAGTATTTTATTTAAAAAGGACATGGAATATAAGTATAAATATGGATAAATTCTTAACAATGAACAATGGAAGTACCCATTGAATAGTATTTTTATAGGTAAGTGATTTTTTGGAATTTATGTATATTTTTATAATCGAACTAAGTAAAATTTCGTTGATTTTCTTTAGATCTTTTTAAAGAAAACCGATTTAAAAAACAAATATTGCATAATTTGCTATTAAACCTGTTATTTTTTAAACATTTGGTCTTTGCTCCTTTAATTAAAAAAAAGTTAGAGGTTGAATTACATTTTTCAAGTAGTTATAACCTTCGAAAGATAGTAATTTGAATTATTCAAGTTATCACGCATTTTTAATGGCGGCTTCTGATACACCTAGTGAACCCCAGCCTTCACTTCGTAGATCCCAAAACGAAGGCTACGACAAATCATGTGGAACTATTGTGAAAGGAAGCAAAACAATGCAACAAAGTAGAATGCGGTACCAACCGGGAGCTTTGGACACATATCTCCTAGAGTTTATGTGGAGGCAAATTTTTGGTAATGCTCCGTTTTTCAACATATTAGCTCACATCGCCAAAAGCTAAAAACAAAAAAACAAATATCCCACCCAGTTTTCTTTTTTTTTTTCTAGTTTCCAAGTTTTTCCTAAAAAAAAAAATTTTGTTTCACTTTTTCAGATTTCCCTTAACCCCCCCCCCCCAAAATATTCCTTGAAAGTATTTGACTTACCTTTGAACTTTTTCTCGAACAAAAAACACAAAAAATAAACAAAAAGTTCTTTTTCTATTTTTCTTATTGAATTAAATAAAAAAAAACTTTATAAACACAAAATTCCTTGAACGTATTTAGTTGAATTGCATTTTAACCTTTTCTTGAAAAAAAAAAATATTGTTATAACATTTTTCTTTACGGTTAATAAAACTTAAAAATTAAGGTAGGTTTTCTTTTCTTATGCTTTCATCGGCAACGCTCGGCTTAATTTCCTCGGCGACGCTCGGCGACGCTCGGCGACGCTCGGCTTACTCCGGCTGTTGACGTGTTCTGGAGAAAGTCGGGCGTGCGCTGAGTTACGTCTGGATCACTCTCTGCATGAGTACCGTATTGTTCAATATTTAAAATTTTAAATTATAAAATAAAACACGCTTAATCATTTTAAAACTTAATCTTTCATTATTTATTTTTTCTTTTTTTTTTTTTGTCAAAGAACGTGGTTCACATTAAGCGCTTTATAACAGTGGTGTCGATCCAACGTGTTCCTTTTTGTGATAATAGGCTTCGGGGCTATTTGTACACCCAAACAGCAAATCTGCCAGAAGGGCGAGGGCTAGGAGAAGAGGAGGAGTTGGAGTCGTAGTAGTAGTAGTTCTTCTTCTTCTTCAAATATCATAAATTTCTTGAGTTAAAATATCTGTTGGAAGATGTTTCATCGGGGATGCCAAAAAACAGAGGAAGCAATACAAGATGCCGGAATGCCTTTTTAAAATCTTCTGTTGAAAACAACTTAAGGTAAATATCCAGATACGCTACAACAGAACACCGACCACTCTAATTTGTTGATTTATAGGTAATTGAGGTCGCTGACAACGAATCTGATAGTCAAACTTGGGGCAAATTTACCGTTTGCATGGTATTAACCCCAGAACCCACTAACTACTTTCCACCAATTTGCAGCTTCCGTTTACGCTATGCGTGTGCGCTGTAGCGTAAACAACGGCTTCACCAAGCAAACTACACTACGCGCATGCGCGCGCTGTGGCATAAACGATCGCTTTGACAAGGAAACTGCCTTCTCACATGGCGTACAAATCTTCTGCGGAAAATTTAAAATTAGCTGAAAAAGAAATAAAACAAGAAAAGGGAAGCACTTGCGTGAGCCTTTTCAAGTCTCACACAAAAACACACATTCACATTTCAAGCTATATTACTTGTCATATACATACACACACACAAACATACGCGCCCACGTCCACACACGTACATATATTCACGTTCGCGTACATACACTCACATTCACGTGTATATATTTTTTTTTTTTACATAGGCATCACCACATTATCAAGGCCCAGAGGCCACTCAAGGATAAGGGTTAAAGAGTGTACAGTAGAAATTGGACAATATAGTAATCATTAGTAATGAAAATTTGGTAAATTTGATAACTTATATGGAACGGCTGATCAAGAACTTATTTACGTTAGACTTGAACACAACCATATTGTAGTCAGCCGGAAAGCAGGAAAACGGAAGACAATTCCACAGGCGTGCAGTTCTAAGAAAGAAGCTTTGTTCATGGAATCTACGTTTAGGTTTAGGCACAGATAAAGAGTGGGGGAATTATTGATAGTGTTTACAGCTCGACGAGTGTTTCTTGTGAAAGTTTGGTGAGGGGGGACCATAGATTGAAGCTCAGTTGAACACTTTCCATGAAAATAACGATACATCAGAGACAAACTCGCAACTTCTCTTCTGTGAGATAGAGGTTGCAAGGAGGAGAAAAGGACATCTCCTACGAGGCTACGAAGTCTATTTTGAACTCTATCAAGGCAGGACAAGTCCTTTCTAGCAGCTCCTGCCCAGATGTGGCAACAGTATTCCATCCTTGGACGTACCTGGCTCTTATATAGATAGAGAATAGTATCAGCAGTGAGATATTTACCAGATCGATAGAAAGATCCCACCATTTTTCCAGCAGCCTTGGCAACAGATTTGATGTACGTGTTCCATTTAAGATCAGGAGTAATGGTCAAGCCCAGAAGCTTGTCAAAACTTGAGGCCTCCTGAAGACGAGAGCCATTGATTTCAATGGATGCCAGATGTGGATTAGAATGTTGATGATGTAAAGAGAGAAGCTTGGTTTTAGATGCATTAAAAGTAACTAGCCACTCCTTTCCCCATTGTACTACGTGCTCAAGATCAGAGGAGAGAGAATTGGAGAGAACTTGGTCGTTTACTGTCTTAGATGTGCTACCATAAATGGTAGTGTCGTCAGCATAAATGTCTACAAATGATGTAAGGATGTGATTTGGAAGATCATTAATGTAGATCAGGAAAAGAGTTGGGCCCAGGATCGACCCCTGAGGGACACCGGCATTAATACTGTAAGGTTCTGATTTTTGCCCCTCAACTACTACTCTTATGTATATACACACACACGCTAACGTACACACATGTACTCACACACACGCACACATACGCACACAAGGACAGTGTCACTTCCTTTCAATGGAAATCTACACATGCGCAAAAGACCAGCGGAAACAAGTATAAAAGAAAGAGCAACAAGCGGCTTCTCCTTTTCGGCCCAGCTTTCGAACTGGTCGGTCTACAGACCGACCGCGCGTACCTCACACCATTTACTACTATGTGGGGCAAAAAGCTAACAGACAGTACGTACACTTCTCACTCTTTCTCTCTCTATCTACTACTGTTCCCTGAGAATACCACCACGTAGCTGACTTCTAACATGGCGCGCAGTTTAACCGATGTCAACTCTCTATCCTCTTCTTTGTCTACACGCTGGACTATCATTCATATTTCCACTACATCACTCACTTCTCTTCCCACATGTGAACCAACGATAGTGACCTAAACTTGAGATGAACACACATTTCCTTTTCTTGCTACAACACCAGTTCTGCAACAAACGATGGTTACACCCGCGCAGACATGAACACATGTTATTTCTAAAACATTCATTCTTTCAACAGTAAATAAACGACGTTTATCTTATCCATCAATTGAGTTTTTGTTTCCTTCAATTCCATTCGTTTCATTATTTTCTTTTGTAACGGGATTGGGATTTATATATCCTGGCCCCCTACACACTCCAAGTTGGGGAGGAGGGAGTAATTTAATTGCTTTTTTTTTTTTTCCTGGAACATAGAATTTTCAAAAAGTACATTATAGCACTTTTTGGGTGGAAAAAATTACGGAGTGACATTTTTTAATGACTTACAATTAAAGAAAAGTACAACAAATTGGGGGACTTTTTCTTGTGTGTGTCTTATGTAGTTTTTAATGCGGTTTACAAAAACATAAGCACCAAACATTTTTCGTTCTTTTTTTTTTTTTTTTTTTTTTTTTTTGCGGGAGGGGGATTCAATTATAGAACTTATGTGGCTTAATAGGTGCTTCTGCAGTTTAGTTAACCGTTTTTCCGTAAGTGACGCAAACGCACTGGGGTGCCCCCGCCCCAACACCAGTCCCACCCCCGCTCGCGCCCCCAATGTAAACAGTAAAATCTTCGAAAAATGTTAAATGGTGTTCTAATCGGTAAATGTCGGTGCGTTACTTTTTGAAAATTTAAAAATTTTATGTTCCAGGAAAAAAAGAATACAATTAAATTACACCCCCCCCCAACTTGGAGTGCTTTCCTTTTCTTGTTTTATTTCTTTTGCAGCTAATTTTAAATTTTCCACTCAAAAAGTGCAATAATGTATTTTTGAAAATTAGAAAATTCTATGTTCTGGAAAAAAAAAAAATAATTAAATTACCGTCCCCCCCCCCCAACTTGGTGTGCTTTTCTTTTCTTGCTTTAGTTCTTTTTCATCTAATTTTAAATTTTCCGTGGGAGATTGGTACGCCATGTGAGAAGGCAGTTTGCTAGGTGAACTGAAGCAAGCCGTCGTTTATGCTGCCGCGCTCGCGCGTAGCGTAAACGGAAGCTGCAAAATGGTGGAAAGTAGTTCGTGGGTTCATGGGTTAATACCATACAAACGGTAAATTTGCCCCAAATTTGACTATCGGATTCGTTGTCAGCGACCTCATTTACCTAAAGAAAAAAAAAAAAAAAAAAAAATTAGAGTGGTCGGACTGGTCGGTGTTCTGTTCTGGATATTTACCCAACTGGTAACTTAATCTTTTTGAGAGTATTCCCACACAGTTTTAAAAAATAAAATATTTTTGTCTTTGTGATGAGGATGGACATTTTGCGAATTTTGCTTCATCTTTCGTAGAATCATTTGTCAAAACTTTACTACAAATAACACACTGGGGCCTTGTTGGCCTCGCTTCTCCATTTCTGATGCTGGATGTGAATCCATATTCAGTGATCGTATTTTTTTTTTTTATTATTTATTTATTTTATTTATTTTTTTTTTTTTTAGAGGTTCTGTACTTTGTAAATAAAAACAAGAAAAAGTTGAAACTCTAAATTCACCCTCTGGGGTTGAATTTCAGCTCCATTGCGAACCTATGGATTATAAAAATGCCAAGAGATTAAGACGGACTTTTTAATACCAAGGAACATCTTAGGTACTACACCGCTTTTTGAATTTCACCGCTTTCTTCTTTTGAATTTTTCCGTTTACAATTTCTCCCATTTTTAAGGTAAGTAAAAAAAAAATTGCTAAAGACAAGTCCCGTCCGTCTTTGTTTACGTTTTTTCTCTGTTGATATTTGTGTTTCCACTGCTTCACGATGAATGCCTTGGAAAAGTCACTTCTGATTAATGTTTACCAATTTTAAAAATATTCTTGCAGAGAACGTACCATGCCGAAATAAGAACGTGATTATTAAGAAAGCCATTCTTAACATATGGAGGATAAGGAGAGTGTTTTGTAACTATTCTGTACTTTCACCTAACAATTTAATAAAGTGGTACTTATGCAGAATATGGACCGTACAGAACGTTATTTAGAAAGCCATTCTTAAGATGGCGATGGGAAGATGGCGTTTTGTAACTATTCTGTATTTTCGGTAAATATGAAGAATTACTCCACCCTCAAAAATTCGTTTAAAGTTACCACTTGGATAGGTTTTCGGGGTCGCTGAAAACGAAAATAACGTTTAAAATTACAGTAAACGAGTAGTTTCCAAGATATGAAGAAATGTTAGTTCTAAAAAAGTGGGAGATCATTTTTTCTATAATAACTTAACGTAAAGTGATCACCCACTTTGTGGCTTTGGGGGGGGGGTGCTTTCTTTCCACACTCGAAAAATCCTTTGAAATTACCTGCTTACATTGGGGGGGGGGGGGCGGTGGATAATTATATTTCAAAAACAATATAGATGCCGTACCAAATTGGTCAAAAGGAAAATTATTCCCGACTCGCATTTACGTAAAAATGCACTTTCATATAAATAATTGAATTCATTCAAAACGTATCGCAAAAACAAATACAATGACATATATATATATATATATATATATATATATATATATATATATATATATATATATATACAGGGGTAGCAGTGTCAGAAATTTCGTGAAAACTATTAAATAATTCCACCCGCTATCTTTCGAAGCTTATAATTCCTCGAAAAATGTAATTCAAGCCCTAATTTTTTTTTCAATTGAAGGAACAAGGAGTAAGGACCAAGGTTTCATTAAAAAAAAAAAAAAAAAAAAAAACCAACGTGCTTTAAAAAAAAAAAAGGTTTTAAACTTCGGACTTTACAGGTAAATTTCTAAAAACACTACTTTTTTGTTTTAAATTTGAATATATTATTTATTGATCTTTTATCTTCAATTTGTGATATATAAAACTTTGGTACATAAATTATTTACTTTTTAATAAACATTTGAAAAAGGGGTGCGTGAATTAAAAAAAAACGTTTGTCTAAAATAGTATATTCGATTTATTGGAAAGAGCATAAAATTTCACATTGACGCTGAAAATATCGTAAAAATAGAATCAATAGAAAAATTTTTATAGATTTTTTAATTTTAAAAATTGAAAAATACTGAACTCGTAACATTCAATTAATTTCATTACTATTTTTAAAAAAATATTTCTATTACTTTTTATACAACTTTAATAGTTTATTTTGGAAGTATAATCTATAAAGAAAATAAACAACCCACCTTTAAAAGAGAAATTAGGAGTTTTTTTATATTTTATTTGCAGTTTCGTGTTAGGGGTGTCAAAAATTCCTACAAAAATTCTGATACACCTAATACAGGGGTTGGACAAAATAATGGAAACACCTTGAAAAATCAAAGAAATTTGTTTTAATATGGTGTAGGTCCACCTTTTGAAGCAAGTACAGCATTAATTCTTCTAGGTATTGATTCATACAAATTCTGAATGGTTTTCAAAGGAATTTTTGCCCATTCTTCCGTTAGAACCGCCTCCAGTTCTTTTAAGGACGATGGCGGTGGAAATCTACTTCTTAGTTGAACCTCTAAAATTGACCATTTAAGGCTCGATAATGTTGAAGTCTGGGGATTGTATCGCAAAAACAAATAAAATGACATATATATATATATACATAACTGTTACCAAAAGCAAGATAAGTTACTCTTGTATCATTTCCAAGTTGACAGGAAAGTTCTTGTGGTTTTTAACTTTTAAATTCAGATGAACATATCTCGGCTCAAGGATAAGGGTTAATAGGTATACATTAGTCATTGTGATTTTAGCATTGTAAACAGTGGGAATTTTGTAACTTGGATTACTTAGGGGGATGATTCAATTAGAACTTGTTCACATTGGACTTTTTCTTTTTTTTTTTTTTTTTCATAGGTATCAACTCATTATCAAGGCCAAGAGGCCACTCAAGGATAAGGGTTAAAGAGTGTACAGTAGAAAGTGGACAATATAATAATCATTAGTAATGAAAATTTGTTAAATTTGATAACTTATATGGAACGGCTCATCAAGAACTTATTTACGTTAGACTTGAAGACAACCATATTGTAGTCAGCCGGAAAGCAGGAAAACGGAAGACAATTCCACAGGCGTGCAGTTCTAATAAAAAAGCTTTGTTCATGGAATTTACGTTTAGGTTTAGGCACAGATAAAGAGTGGGGGGAATTATTGATAGTGTTTACAGCTAGACGTATTTATGGCGGTAATGTAAAAATCTTAGGTTTTTTAAGCATTTCTCATGCAGAAAGTTGTTGAGATCCTTGAAAAAGTGGTAGTCAGTAGGTGAGAAGTTTGGAGCTATGGCAGATGAGTCAAGAGTTTTGTAGCCTAATTCGTTCAACTTCTGCAGGATTGGTTTAGCAACGTGCGGTTGGGCATTGCCGTGGAGGAGAATTGAGCTTTTTCTAATGCTGAGTGTTTTTGAAGTTTCTGATGCATTTCGTTCATTTGTTGACAGTACTTATCTGCCGTAATGGTTTTGCCTACATTAAAAAAAAACTGTTATAGATGAGACCAGTTGCAAACCACCAAACAGCCAGCATGACCTTCTTTCGATGCAACTCTGGCTTTGGGAAGTGTTGTGGAGCTTCATTGGCATCTAACCACTGACTTGAGCATCACCCGTCGCAAAGAACCCATTTTTCGTTGCAAGTCACAACTCAGTCGAGAAATGGGTCGTTCTTGTGACATAAAAGGGAAGATGACACTTCATATCAGCGTATCTTTTGGTTGTTGTTTAATTCATGAGGCATCTATTTATCGAGTTTTTTTTTTGTCTTTCCAATCTCTCACGTGGTTTGAAATCGTTGTATACATTACGTCTTATTCAGAAGCAAGTTCTCAAACAGTTGTGCATGGATTAGCCTAAGGTTCTTAATTGATCGTTGTCAACATCCGATGGCCGGCCACTATGCTCATCTTGAAGAGTCTTGTTACTGCCACAAAATTTTTTAAACCAGTATTGTGCTGTGCATTCAGTAGTAGTTCCTGGGCCAAACGCTTCATTGATTTCACGAGCTGTTTCAGCAACTTTTCAGCCTAGCTTGCATTGAAATAAGAAAATTGTGTGAATTTGCTTTTTTCTATCTTTTATTCTACATTCTGAAAAGAAGGTATAATTGTTTTTAAACGATTAAATAGAGCGAAAAATGCTCTTTAAATTGATATATAAAGTAATGATATTATAACAAAAACTTATTTGAAATCAAAATTCCACAAGAACTTTCTTGTCAACTTAATAGATAGACGAGTTTTTAGTTGTTTTACTTTTAAACGTTTATTCGATTTGAAAAACAAATAGGGTCAAGCATTACACGAGAACAAGAAAAATGATCGCAAATTCATACCTAAATATTTGAAGTCTTGATAATGACTTAAATATAAAAGTAAAACTGTTAGAAATTCACCCAATAAATGACACAGTAAGATTAAGCAGGTTTGAAAACACTTAGTAAAGATCATGTCAAGCTGGCTTAATGGTTATCGTACTTGACTCACTGTCTTTAGGTTTTGGTTTCGATCTCAGCTCAAGTATTTTTTTTTACTTACAAGCAGGGAACCATTTAAAAAAAACATAATACTCGCATGCAAATGTTTCAGTTTCTTTTCTTTTTTTAAAACTTTATTTTTTAATAGGAATTTAACTTTACATTTAATACCAGGCAACGCCAAGTACATCTTCTACTAATATATAAAACCCACAACTCTTTGCTACTGCTTTAGGGCCTTATAAAGAATTTGAGTCCTTGTTGACGGAGATTTCCAAATTAGTCCCAGAAATGGCTGAATCCAAACAGTGTAAATTATGTTGAGCTAGAACAAAAAAATGGTGTTCATCGCAGCCATTTGGACCCTTGATAATCGCTCAAAGATTGAAAATTAAACAAAATACTAGTAGAAACCCATCCAATAAATGTTACCTCTCACACAAAAATAGAAATTTTTACCAGTATTTTGTTTAATTTTCAATTTTTAGTGATTATGGAGAATCCAAATAAGTAAAAAAAAAACGTATTTTTTTACTTTAATTGCAAGTCAACATTCACTGTTAAATTAACGATTTTCATAGGTTTTCGGGTATGCTGAAAACGAATGTCACCAAGTAGTTTTCTGAATATTAAGACGTTTTTTTTCCAATATAATCTGTAATGTTTTCGCTATTGACCATATTTTTTACCAACTGAACAAGTACTAATGTGCATTCATGTTACAAACAACCCTTAAAAATAATGAGTCACTGAAATTCATTAAGTGATATGGGTTTGTTTTACAATCCACAGAAATACGAAAAAGTGGTCAAAAATGCAAAAATATAACAAACAAATATTATCAAAGGCAAGATAAGTTACTCTTTTAACTATATGGAAAATTTTTAGTGGTTTTATTCACTTTAAAACATTTAATCAGTTTGAAAAACATACAGTGTTTAGCAATCGAGGCAAACAAGACATGGTGGTGAGCTGAAGCCTAAATATGTGAAGTTTTGATAATGATTTAAAAATAAGAAAATTATACAAAATACTGTTAGAAATCCACCCAATATGTCATAGCAATATATATTGGGTGGGTTTCTGACAGTATCTTGTATATATTTTTGGATTTTTAAGTCATTTTCCAAATTTTACATATTTAGGTGTCAGCTTGCTGCAATTTTTCTCTCATTAGACATTGTATGTTTTTCAAACCGAATACACATTTTAAAGTGAGTAAGAACACTAAACTCTTTTCCACGTAGGTAGAAGAGTAACTTATCTTGCTATTTATTTGTTATATTTTTTAAATTTTTACCACTTTTCCATATCTCTGGATTGTAAAACAAAGCCAGTAATATATTGAAAAAAAAACCGTCTTATATCCAGAAAACTACTTGTTTGCCCCAAATTTAAATGTGATATTCGTTTTAGCAGACCTGAAAACTTTTTAAAATCGCATTTCATTGTTTATGGCAAAACATGTAGAAATAACATGCAGTTCCAATTTTCCTGTTTTTAGTTTTTGGAGAATTTTTAAAAATAATTTATTGTGTAGTATTGTGGAGTGGCCCCCAGGTTGGGAAATCGTAGTAGTGCGTAGGACTCCCTGGCTGTGGTACATAGCAGTTTTAATTACGTCGGTCGTCCGTGGGTTCACTTGTTTACTAAGCGGTTGTCATGACAACGAGTTAAGACTAGTGAGTTATCTCACCTTAGACTGGCACTTTTTCCTTATCTTGCCTCTCGTCAATTGTCAAAAATGTCATAACAACGTTGAACCTGAAAACAAAGCGGTTGACAACTTAGAACGATCAGCCGTAACTTAAAAATATGCATTAAAAGACGTAAGTCACAATTGTGTTTGTTTTTGTATAAAATTATATTTTACAATATATTTACAATTTAAAACAGTTCGTCTTTTCTTTTCTTTTGGTGGTTTGGAAGTTCACCGCGATGGTAACAGTGTTCTCACAGTGTTCTGAGGAGGGAAATGACGTTTCAACGATCCAGTCTTCAGCAACACGTGCTGTCCCTTGTTTCTCCTCTCTCTGCTAGCTCTCTGCTTCTTCTCGTTAGATTCACCGTTTTTATTGGCATTTTGTCACTTTGTTTTTCCTATCCACGCGTTCTGTCAATCAGCTGATCGATAATAGAACATGCGTTCTTTAGTCACGTTTTGACAATTTCTTTGCCAGTTTCTGACCTCAGATGATCATCCGATTTATCTTCAGCTGACGGACACGTGAATTTACCACTCATGCCAATATCTGTACTTCCAGAGCTTACGAGGAATGTCACATTTCTTTGTTTTGTAAACAAAAAAATCGTCGTCCGATTTCTCTGTTTATGACGTAAGCCCTTTCTCTTTTCAACTGGTAGACAATCGATTATTCAATGCCCACTCTTTTAAATCTTTTATTAAAGAAGTTTTTCTTTTCAGTTATGTATGATGGTTCCAGCCATCCATTACATAACAATTGGTTTTACGGAGAGTAAAAAACATGAGATTATTTTAGAATCTTTCTTCTGTAGAATACTACAAAAATTACAATGAAACAGTTTTATTTTACAAGTTTTTACTGTTACTATTTGTTATGGTGGTCGAAAATTCTGCCTTTATTATGGCCATACCTACCAAATAAGATCTCAGTATGGCTAACTTCATTATCTTTTATGAGGAATGGTGCACAGACTCCCTGCCTTCCTTGAATCGCTTATGCCACTCAAAAACTGGTGCTTAATTCATGCAGGATGGTCCAAAAGCAGTCTGATACTTTTCTGTGGCATTTATTTTCCAAGTTTAAAGTAGAATTTAATTGCTATCGTTCTTCTAAAGTGTCTTCACGTCCAGATTGCATTTTTGGAATTCACTAGCTGTGTCAACCAAGCTTTAGTAAGGTGTATTCCAATTCCTTCTGTAGATGTTCATTTGAATCTGAAATCATAAAAATTGGTCAGTTATCTCATAAGATGTATAGCAATAACATACTGAATTTTCAACAGTCTACAACAATTTTAAATGCTTGTACAAAAGACGCCTGGAAACTTATTGAAGGCACCTCGTACATAGTCTTATGTAAATGAACATCAGCCTCATTGTCTTTGAGAGATAAAGAACGTTAATAGAACATTTGAATATCTATGTATCTCATATAGAGTTCAATTGTTAGCCCCAGCTAGGGGCCCCTTGATTTCCACTGAAAGAAAATGAAGCATATGTTTCTGTGATCATCTCTAACGTTTATTATGTAGCTGTGTATATAACAACGTTTATTATGTAGCTGTGTATATAACAGCATTTATTATGTAGCTGTGTATATAACAGCGTTTATTATGTAGCTGTGTATATAACAGCGTTTATTATGTAGCTGTGTATATAACAGCGTTTATTATGTAGCTGTGTATATAACAGCGTTTATTATGTAGCTGTGTATATTAACGTTTATTATGTAGCTGTGTATATAACAGACCATGTTGTACACACGTTCACATAATTGTGTAACGTCTATATAATAAGTGTATATGTATATATACATGTTTATATAAATGTATGCTTACATTTTGAATTGAAAGTCATGTTTAATTTCAAAAGAGTTTCCGACAGGTAGCTATTCTGTACACATCCTAGAGATGAAAACGATTTTGGGGCGGGAAGCTGTTTTGTCCTGGATTTTAAAATTTTGCAGGCAAAGAGCAAAAGATCTTTCTTGTGTGGACATGAAAAAATTATGTGCAGGAATGCTAAAAAATTCAATATTTTTGTGGAGCTATTCTGGTTTCTGATTGGTTGCTAGCAGAACATAGCTCCATTTGATTTGTCAGTTCCTTTTGCAAGTGTCTATAAGTAAAACCTTAAAATTTTTTAATCATACCCGTATGATATATCAGAAATATAGCAACATTCATCATGGCTTGTATCGTCTAGGAAATGTGTGTGTATATATACATGTCTATGTTTATCGGGCAGGTACGTGTGTGTGTGGGTGTGTTTAAACATATGAAATTGGTTAATTCATAACCGGACACTTAAACACTTAAGAGACAGTTCTTTAACATGACAAATAACATTTCCTGTGGGGATACCAAGAAAGAACACATACCTTGTTTTCTTTCTCCTTTTCATGTTGCCACGTTGCTGAAATTCTTCCCTCTGATAGACAAAACAAATAAGAACATTGTCACGAAATTCAATCCCAAAACTTAAAAACATTTTTTTTTCTATTAGTAAAGCATATTCTTTGCTTTTTTTCTCTTCCCAATAAAGCCAGAAAGTTCAATAGACCCAAACTCAGAAAAACGTTTATTTCATGGGCTGGATCCCCTTTAGAATATGCAACGCTTCTTATTCCTGTCTGCTAACTCTGTCTAGCTAAGTCAATCTTCAACTAACTTCTAACTAGTCTATCATGCCAAATATATGAAAATCTTTTCTTTGTTTTCTCTGACATTACCAACAACGTCAACCTTTGTTTTTATACCAACTGAAACTAAAAGAAATGCTCGATAGATCAAAGAAATCAATAGAAAAATAAAGAAAAAAAAAAAAATTAACATGACAATTTTCTATATGCCAATCGCATTCCCCCCTAGGCAAGCTGAACCAATTTCTGCATTTATTATTGTCTGCTAATTTTTTCTAGCTAATTCTGTCTCCAACTAACTTCTATCTATTCTGCCACTAACTAGGCCATCCTTTGTTTTTGGTAAAATTTGAAATGTATTTGTTTATTCTAAGTTAACTTTTATGTAGCTAGCACTCCAATCTGGTTTATTATTTATGAAATTAAATTCCATTACAATTTAAAATCTGTTTTATGTTTCCAACATTCTTTTTAATTATCGAAATATTCTCTAAATATTTCATATTTTCTGACAATCGCCAACTTTTACTCCAATTAGATAAACAAGCATTTTCCGAGATACCAGTATACGTCTCAGCTATCACTGTGATTTGGGTTGCTTATATTTATATTGTGCCCTGAATAAGATGGTGGGCCAAACAAAATTCACCTAAGGAACAGATTTGGCACATGAGCCAGAGGTTGCCAACCTTTGGTCTAACACTATTGTCTCAGTTTTCATATTGTTTTCAGGATTTTGAAGACAACGTTTTGTTACAATTATCCAAAAAACGATTATTTTTGCATAAATTTTGCATAGAAAAATTATGTTTAACATTAGGTATCCACATACCAAAACTTTAAGTTAAAATTGCCTGTTATGCAAGATAGCTTATTAGATCATAAGTATAACTCTGAGATTTCCATATAACTTTCAGCCGATTAAGTGCACTCCAAGCTTTGGCTATTCTGTTAGTGTCTTCAAGCTTGAAGATCATGGAAAAACTTTGAAAGCATTGAATTGAACTTAATGAGCAATTTTAACTTAAAGGACTTTTAGTATTTTTTCTTTTTTTTTTTAGATATCTACTGTTAAATATGATTTTTGTATGTGTTTCGTTTGTGTTAGCAAAAAACTTAACATCGCTATCTCCCTTAATCGTGATATTTTTGTGACTGGAAAGTATTTTTAAATTTAATATTGCCATGAAACATTTTTTTGTATCAGAAGTTGACCATCATACTGCTTATTTCTTCAAGTAGATTGACATGCACGATTCTTGACAGCACCTGTTTCGTAGTACAAAATCATTCATGTAATTATGTCAATTTTTGAGTTTATTTCGCCCTTAACTCACCAAAAGAAAAAGCACTTATCAATTTTATACGAAAATAAAGACATATATTACAAAATCCGAAAATTGGGAGAGAAGTTGCAATTATTTATTCATTTTGTTACGCTATCATCAAATAATTTAATCTTAAAATATTTATTTCGCTTTGGTAACATTTTTGTTATTCAAACGTTCTTTTCTTTGTTATATTTCTAAACTAAACACTGACAATTGGCCATGAACAGGTTAACCAGTATTTTCTGGGAGCAAATAACATAACAAATCCATGCATTTAATTCATGTCTGGATACATGCCACTCACCCTAAGCAAGTTTGGGCAGATTTGCCGTTTAGTTGTACAAATAGCCTCGAAGCCTGTTATCAAAAAAAGGAACACATTGGGTCAACACCGGTATTAATATCGTAAACAGATGTTTGTTTATATTAACGTGATTATTCAATGTCTAAAATCAAAGGAATAGACTTGATGTTCAAGAAAAAAAAATCCAACTAAGATCAAAGGTTGAGACTATTATGAAAGAAGGGCAGATTTGCTGTTTAGTTGTACAAATAGCCTCTAAAGCTATTATCACAAAAAAGAACACGTTCAGTCAGCACTGGTATATAGCGCTTAATATAAAAAACGTTTGTTTATATTAACGTGATTATTGAAAATGCAATCCTGTGATAAAAATGTAATTAAAATTAACCACGTTCTTTAACAAATAAAAAAAGAGAAATAATGAAAGATGAAGTTTTAAAATTATTAAATGTGTTTTATTTTATGATTTAAAAATAAAACACATTGAAAAATATACATAAAATGTTGGTTTTGTTCTCGAGAAAAATAATGAAAGATGAATTACTGTGGAGATGCATCATCATATGCATCTGAAAACAATATAAAATTTAAAATCAAACCAAAATCTTACTTGTATTGTTCAATGTTTTAAATTTGAAATCTAAATCTATATATATAAAAGCGAAAATGCATGTGTGTATGTATGTACGCTTTTCCTCGATGTCTACAAAAGGCTTCTTTCAATTTCTTTCGATTCGATTTGATATAATTGACCGTCTAAATTTCGCATGTTGAGACATCTGTAGATATACCAATGGATCAGGTACAAGGCAAATACGTAATGAGTGTTTTCAAAGATTATGCTGCAAGTCTTCTAAACTGATTAAAAGAGGATTATGTGAGAGATTCCTATATCGATGATATAAGAATTTGATGAGATAGTTGTGCTCGCATCGAAGTAATTACAAGTTTGACCTAACATCAAAGCAACTATTAGAAGAAATGTGCTCTATGACTTAACCAGAACAGGGTGGGCGACATCTATCTATATATATAAAAGCGAAAATGTATGTATGTATGTACGCTTTTCCTCGATGTTCACAAAAGGCTTCTTTCAGAGAAGCGCTCGCTCGGTTCACAACTTCTTAAAACTTTTTATATCATCTATAAATTGTAATATCTCAGAGTTACCCACGGAGCCCGCCTGTCTATTTAATTTTATTGACTTTCAAACGTTAATTATTCCACATTTCCCGCATCGGCACGCGTTACATTCGGTTTTCGGTATAAAAAAAAAGTGAAACTCGACTCTAATCACAGGCCTAGAGCCACTTGCCCGTGTGCCCTCTGGGGCCTGGGCGACAAGATCAAAATGTAGTATCTGTTCCGACAGATGCTGCAAGCTATGACTAGCAAAGACCATATGTGGGGGTAACCCCACATATCTGACCTTGGTCACTGAGGGGGCAACCCTTCATACCCACAGTTACTAATCCAGCTCCCATTTCCCACCTCTCGGGAGCTGGTCCCCCCTTTCCCTCCCCCTCCCCCTATCTCCACATTAAAAAACGGCCTTGTGCCTAATTTGCTCAGTGGGGAAGCAAATAAACCCAACAGGCCGAAAGCCAGTTGTCTCAAGAGAGCTAAGTAACGTTTGTTCAATGTCGACTTCGTCATATCAGACTGTAGCTTTCATTTCGCTCCTCCTAATAAACAGGGAGTGGGTTTTTAAAAACAAACAAACCGATTTATTCACCTCATTCAAAACTGTCCTGCACAAAATAACTGCTGAATACCTATCGCCGTCATGTTAATCAAAAACACGCACCTGTTTTTTTTTTTAACACTTTACTATTTTCCAACTGCGCGTCGTAAAAGGCTTTGTTTTTTTTTTCACATTTTCGGCGTTTTTTCACATACCCTGAAAAACACCCGGGCAACGCCGGGTACCCCTCGCTAGTATATATATAAAAGCGAAAATGTATGCATGTTTGTATTATGTATGTATGTTTGTGTGTCTGCTAAAAACTTTCGACAGACAGAACAAAAATTCACAAACTCGGTATCATATTGAAGCCCCATCCTTCGCACGAAAAATTGGCCAAAAACGTTCATTTTTTCACCCTGAAATCGACAATTTTCGATGGGGGGGGGGGGTCAACAAAAACGGTTCTCTCATGACGACGACCGGTTCTACGGATGCGTCAGATGATGTCATGACCTGATTTACTTTAAATAGTTGAAGAACTGACTAAATTTCATGTATGTCATGTTAGCTCAGTTAGTTTGCACGTTGGGTCATTATCTAAACGTTTTGGGTTCGAATCGTGGTGTGAGATGTCTTCTTTTTTTTTCGATTTTTTAAATTTAAATATTGACCCAGTGTTATTTAAGCCATTTTTCACATAACGTTCGTTTTCTGTTTTACCCCCCTCCCCCCGCTTAAGTTTTAATGTTCGTTTTTATGTTTTCTTTATTTACTTCGCTTATAGCAAACAAAGCTGGTCATTGACCTCATTAAAAACAACTGCTGAATAGCTATTGCTTACGTCGTCATCGTCGTAATGGTCGCAAAAAATCTTAACTTTACGACTTCTGTGCGGGCACCTGTCAATTTTGTTCTTACTTAAATAAATTCAAACATCTTTCAGTAACTCATTCTGGCTGGCCGAACGGTTCATATTTTTTTCACATTTTATTTTTCAACTTCACCTCAGGGCTTCGGGTTCGATCCTACCAACTTACCACAACTTTTTACCCCCCCACCCCCGGTTTCTTTTTATTTAAGCGCACACACACCTCGAAACACCCGGGCAACGATGGTTACCCCTGCTAGTTATAAAATAAAACACATTTAATCATTTTAAAACTCATGTTTCATTTCTTTTTTATTTGTTAAACAACATATTATTTGTATTGTTTAATGTTTTGAATTTTTAATTATACAATAAAACTTTTAAATTAGAAAATAAAACTCATTTAATCCTTTTATTGTCAAACAACATGGTTAATCTAAAATAAATTATACATAAACAAACTTCTTGATCAATACCGGTGACGACCCAACGTGTCACTTTTTTGATAACAGGGTTAGAGGCTATTTGTGCAACTAAACGGCAAATCTGCCCAAGTTTGTTCCTACATACCATAACCAACGTTTTGATCACCATTTTTTTTTTTAATTCAATTTTCACCCCAAACAAGGCACAGTGCCACTTTGAAGCAGGAGGCTACTATTAGGGACTTAATTAGCAGGGTCATTATGAAGGGAGATGAGTAGAAATATGTTTGTTCACATTACATTTGAACTTCTGCATATCATTGCAGTTGGGAAAGCAGAATCCCGGAAGGGACTTCCAAGGACCTGCAGTTCTGGGGAAGAAACTATTGGAGTAAAAGGCTTTCTTGCACCTAGGGATCTCTACTGTAAAGGGATGAGACTTAGTAGCTTGTCAGGTTTGTCGGAGGTAGTTACGTCGGGGAGGTACAAGTGTTTGCAGTTCGTCAGAGCATTCACCATTAAAGTATTTGTAGAACAGGCAGAGGGATGCAACATCTCGTCGATGGGACAGAGGCTGAAGCCTAGATGACAGTTCAGGACCTATCAGATTGGCGACTCTCCTTTGAACCCTGTCCAGGAGCGAGAGACAAGCAGCAGATGCACCAGCCCAGATGTGACACAGTACTCCATACATGGGCGAATGGTTGACTTATAGAGGTATAGGATGCTGTCAGGCGTAAGTAGTTTTCTAGCACGGTAGAGGGAGCCAACCTTCCTTGCAGCAGCCCTGGCAATGCTCTCAATGTATCTATTCCAGTTCATATTCCCTGTAAACGTTAGGCCGAAGAGTTTAAAAGAAGTACTTTCAGGCAATGTGTTCTTGGCCATTGCTATTGGTGGTAGAGAAGGTTTCTTGTAGTTATTGAAGGAAACAAGCTTAGTCTTAGCAGCATTGAATGTGACCAATCATTTTTGTCCCCATTCCACTACGGATTGGAGGTCATCCTCTAGAGTTTCTGCCATTTCCTTGGATATGTGTTCATTTGTTTTCCCCTCATATCTGTTATAGAGAGTGGTGTCATCGGCAAATAGACCCATCTCCGAAACAATATTATCAGGGAGGTCATTTATGAATATCAAGAATAATAGAGGTCCAAGGATAGACCCCTGAGGTACTCCCACATTTATGTCATATTCTTTGGATGTATGACCGTCGAGGACAATTTTGATTTTTCTATTACTTAAGAAGGATTTAATTACATTATGAATTCTTACAGTGATTCCATATGATCTAATTTTCCTTAGAAGACCATCGTGCCATACCCTGTCAAAAGCCTTAGATATATCAATATCTATATATATTTGCTTATGAGAATCGTCATCCACAATGTCGTCTCATTTTATAATCTATATATATAAAAGACAAATGCGGCACACACATTTTTGTATGTCCAAAAAAGGCTTTTTTCGTCGACGGTCCCAGGGTTGTTACTATCGCTTAGAAGTGTTTATATAACCCCTAGATAATAATATCTAGGATTTGGGAATGCGCATCGCATCTAGATGTATTTACATCGACTTTTATAAGATTCGCACTATTTTGCTGTGTTGCCTGTTTGTTCGGCTTTTTAGTATAAATAAAGTGAAACTAAATTCAAACAGTGTGTGTTCTCGGCTTTTGTGCCGGAATGTCCAGAAAGTAATTAGCTTTTGGCCAATGCGGTGGAAACCTTATATCAGACAATTGCTTTCATATGGACACTCCTATATTTTATGAGGAGCTGGTTTTCAACCCAACATCTTGGAGAAACTAAACCGAAACAAATTTCACTGCAGCATTGATGTTTGACCTAATTCACTTTTTAGTTAATTCATCATGTTTTTTTTCACTTTCGCCTCAAGGATTAGAGTTCGAGCCTCCCTCCCCCCCGGACTTTTAGTATTTCAAACACCCAGGCACCGCCAGACCGTTCGTATTGCATCACGTTCGTTTTTTTTTTGTTCCTTTTTTTAAGAAGTTTTAACATTGTTTGCTTTTATAATATTTAAACAGGGTTATTACTTTGCTTTGTAATCATTTTACCCCCCCCCCCACACACACACACACGCCTCTAAAAACCCAGGTAACACCGGCTACCCCCGCTATTCATATCTAAGATATGGTTAAAAGATTTTTAGTTAAAAATGAAGACAAAGGAAGTCTCATTTTAGCATTTAATAAACAACTTTATTTGTTATCTTTGTTAGTAGAGTGTACAAGAGAGAGAAACGGGTTAGTAGTTGGAAGTATTCTTGTGTAGATATAAAATAAATATAATGCCGGCTGGTTGAAAGAAAGAATAGTTCAGTCCACACATGTTTATAGCTAGTAGTCGCTGGGAAAAAAGAAAGCCGGTTAAAAGAGAAAGAAAGGGCAAAGTCTTCAGTGTTGTCGTGTGTGAGTTGTATGTTATTTAGCATGACAAAGAATGTTCGTTTGGGTAGTCCTGTAGAATGATAAATTTTGTGTGGGTACAGCCCGTGGAAATAAATGGTGATTGGACAAGCCAGGGAGAAAATGGATTTCAAATCTGGAAGTCGTTAAAAGTAGCTCCTGCCTGTGTTTGCAGCGAGTGTCAGTTGCTACAGATTTCTTCATTTGCTTTTTTTCTTGCAAAAACAGAACATGGAAAACTACAAAGAAACTTGCCATAAAGTAAGCTATGTATATATCTATATGAGATGCATAGCTATTTTTTATGTTTAAACATTATATCAAATAGCTAATATATATAATAATATATAAGATATTGTTCAAAGATTCTTTGATTTGTTTTTTTCTTGCAAAAGCATAACATGGAAAACTATATGAGATGCATAGCTATTTTATGTATAAACATATCAAATAGATGATAATTTGTTTTATGCAGTTTGACTTCTGCGCAGTTCTTTTGTTTTTCAATTTTATATATTTTATCAAATGTATACACATTTTTTTAATTCATCTATGTATATATAAAAGCGAAAATGTATGTGTGTTTGTGTGTATGTATGTATGTTTGTGTGTCTGCTAAAAACTTTCGACCGACGGAACAAAAATTCACAAACTTGGTCTCATATAAAAGCCCCACCTTCCGGACGACAAATATCGAAAAATTGGCCCAAAGTGACCATCAGAAGTGCGTCAACTGATCGATTTTCTGCAGGGGGGGGGCCAAAAAAGTGACATTTTAATGTTAAACATTACATGTTTTTAAATCGATTTATAACTGCCCCCAAAAATACGGCCGCCAACTCTTCTACATAAAGTATACACGCGGCCGTTTATTTTGGGTCAACTTGTATTTAAAACCCGCTGAGTCATGTCATGTTATCTTGACGTCAGCAAGCTCTAATGGCGGTCTGAATTTACAATTTAAAAATGTTGTTATCGGTAAACAAAAATTAATTAAAGCTAAACTATGAACTTCTACACTATGGCAACGTTACCAAAGTTATTACCACCGTCAAAATAGTTAGATACGATAGTTAAACGAAAAATAAAGCCAAGCCAAACATGTGAAGTAAAAAAAATACGCTTACAAAAAATATTAACGATCAAAGTTTTTTTAAATAAAAACAGCCAGACGCCATTTTCCAGTCTTTAGAGTAAGGCAGACGAAGTGAGAGTGAGTGAGAGAGAAACGCAAACAGAGAGAGATGTCTAGACAGAAAACGAGAAAAACGTTAACTTTTTCACCCCAAAATCGATAATTTTCGACAGGAGGAGGGTCAACAACGCATGCGTCAGATGACGTCATCACGCCGTGACCTGATTTACTTTAAATAGTTGACAAACCAAACAAACTTTAAAGACGTCGCTTTAGCTCAGGTAGTTAAGGCCTTGGTTCATTATCTAAACGTTTTGGGTTCGAATCGTGGTGTGAGATGGGTTTTTTTTTCGATTTTTTTAATTTAAATATTGAACCCGGTATTATTTAAGCCATTTTTCACGTAACGTTCGTTCATTTTTCTGTTTTAATCGGTCGTGTGCCTTACGTTATTTTTTGTGTGTTTTACCCCCCCCCCCACTTAATTAAAACGTTTTCTTTTCTTACTTCGCTTATAACAATGCTTACATCGTCATTGTCGTCGTCGTAATGCTCAACGACTTTCAAACATCTTTCACTTCTGGCTGGCCGATTTTATTTTCAAACTTCGCTTCAGGGGTTCGGCTTCGATCCTACCCCCCCCCCCTCGGCTTCTTTTTTATTTAACACCACACACCCCTACAGACACCCGGGCAACGCCGGGTACCCCTCGCTAGTTTTATATAAAACAAAGTCTGATTTTTGTTAATTTATGTCTTAAATATAAAAAAGTATTTTTATAATATCATTTGTTATAGGCATTGCCACTTTTGCCCTGTTATTGTTTTTCAATTTTTATACGTTTTTATATATATTTTATATTTTTGTCAAATGTATGCATATTTTATTTGTCATTTTATATAAAACAGACTCATTGTTGTTAATTTCTTAATTTTTTTCTGCAAAATCAGAACATTGAAAACTATAAAGAAACAGATGAATCTGAAGAATTACTTATGTCGATTTCAAAAATGAACGTGGTAACTAACATCCAAGAAAGATACTATTTTTTAATTCCTGAAGAATTAACCATGACGGAGAGCATGTTTTATAAGAAAAATATGAACTCGGACAGTGTTTATTAAATGTTAAATTAAAATAAATTACAAATTGAAATTTTCCCCTGATTTTAAACTACAAAGAAATAGATTCCTCTGAAGACTTACCCATTATGTCAACTTCCACTAACGCCAAAGAGAAAGATGGTTGCACATTTTCAAGTCATTTTATATAGAACAAAGACTGATTTTTGTTAATTTCTTGATTTTTTTACTTGTAAAAACAGAACATGGAAAATTACAAAGAAACAGATTCGTCTGAAGAATTACCCATTACACCAACTTCCTCTAACACCAAAGAGAAATATGATTGTACATTTTCCAAGAACATTAACAAGGAAGAGACTACAACAAAAAGAACTGTATTAAAACCCTTTTCTTGTGAAGTCTGTGGCTCTACTTTCTCTTTCAAGTCTCATCTATCGCAACACATTCGAACTCACACTGGAGAGAAACCATATTCGTGTGAGGTGTGTAAATCTGCATTTTCAATGAAATCAACGTTGCTCTGGCACATTCGAACTCACACAGGTGAAAAGCCATATCGTTGTGAAGTATGTGGCTCTTCTTTTTCACGGAAGTCGACTTTGTTGGAGCATACACGAACTCACACTGGAGAGAAACCATATTCTTGTGAAGTATGTGGATCTTCTTTTGCAAGGAAATCACATCTGGCCGAGCACAGGAGAACTCACACTGGAGAGACACCATATTCTTGTGAAATATGTGGATCTTCCTTCTCAAGAAAATCGAGCCTGTTCAGCCACATGCAAATACACACTGGGGAGACACTATACTGCGAAATTTGCAATGCACCCTTTTCGACAAAGTCAACATTGCTGGCTCATATGCATATCCATACTGGTGAGAAGTCGTTTCTGTGTGAAGTGTGTGGCACTAGTTTTGCACGGAAATCACATTTGTTGGGCCACATACAAACGCACACTGGGGAAAAGCCACATTCTTGTGAAGTTTGTGGATCTAGTTTTTCAACAAAATCATACTTGTCGGGTCACATGCGTATACACACGGGTGAGAGACTTTTCTCTTGTGAAGTTTGTAGTGCTAGGTTTTCTCATAAGCCACACTTTGTCGAGCATATGAAAACACATAGTGGAGAGAAGCCATTCACTTGTGGAGTTTGTCACTCTTCGTTTACAAGGAAATCGTCTTTGGTAAGGCATGAGCGAATGCATATGGCAGAAAACTTGAACAGCTCAACTGTCTAAGGTCTCTCTGTACCAGGGCTTATCAGGACAATCTGGCATGAGCATACGTCCCGTACATGGCATCTTATTTCAAACTCCAGAGCACGGTCACCAATTTTACCAGGTGTATCTAAAAAAATTAAATTGTTTTTCTCCTTGTTTAATTATAACTTGTCATATAAAGTCAATGAATACAAATGTAACGGCAATAATGCACATATGCCATCTAGCAGAACACTATCACTAATTTCCCCCACTCTTTATCTGTGCCTAAACCTGAACGTAGATTCCATGAGAAAAGCTTCTTTCTTATAACTGCACGCCTATGGGATTGTCTTCTGTTTTCCTGCTTTCCAGCTGACTACAATATGGTTGTCTTCAAGTCTAACGTAAACAAGTTTTTGATGAGCCGTTCCATATAAGTTAACAAATTTACCAAATCTCCATTACTAACGATTACTATATTGTCCAATGTCTACTGTACACTCATTAACCCTTATCCTCGAGTGGTCTCTTGGCCTTGAAAAGTGATGATGCCTATGTAAAAAATAAAACATATGCAAATGCATGCAAAATGACTGAAAAGAAAAAGACTGAAAAAAAAGAAAGCACAGTTAGAGAAGTCGTGGATGACATGCAAGAACACATTAAGGATTTGGGTGCCATCACAGCCGTAACGATGTTCTATTCTATATATTGTGGGCGAGAAAATGTGTATGGTTGCAAAAACAAGAATACGATAACCGAGTAAGTTGAACATATATTTATTTACCACAAATCAGATGTTGGATCATTTCCCGGCATCCGTAATAGTCACAATAAGGTCTTGTCAGGTTGTAAGGGTCGTCTAGAGGTGAGAGCAACGTTTAGAGATGGCTTGTCTGTTAAGACATGGTTGTTTCGATGATGTAGGGTATAGGCGTGGCTTGTCTGATTGTAATGTTGTAGAGATGACGCGGGATACAAATAATATGGAAAAAAAAAGCACACAAATAAATACCGTTCACTTGCAAATAGAGAATCTCGTAGTGGCTGCGATTTTCCAGACGGCCATGTGCTCCACCTTTTTTTCTCTTTTTTCCGGAAGTCTGAGCGGACTGCCCTGCAAATGTTCAAAAATCCCTTTTCCTCCGCACTCGAGATGACAACAACTTCCGTTTCTCGCATCAGGGCAAGATCTTGTAACAACAATAACGCCAATTTTGTCAAACATGAAAACACATAGTGGAGAGAAGCAATTCACTTGTGGAGTTTGTCACTCTTTATTTACAAGGAAATCGATATAAGTGAATGCATCTGACATAGAATTTGAACAGCTCAAGTGTCTAATGTTTCTCTGTACCATTATGCTGTCTCATCCTATAATAATATGATAATAATGTATAAGATATCGTTAAAATGTTTTTGTCTATTTCTTGATTTGTCTGTTTGGTTCTTGCAAAAACAGACCATGGAGAATTACAAAGAAACAGATGACTCTGAAGGATTACCTATTACGTTGACTTCAAAAATGAATGTGACAATTAAAGTCAAAGAGAAAATGATTTTTAAAAATTTTTTTGCCAAAATCATCACCATCATATCATATGAATCTGAAGATTCGATACTTGGCATTGCTTTCCCCGATACTTTTCTAGTTGGAATTTTCTGTACCAAGGTTTGGCAGGATAATCCAGCATGAGGATACATCCTCTACATGGCATCTTACTTCAAACTCCTCAGTATGGCCACCAATTTTCACATAACAAACCCAGGCGTCTCTCTTTAAAAAACTAAAGTATTTTTCTCCCCTGTTTAATTAAAATTTTTCATATAAAATCAATAAATACAAAAGTTACAGAGCGCATACACAAATGCATATGCAATGACATCACCAGTAAAGAAAAAGACTATAAAAAGGAGAAAGAGCACGTTAGAGAAGACGATCATGTTAGAGACCTGGATGACGTTCAAGAGCATGTTAGAAATGTGAGTGCCATCACAGCCATAATGAAAAGTCATACATGGGAGAATAAAGAAATAAAAGTTGTTACAACAGGAAAAAGTGAGTTGAAGTTCTTTCTTATTTTTGCGTGCTTTGTGACTGAGGCTACAACACGTTGGGTTACATTACATAAAAATATTTAATTCTAACCCAATCAAATGGGTCTCTTTACTTAAATTTTTTGCTGCTTTTTCACCCCAAACAAGGCAGAGTGAGACATAGATGTAAGGGGCTACTATTTGGGGCCAAATTTGATGGGGTACTATGTAGGGAGTTGAGCAGAAAGATATTTGTTCACATTACACTTGAACTTCTGCATGTCAGTACAGACGGGAGGGAATTCCAAAGTGTAGCAGTTCGAGGGAAGAAATTATATGAGTAGAAGTCTTTCTGGCATCTGCAGTGTAGAGGTGGGATTTTGCTGCTTATTGGGTTAGTCAGAAGTATTTATTTTCTCATAAGCCGCATTTTGTCGAGTTTGTTACTCTTCGTTTACAAGGAAATTGTCTTTGGTAAGGCATAAGCGAATGCATATGGCAGAAAACTTGAACAGCTCAAGTGTCTAACGTCTCTCTCTACCAGGGTTTGTCAGGAAAATCTTACTTCAAACTCCTCAGCACTGCCACAAATTTTCTAAGGCACCAACCCTTAAAAAAAATGATATCACAGTAAAGAAAAAGACTATAAAAAGAAGAAAGAGTATGTTAGAGAAGACAATGATGTTAAAGATGTGGAAGTTGTTTGATAGTACTTTAGAGATGTGGGTGCTATCACAGCCATAATGAGAAAGCAGTTGTGGCAGAAGATGAGGAAATAAATGCCGTTACAATGGGGAAAAGTGGGTTTAGTGACTGAGGCTACAACATATTGGGTAACATTACACAAAAATATATAATTCCAACTCAATAAAATGGGTCTCTTTACTTAAATTTTTGTTGCCTTTTTACCCTAAACAAAGCAAAGTGCTACTTAAATGTATGTCAGTACAGTCAGGGAAGCAAGGATCCAGAAGGAAATTCCAAAGTGTAGCAGTTCGAGGGAAGAAACTATTTGATTAGAGACGCTGTTGCCTGTGTTAATCATATTTTGCTTGATTAAGCTGGGTTTGATGTGCAGTAGTGGGAAGGGTATTCTGTCTATGTCCATCATTTCTTTTGTTGATGGCATTCCTTTCTTTGCAAGGCAGTAATTCCTCCCACATCTTTTTGTTTGTGGATGCTGGGCACCAATTTCATCACATCACCAACCCATGCATCTCTATTAAAATATGACTAAAGTATTTTTCTTCTTCTTCTCTTTTAGATTATAATTTATGTTGATATCGTCTCCAATTGTATATACAAAAATATTTCATTTTAAACCAATCAAATGGGTCTCTTTGCTTAATTTTTTTTATTGTTTTGTCACTTCAAACAAGGCACAATGCCACTTGGATGTAAATTGGCAACTATTTGTGAAAAAAATGCAAGACTATTATGGAGGGCTTTGAACAGCATGATGTTTGTTTACATTACATTTGAACTTCTACATGTCAGTAAATTCAAGCCCAGTCCATGGAATCTTTGTTATCTATTTATACCTCAACCACAACCAGCACTTTTAAACGCTTATCTTCGAGTGGCCTCTGGGCCTTGATAAGTGGTAATACAATCGAGTGGCCTCTGGGCCTTGATAAGTGGTAATGCCTAAGTAATAAAAAAATAGGTATATTAGAAATATCCCGCATTTCCATTACAACCGATTACTACTGTGCACTTTTCAATCCTTATCTTAGATATATTACAAATTTCCCGACTTTCCATTACTAACGTCCATGGAATCTTTGTTATCTATTTATACCGAGGTATAAATAGATAACAAAGATTCCATGGACTAGGCTAAGGCAAGAGCCTTCAACCACAACCAGGAGAGGCTTATAATGGCTGCTTAAGATGAGGGATAGATGACTTTTAGGAAAAGTTTAGGTCTAAGTAACGACATCAGATGCAGGTTTTGCTACACAGACATATAAAGTGTGAGGCCCCTGGTATCAAGGTATACGGTGCTTTGGAGACGCTTACTACACACTAGGTCTCATAGCGCAATGGTCAGTGTACTTAGAAAAAATCATTGGAAAAGTGATTTTTTCCGTCAAAATGCAAATAATGCAAAATTAATAATCAAATAAAATTCACCACAATCAGCAAGGATTTAAATCTCCTTTTAAACAATCTTATTTCAAACTATTATTATATGAACATGCACACGCATTCACTTATATGATTTTATGGACTGTTCGTTTCAAAAATAGCGACATTAATGCGTGTGGCACACTGATCATACAAAAATCAGTAATTTTAAGCCTCATTTCATTGATTCTCTATTATTAACATTCCACACAAGAAAACACTTTTTTTTAATTACATTTACACCCCAAACAAGACACATTGCCGCTTTGGTGTAGGAGACTACTATCAGAGGTAACAACTACTGGAGTACTATGTAGGGATTTGGGCAGCAAGATGTCGGTTCACGTTACACTTGAACTTCTGCATTTCAGTACAGTTGGGGAAGCAGGGATCTGGAATGGAATTCCAAAGTCTAGCAGTTCTGGGAAAGAAACTACTGGAGTAGAAAGATCTTTTACATCTAGGGATCTCTACTGTGTGGGGGTGGGATTTAGCTGCCTGTCGGGTTTGTCAAGGGTGTTTACATCGTGGGGACACAAGTGCTTGCAGTTCGTCAGAGCATTCACCACTAAAATACTTGTAGAAAAGGCAGAGGGATGCAACATTTCGTCGATGGGACAGAGGCTGAAGCTTAGATGACAGTTCAGGACCTATCAGATTGGCGACTCTCTTTCGAACCATGTCGACGAGTGAGAGACTAGTAGCAGATGCACCAGCCCAAATATGATCGCAATACTCCATACATGGGCGAATGGTGGCCTTATAGAGGTACAGATTACATTCGGGTGTTAGTTTTCTAGCACGGTAGAGAGAGCCTACATTCTTTGCAGCAGCCCTGGCAATGTTTTCAATGTAATTGTTCCAACTCATGTTTCCTGTGAACATTAGGCCAAGGAGTTTGAAAGATGTACTTATGTTGGAATGATTTGAACTAATATTCCTTTGTTGTTTACTTCATGTTAATACAGTGATTTTGTGTTCTTTGTCGAGTGTCGTTATTTTCCAGATTTCATTTTTATTTCTTCATGTAAAGATGTGATTGGTGAAACCTTTCTATTAATCGGTCCTAAAATTGATAAATCCTGATTATAAATTGGTGACACTTAAAATTCACTAAATAAACTTTTCTTCCTCTTTCCTATTGATCATGTGTTTTCTATTTCGTTTTGCAATTTTTATCATAGAAGTAGAGAAGTAATGCCCCTGACCCACTTCCCATAGAAGTAGAGCAACGAAACTTGGCACCGTTATTAGTCTTTCTCTACATAGGAACCACCCAGAGTTATGCATTTCTCCCATCGTTTGATGCAGCTCTGGAGACCGTTTTTGTAGAACACCCCAGGTTGGTCGTCCAACCATGATGTGACTTCAGAAATCAAGCCTGCATTATCTGGGAAACGCTTTCCTTTCAAAAACAATTTCATGGCTGGGAAGAGGTGAAAGTCAGAGGGTGCAAGGTCAGGAGAGTAGGGAGGATGGGGTAGGATTACATAACCACACGCCCGTGCTTCTGATATGGCGACATGCGAGTTGTGGACCGGAGCATTGTCCTGCAGGAGGAGGGTACCTTTGCTGATCTTGCCCCGCCTCTTGATTTTGATAGCTTCTCTTAATTTCCTCAAAAGTGAAGCATAATAAGCTCCTGTAATTGTGGTACCCTTTGCCAGGAAATCTGTCATCACTACTCCGTCCTGGTCCCAGAAGACTGAGCATGACCTTGCCAGCGGAGGGCTGCACCCTTGCCTTCTTTGGAGGTGGTGAGTCCAAGTGCTTCCACTGCATTGACTGGGCTTTGGTCTCTGAATAATGGTGATGAACCCAGGTTTCATCCTGTGCAATCAGTTTTTGCAAAACTTTGGCTCATCTCCAAATTCATTCTCACTTCTGGAATGGTGTGAGCAACCTGGGAATCCATCTGGCAGACATCTTATGCATATGCAAATGGTCATGAATGATAGTTTCCACAGACCCTGTACTAATCTCAACATCTTGGGCTATTTGGCGAATAGTAATGCGCCATCTTCCAAAATGGCAGCCTCAACTTGATGGACAGATGCCTCATCAATGGCAGAAGGGGGGGACCAGGTCTGGGAGCTGTTTCCACAGACTTCCGGCCATGTTTGAATTCACAATGCCAGCGTTTTACAAGGTCATATGATGGGGCATTATCACTATAAGTTTCTTTCATTTCATCAAGTCTTCTGTGGTGTGCGTCCTTTCAAATACAAAAACTGGATCACTGCTCGACATTCAACAGGCTCCATTTCACACCTGACTCAGTTCAAACACCTGTAAAACAGAAACCACAATTATTTCAGAGATGTAATTCGTCACATAACCCATAGAGATATAAATCATTGCACATGCAAAATTTCAGCTAGATCAGACAACTGGAAGTGGGTAAGGGGCATTACTTATTGCACACCCCTCGTATATGCTAAATATTGCATTTCCAAAAAGTGCTGGATGAACAATTGAAACAAAAGTGAAATAGGAAATATTCAATAGAGAAAAAATGTTCTGGAGAAAACAGGTATTTTAAAACTATCAAATATTTATGTTAAATAAATATTTGTATAATAACTTGGAATTTTATGAGGCCAATTAAAATTTGCGGAACAAGAGATGTTGGAATTTTAGTTTAACAACAACAACAATAATAATATAGCTTACCAAAACAATAAGATGCCCTGGTTGATAACATCAGTTTAATAAACACAAAAGGATTTATCATATACTAGCGGGGGGGGGTCAGCTTTGCCCAGTCCTAAAATACGCTTAAATCTGATATTTTAATTAGTTAATATTTCATATATATTATTATAGAGCCGTGATTTCAAAAGTAAACAAAGTAATTGTGTGTATCAGCTACAATTGAAACTGAAAGCAAAACTGTAGCATTCAAAGCTGGTGACGTTACCACTGTACCAACGTGACATGAATATTAACTGATTAAAAATGAATAAGGATGATAAAAAGGTATAACAATTTTTTCAATTTTGATGCCTTAAAAACTATTTTAACGGGCTGAAGACCCATAAAAGAGTTGTCAATAAAAAAAAAATCCAATCATTTGAGGCTCCTAGTGCTGCTCTGCATCTTTTAGAGTTTCAAAATATAGAGACAGACATACATAGTGAGTTTTATAAATTAGATTCATAACCATTACATCTAACTGTAAAATTCTGCTGGGGGAACTAATGTACAATGCAACACAATGGAGTTTGTAAATAGTTTCAAAGGCAGCAGTAAGTCCTGGGAGCATATACCAGGAAAAAAAACAGTTGAACATAAGTCATGCATCTATCTATCTGTCTATATAATTATCTAGCTGCAGTTGTGTGGATAAGAGATTGGAAGCAATATTTTGAAAGATTATATATAAACAGGTCAAACTGTGATCTGATCAAGTTTGCACCGGAAAGTATCCAAACTTTGACCGGAAGTTGAAGTGTACGTGTCACATGTTCGAGTTTGACAAGCATAGAGTTGGATTGAAGACATCAAAGGAATTAGAGGGTCCTGAACGTGTCTCCCCATGAGGGTATGGGAGTCTCAGATTGGAGACAAATCAGAAACACCACAAGACAGGACCGTTGCTCACTCCTCTGCTGCACGTAATGCCTGAGAGTGAAATAAATATGTATAAAATCATTTATTCGCCTTGGGTCATTGAAATGTCTTTATAACAACAGATTTCAGTTCTCCAAAGTACAGATGGCGATTTCCTTTAGTAGGACCAAAAGACAGGCGACCAACAGCAGAAACAAGTACGTCATCAAATGCATATGTGTATGTAATTATGTTGACATGCATGCATCAAGACTAGAGGAGACTAATCAGGAGCTGTAAAAGAGGCAGTAAGAACAAGAGCAACAGTATGTTACACAACGTACGTACACTATATGGTCCGATTTATGATTAAGAACACAACGGACATTTTAATGCCACATATACACACAACGATGCAACACAAATAGGTCAGAAACATGTATAAACACATGTACGATTTAAACATATTTACAACACATTTATATTAATTTGGTATATGGACATAAAAAATACACCCAATAGCTATTACGTTACACATGCATATTTGTAATGCCGTTGTTCGACCATCACCTGGCAAATTTCATTTTTTTTATTTTCACACTTTTACACCAAATTTCCCCGGCTAAAACCCAAATATAAAGTTATGCATGGGTTTGAATACCTTATATATTAAGTTTCATGTCTGTAGACCAAAAACTGACAAAGGAGTTTGGTAGGCAAAATTTTTTAAGCCTATATAGAAAGAGGTTTGGGTTTACTATAACCTTTTTACGCAAATAATACGTAAGTATAAATCATGTAGAATATCTGCATGAATATAATTACACGTAATAGTTAACTAAAAATGATCATTCCATAAGAAAACCTAAAAAACTAATAAAGAATTAATTAAAATGAATGTTTAAAAGAATATGCAAATTAGCTTGATCTTTTGCAGATGAATGCAATTCCATGACTCATATATAACAAAGTTCTATTTTTTTAAATAAATAGACAAAGTGTTTTTAATATGAATACCAATACACAAATAAAACCCAAATTATATATATATATATACACACACACACACACACACATATATATATATATATATATATATATATATATATATGTGTGTGTGTACAGCACAATCATGTTGACACACCGGTTCTCACCAGATCACTGAAGTTAAGCAACGTTGAACCTGGCCAGTACCAGATGAGTGACCATTTGGGAAGGCTAGGCGCTGTATGTATCTTCTGGAAAGGTTGGGCGTGGGGCCAGCCCCCTCACCCTATAAAAAGAACTCGCTACAAAAACATCTACAAAAGTTGTAGATCGCCTAAGCCCCTCCAGGGGCTCAAGGGATATGGATGGATATATATATATATATATATATATATATATATATATATATATCCTCTTGGCAATACTTCGCAAACAAAGATTCTATGAAGTGGGATTTCCACGTCGACTGCAGAACAAGCAGGTTCGCCCACAGCTGCTGTAGTCAAAAGTCACGTCAGGTGTAGCTGCTGAGGCTTCCCGAATCTTTCTCCTGCAGCGCTTCTCCCTCAGATTCTCTGTGCGGGAGATCTCAAAGGAGGCGACAGCCTAGTGGACAGTACATTGCCAGATAACATGGTCAGCAGCGAGAGCAGACCACTGGAGGTGGTCAATGTGGCAGTCACTGAGGGACTTATGTGTTTATGGCAGATTTATATCTAGAAATGTATTATTTATTGCTTACCGTTCTATATTTTTTCTCAACGAAATGTCTTTTCAATATGGCCGCTCACTTGTTCCCTAAATCATGTTTGGCACCTGCCTCATGATTGGCTGCAGAACAGCTACATCACCCGCTGCCTGCTTCCACGTTAAAAAACGACCCTGGTGTCTAACTCTGTCCCGTAGGGAGGCATTGTAAACGTAAACTAATGTAATGTACTTGCAATAACCCTTATCCCTGAGTGGCTTCCGGGCCTTGATAAGTGGTGATCACTGTGTAAAAAAAAAAAGGAACGACGACTACTACTATAGTGTGCGCAAGCCTTTTCAAGTCTCACACAAAAACATGTGTTCACATTTCAAGCTATATTACTTGTCATATACATACGCACACAAACATATGCACCCACGTCCACACATGTACATATATTCACGTTCACGTACATACACTCACATTCACGTGTATACACACGCACACACACACTAACGTATGCACATACACGCACGCATGGACAATGTCACTTCCCCTTTCAAAGGAAATCCACACATGCGCAAAAGACCACCGGAAACAAGTATAAAAGAAAGAGCAATAAGCGGCTTCTTCCTTTTCAGACCAGCCTCCTAGCTGGACAGTCTACGGACCAACAATGTGCCTTTTTGGCATGCGCGCATGCGCGTGCCTCACGCCATTTGCTACTATGTGGGACAAAGAGCTAACAGACAGTATACACACTTTATATGCTTTCTATCCCCATGAACTGGATTGACATTTTCACTCTTTCTCTCTCTATAGAACTTGTCCGTGAGAACACCACCGCGTAGCTGACGGCTAACATGGCGCACAGTTTAACTGATGTCAACCCTCTATCCTTTTCTTTGTCTACACGCTGGACTATCATTCTCATTTCTACTACATTATTCACTTCTCTTCCCAGGCGCGAACAAACAATAGTGAGATGAACACACATTTCCTTTTCTTTCTACATCACCAGTCCCACAACAAACGATGGTTACACCCACGCAGACATGAACACGTGTTATATCTAAAACATTCATTCTTTCAACAGTAAATAAACGACGTTTATCTTATCCATCAATTGAGCTTTTGTTTCCTTCAATTCCATTCGTTTCATTATTTTCTTTTGTAACGGGATTGGGATTTATATATCCTAGTCTTCTACAGGAAAATGGTGACCCCGTAATTTTAAAATGAGATGGGTGCGTTTGAACGAAACACTCATACACACACAGTCTCTCTCTCTTTCTCTCTCTCTCCACAACAATACACTTTCCCTCTCATCAGCTAACAACGAGAGACGCATGCCAAACTAAACACGTGTTGTACCTTTTTCTTTCACTTGTTTCTTCACAAAATAAATCCTAGTTCGTTTAATTCAATTTAACACGTACTTCATCTCTTTCTCAATTCAATTCATTAGTCCTAATTTTCACCACCACAACAAACTGGCGCCTGACTGACGCGAAAGGAACAAGCATGGCGACCCTACCTTTTTGAAATTAATTGTCATATTCTCCCTCAGGCTTGGATAAGAACATGGTCTGATATGTACCTAAAGGTTTAGAGACTTGCACTCATGGCTTTAGCCGTGATATAGCAAGGACACCTTCCCTGCAACCATATTGTTTAAAGTTGTGGAGAAACAAAATAAGTTTTTCAAGGTTCTTATCAAGAATGATGAGAAAAAACATTTCAGTACACAGGTTAAAGCCCACAGCGCTGGAAGTGACATATCTGGAAGTATCCCCCCCAAACGCTGTGCCTACATATATGATGCTTAAGAAGAGTGTACCCCAGAAGACATGTCAGATGGCCTGCCCGTTTCAAGGACTTTGTTTTGCGGGAATAAAATAAAAATAAATGTTTGTATTTTTTTTTCAGGTACTCCATATTTGGGGGGGGGGTATTGTAGGGGAATTTGGGTAAGGAGCACCAGTGTGGGTAGACACTGGGTGAGTTATTCCCCTGTAATAAGTCCCCAGACGTGCCCCTCCACCGTACTGTATACCGATACTCTATGGCTGACTGGGGTAGCTTCCGTACATTCATATCTGATTTACCTCTGCACTCCATGTTTAAAAGGGAAGTGTCCTCTATAGTATCAGATCTGACCGAATGGTTAATTGTAGGTATAGATCAATTCATACCATCTAAAAAATTCCAACAAAAACCTAACAGCCAGCCATGGTTTTCCCCAGAATGTGCTGCTGCTATCGCGCACAGAAATCACTTTTTCCATAGCTACCAACGTAATAGATGCACTGAGACTAAAGCTGTTTTCAGGACTGCCAGCGACCACTGTAAAACCACTGTAAAAAATGCAAGAGAGCTATATGCCCAGTCTGTTAAATCCAAGGTAGCTGATCAGCGGCTTGGTTCCCACCAGTTTTGGCAAATAACAAATAGGATCCTGAACAGAAGTGTGCGTTCTATCCCAACCATTATCAATGGACCAGAGGTCATCTCGTCAGCGTCAGACAAGGCCAAACTATTTGCAAAGAACTTTGCAGCTAATTCTACCTATGCGACGAAGGCCATCAACTCCCCATATTTCCTCCTATAACACAGAACACGCTAGGTAACATACAAATATCCGTGCATGAGGTCGCCAAGCTAATCAAGAACCTTGTTTCCAGTAAAGCAACTGGCCCTGACGGCATCCCAATTATAGTGTTAAAAAAGCTTCAACCAGAACTTGCTCCCATACTTATGAAACTGTTTAAGTGCTGCCTTAAGGAGAAGTGCTTTCCGACTCCCTGGAAGACCTCATCAGTTTGTCCTGTATTTAAGAATTCAGGTGATAAGTTATCTCCCTCTCAGTACAGACCAATAAGTCTCCTGTGTGTTATGAGTAAGTTGCTGGAATCCATATTAAATAGAGAAATAGTCAACCACCTCAGCAGAAACAACCTTCTTAGTGACACACAATATGGTTTCCGCTCTGCAAGATCTACCGCAGATGTGCTGATGGTTATATCTCACAGGATTAGTGAATCTCTTAACAAAGGCTTCCTCTTTCTAGGGCAATTGCTCTTGACATATCAAAGGCCTTCGACAAGGTATGGCATAAGGGTCTACTTCACAAGATTTCCAGCTACGGTATAACTGGAAATGTTTTCTCAATCATTAAATCATTTCTCTCCGATAGGCTCATAAGAGTAGTGGTCGAATGGACAAAAATCGGAAGCCTGCAGTATTAATTCTGGAGTCCTTCAGGGGTCAATCCTGGGCCCAACTCTCTTCCTGATCTACATCAATGACCTTCCTAAACACATACTTAAATCATTCGTTGACATCTATGCTGATGACACGGCCATCTACGGCAACACATCAAAGGCTGTAAATGACAAAGTTCTCTCTGATTCTCTCTCCTCTGATCTCGAGCGCGTGGTTCAGTGGGGGAAGACGTGGCTGGTTACCTTTTAATGCATCTAAAACCAAACTCCTATCCTTACATCATCAACGCTCTGATCCCCATCTGGCATCAATTGTGATGGATGGCTCTCGTCTGAGAGGCCCCGTGTTTTGACAAGCTTCTGGGTTTGACCTCTACTCCTGATCTGAAATGGCACACGTACATCAAGTCTGTTGCCAAGGTCGCTGGAAAGATGGTGGGATCCTTCTACCGCTCCAAGAGATATCTCACTACTGACGCAATTCTCTATCTATATAAAAGCCAAGTACGTCCAAGGATGGAATACTGCTGCCATATCTGGGCAGGAGCTGCTAAAAACAGCCTATCCTGCCTTGACAGAGTACAAAATAGACTTCGTGGTTTGGTTGGGGATGCCCTTTTATCTACCCTGCAACCTCTCTCCCACAGAAGAGACGTTGCGAGCCTATCCTTGTTTTATCGTTATTTCCATGGCAGGTGCTCGTCTGAACTCCAATCTCTGGTCCCCCCTCGCCAATCTTTCACGAAAAACACCCGTCTAGCTGAATCCACTGTGAAAAATTTCCCTCACTCTTTATCTGTGCCTTAATTAAAACGTGGATTCCATGAACAAAGCTTCTTTCTTAGAACTGCACGCCTGTGGAACTCTGTTCCGTCTGCCTGCTTCCCACCTTACTACAACTTGGATGTCTTCAAGTCCTACGTTAACAAATTCTTAATGAACCGCCCCCTTAAGTAAACACTTCATCAAATCTCCACACTAACATAATGTACTTGCAATAACCCTTATCCCTGAGTGGCTTCCGGGCCTTAATAAGTGGTGACCACTGTGTAAAAAATAAATAAATAAAAATGGACAGAGACGTTTTTGGCCTAAAAGGAAAATGTAAGGGTTTACCGGGGTGTAAAATTTTCCCCCACTACAATACAAGACAACATCACCCACTTCTGAGTGAGTATCTGGATTTGTAATGTCGTATGAGTTTTCATTGTTTGTCAACGAGCAAATAAAATGTATATATGTGTACTAGTTAATTATTTGAGTTTATTAAGCATTCATGTCTGTAAATCTTTCTGGTTTCGGTAATTTGACTGACCATGAATTACCTAACGTTAACAACAAGTCGATCAATAAATTTTGATTGTAAAGTTCAACTTAATTTTTTCTCTTGTAATAAGCTCTACTCTCTATTGCATGTTGAGCTTTTTTAATTTGGTTGAATTGAATTTCTATATATAAATACTTTTATTTATATTAGTTTAAAGTTTATTGCGTATATCAGGTAAACACTACATCCCGTTGTTTTCATTACTATATATATATATATATATATATATATATATATATATATATATATATATATATATATATATCAATAAGGGGGTGGTCACCAACAATGTGTATTTTTAACATTATTTTATTATTCCGTGTCTTGGTTTTTTATTGAGAATTATGTTGTTTAGATCATTGTAATAATGTTTTTAACGCGTTTCAGACGTTCTGTGAAGCGTCCTCTTCAGAAATTATTTTCAAGATGTGTTGGAGATGTAAAAATAGCATTTTCGTAGTTCATTTGAAATGTTTCCAAGGGGTGGAAACGTGTAAGTGTCTACTATTCATTGGAATGTTCAATTTTTATTATTGTTTTATTTGGTTGTGGTCACTCCTGCTTATGTCTCTCTCTCTCTCTCTCTCTCTCTCTCTCTCTCTCTCTCTCTCTCTCTCTCTCTTTCTCTCTCTCTCTCTCTCTGCTTGTGTTTTTCGTTTCCTTTAGGTTAGGATGTGTGTGTGTGTGTGTTTTCTTTTATTGGTATGAAGAATGTGTGTACTGTTTTATAGTATTATGAAGTTATTTGCTTCCCAACGAAGGTAACTGTGATCCAAGTTCGTTACTAATGTGTATGTGTGAGGAGGGGGGAAGAACCAGCTCTTCTGAAATAAGGGTAGGGGTGCTTTCATTCTATTTTGATATTTATTTTTTGGATTCTTAGATTTTAGTATTGTGATTTTTCGTTTCAGTCTTAGACTGTTCGGGTATTTTTTATATTATGTTTGTTTAGATAGATGGGTGTATTTAAAAATATACATAGGAGATTTTTTAAGGTTTCTATTTATTTGCCTCCCCATGTGGGTATGGCCAGACCCAGGATCGGTTCCTAGTGTGGGGAAGATCTAGTTCCCCAGAGGAAAGGGGTCAATTGGAGGGGTATAGGTATGGGAGGGGTGATGATAGAAGGGATGATAGCTGTCTCAGTCATGAGAGATTTCTCCTCCACTGACTGAAGGGGAAGCGAGGTGTTGAAACAGATATTATACTATGGTTCTAGGTGTTTCCTAGTGTTGTTGGTTTCGAAGTTAAGTAGGGTTAGTATTGTTCAGTGTGTTGTATTAGAGATAGGGGTGTTATGTCTGTGTGTGGTTGTATGTGCACGCATGTGTGTGTTTTAATGTGTCGGTTCTGATTTAGGTGTGGGTGTGTATATCTATATGGATGTGCATGCGAATGTGTCTGCGACTCTCTTTTGAAACTTGTCAAGGAGTAGCAGATGCACCAGCCCAGATGTGGCAGCAATACTCCATACATTGGCGAATGGTGGCCTTATAGAGGTACAGGATACTTTCGGGTGTTAGTAGTTTTCTAGCACGGTAGAGAGAGCCCACCTTTCTTGCAGCGGCCCTGGCAATGCCTTCAATGTAATTGTTCCAACTCATGTTTCCTGTGAACGTTAGGCCAAGGAGTTTGAAAGATGGACTCTCAGATAAAGAGTCGTTGGCCATTGCTATGGGTGGTAGAGAGGGTTTCTTGTAATTATTGAATGAAACTAGTTTAGTCTTGGCAGCATTGAACGCGACCAACCACTGTTGTCCCCATTCCACTACAGATTGGAGGTCTTCCTCTAGTGTTTCTGCCATTTCTTTAGAAATGTGTTCATTCATCTTCCTGTCGTGTTTGCCATAGAGTGTAGTGTCATCAGCATATATACCCATCTCAGAGGCAATGTTGTCGGGGAGGTCATTTATGAATATCAGGAAAAATAAAGGTCCAAGGATAGAACCCTGGGGCACCCCCGCATTTATATCATATTGTTTAGATGTACGACCGTCGAGGACAACCTGAATTTTTCTCTTTTCTAAGAAGGATTTAATTATGTTAAGTATTCTACCAGTGATACCGTATGATCTTATTTTACTGAGGAGACCTTCATGCCATACCCTGTCAAAAGCCTTAGATATATCTAGAGCTACCTCTCTGCCCTCTCCCGTTTTGTCCAGTGAATGGTATATACGTTAAGAGATTACAGTAAGGATGTCTGCTGTGGAACGGGCTTGTCTAAATCCATATTGTTTGTCAGTCAGTAGTTTAGCATCTGTAAGATGATGGACTAGAGCATGGTTAATTATGGTCTCAAATATTTTGGCAAAAAGTGGGAGGAGGCTAATGGGGCGATAATTTGATGGGTCTGTTCTTTCGCCAGAATTCTTGAATACTGGTAAAACAGAATCAGTTTTCCAACAGCCCGGAAAGCAAGCTTCATTAAGGCATTTGTTGTAGAGTTTGGAGAGAACTGAAGCTACTTCGGCTGAGCACTTTTTTAATAACACAGCTGGGATAAGATCGTGTCCACATGCTTATAATATATATAATATATATATATAATATATATATAATATATAAAATATATTATATATAATATATATAATACATATAATATATATAATACATATGATATATATATAATATATATAATACATATATATAAATAATATATGTATATAATATATATATAATATATAATATATACATATAATATATATAACATATATAATATATATATAATATATATATATCCATATAATATAATATATATATAATATAATAAAATATATAATATATACATATAATATATATAACATATATAATATATACATATAATATATATATAATATAATATATATTATATATAATATGTGTATAATATATATATAATATATACATATATATATAATATATATAATATATATAGTATATATATAATATATACATATATAATATATATCGTATATATATAATATATATGATATATATAATATATATGATATATATAATATATATATATATAGTATATATATAGTTTATATAATATATATATAGTTTATATAATATATATATAGTTTATATAATATATATATAATATATATAATATACATATATAATATATATGATATATATAATATATATATGATATATATATAATATATATATGATATATATAATATATATATGATATATATGATATATATAATATACATGTGATATATATATGAAATATATATAATATATATATAATAGATATATAATATATATAATAGATATATAATATATATAATATATAATGTATAATATATGTATATAATATATAATATATAATATATATATATAATATATATATGATATATATGATATATATATGATATATATGATATATATAATATACATGTGATATATATATGAAATATATATAATATATATAATAGATATATAATATATATAATAGATATATAATATATATAATATATAATGTATAATATATGTATATAATATATAATATATAATATATATATATAATATATAATATATATATGATATATATATAATATAATAACTAAACACTTCATCAAATCTCCACACTAACTTAATGTACGTACTTGCAATAACTCTTATCCCTGGGTGGCTTCCGGGCCTTGGTAAGTGGTGACCACTGTGTAAAAAAATATATATAAATATATATGATATATATATATAATACATAGGTAATATATATAATATAATATATAATATATATATAATATATAGGTAATATATATAATATATATCTATATATAATATATATAATATTTATAATATATAGGTAATATATATAATATATATATAATATATATAATAAATATATATAATATATAATATAATATATAATATATAGGTAATATATATAATATATATATAATATATATAATATATATATAATATATAATATAATATATAATATATAGGTAATATATATAATATATAATATATATATATAATATATATAATATATAGGTAATATATATATAATATATAGGTAATATATAATATATATAATATATATACTATATATAATATATATAACACATATATAATATATATAATATATATATAATATAAATAATATATATATAATATATATATAATATATATAATATATATAATATATATATGATATATATAATAAATATATAATACATATATCTAATATAATATATATAATATATATATAATATATATATTTAATATATATAATATATGTATTATATACATAATATATGTAATATATACATATATTATATATAATATATATATTATATATATAATATATATAATATATATATAATATATATAAAATATATATAATATATATATATTATATATATAATATATATAATATATATAATATATAATCTATATATAATATATATATTATATATATAAAATATATATAATATATATATTATATATATAATATATATAATATATATATAATATATAATCTATATATAATATATATATAAAATATATATAATATATATAATATATATATATATATTACATATAATATATATATCATATATATATTATATATAATATATATATCATATATATATTCTATATAATATATATATCATATATATATTATATATAATATATATATAATATATATTATATATATAATATGTATATAATATATATACATAATATATATAATATATATATATAATATGTATATGTATGTAATATATATATATATGATATGTATGTAATATATATATATGATATGTATATAATATATATATAATATAATATAATATATATAATATATATATATAATATATATATATATATATAAAATATATATATGGCGATTAAGCTACACTGAATATTCCACGTTTAATCCACTTTAGGACTCTTCAGGCTTAATTAACGTAAATGTTTTAAAATAAAGCAGCAACAAAACGTAAATGTTTTAAAAAAATAAAACTTAAATATGTTTGCAAAAGCAAAAAAAAAAATCGTAAATATGTTTGCAAAAAAAAAAAAAAAAAAAACATGTTTAAAATCAAAATATAACAAAAACATTTATTTTTATTTCGAGGGTGCCATTATATACATTTTGTGCTTCTGTGCTTAGATGGACAGACAGTAACGCCACCTATAGTCAAAAGGAGGAAACAGGCTCTCTCTCTTTCTTCGCGATTACCAGCAAATTTTTATTAATAAATATTTATTCTCAATAAAAAATTTTATAAGAACCTAATTTCTTTGAAACATTTATATAAACCATATTTTCACTATTAATTATTTCTGTAAATAAGCATATTTGGGTTTGTATTACTGTACTATTATAGCTGAATAAACATGTTACACTGAATAAAAACACAAAAAATATATCCAGTTAGGTAGAAAAGTAACTTTTCTTGCCTTTGATAACATTTATTTGTCATATATTTGTTTTTTGACAACTTTTTGGAATCTATGTGTACAGTAATACAAACCCGCATATTTCAATGAAAAAATGCTACGGTTATTATGTGTTGACTGTTGGGTTACATTTTCGCATGTTTTAAATAGAAACAAAACAGGTTTTATAAACTATTTTAGGGGGAAGTGGCTTGTTTCTGTCAATAAGTCCAAATTAATTTTCATCGACACTCTTATATTTTGTTTTGTCTCCATTAAACTATCAAAATAATGCGTCAAATTAAATAATGATTTTATATTTAATATTCATCGAAAAGACCGACCGTTTCACAATTGCGCATTTAAAGTAGATCGGCTTTAATTTTCTGCGAATTTACTTTTCCGGTCGCCATCTTGCACTCGTCAAACATGAGAAATCGTAAGCGGCCGAACTACTTCCGCCGCGGCTGCTGCTGCTATTTCCGGAAACAAAGATGTCTTCCCGTTGAAGACGCTTGTCTCTTTGTTATTTCGCTGGTTGTCCATATCACGAAAATCCCTTCCTAATTACGTGGAAACTGGTCACGAATCTTGCCAAACATTGATAAAAAGACCAACTATCATTTTAAAGGTAAACTATTTAATACTTCTGTTATTATTAATAAACACTTGTGCTCCTTTCTAGAAAACCAAAATCATCATTGATAACAAATATTGTTTGTTTCGCCGAAAAATAAATGAAACAAATAAAGCGGCCAGATTGAGGAAAATCTGACAAAATTAACACAATTGAATATTGAATTACCGGGTTTGTATTACTGTACACATAGATTCGAAAAAGTTGTCAAAAAACAAATATATAACAAATAAATGTTATCAAAGGCAAGATAAGTTACTTTTCTACCTAACTGGATATATTTTTTGTGTTTTTATTCAATGTAACATGTTTATTCAGCTCGAAAAACATGCAGTGTTCACCGTGTATTGGAAAATTCAAAATGGCAGCTGACTCTCTCTCGGAGAGGGGAAGTTTGAGAAAAGGTATTATAAATAATAAACTAGACAAAATACTGTTAGAAATTCGCTCAATATATGTTACCGTGACATAAGTTGACATATATTCGGTTGTTTTTTAATAGTATTTTGTCTAGTTTATTATTTATAACATCTTTTCCCAAACCTACCGTGTTAAACAGACAGTCGGGCGCCATTTTGAATTTTCCAATACATCGGTAAACACTGCATGTTTTTCGAGCTGAATAAACATGTTACATTGAATAAAAACACAAAAAATATATCCAGTTAGGTAGAAAAGTAACTTATCTTGCCTTTGATAACATTTATTTGTTATATATTTGTTTTTTGACAACTTTTTCGAATCTATGTGTACAGTAATACAAACCCGAATTACCAATTACTAATTTTGTAAATATAAAAGCAGGGCCAGTCTTGCTGCCCGCAGGTAAAGTACATAAAAATAAACGAGTCATTTCCTATTTTTATTTCATTTTTTAAATTCCAATATAGATCTTATTCATGCTGACCCTTTGGGTTTTGGCGATCCAGAATAATAGGCGACTTGAAGTCCGCCGGAGATGGTGTCAGATAAAAACTTTGCATTGATATAAAAATGGGTGTTTGTTAAGCAAAAATCATATTACGTACTTACTCTTTTAAAGGTGGGTTGTTTATTTTCTTTATGGATTATACTTCCAAAATAAACCATTAAAGTTGTTTTAAAAGTAATAGAAATATTTTTTTTTAAACTGTAATGAAATTAATTGAATTTTACGAACTCAATATTTTTCAATTTTTAAACTTTAAAAATCTATCAACATTTTTCTATTGATTCTATTTTTACGATATTTTCAGGGTCAATGTGAAATTTTATGCTCTTTCCAATAAACCGAATATAATATTTTAGACAAACGTTTTTTTTATTCGTGCCCCCCCATTTTCAAATGTCTATTAAAAAGTAAATAATTTATGTACCATATGTTTTATATATCACAAATTGAAGATAAAAGATTAATAAATAATATATTCAAATTTAAAAACAAAAAAGTAATTGTTCTTTTTTAATGCTCACTTAAAAAATATTTAATTTAAAAAGGACATGGAATATAAAATATAAATATGGATAAATTCTTAACAATGAAGAATGGGAGTACCCATTGAATAGTATTTTTTATAGGTAAGTGATTTTTTGGAATTTATATGTACATATTTTATCGAAGTAAGTTAAATTTCGTTGATTTTCTTTAAATCTTTTTTAAAGAAAACCGATTTACAAAAAACAAATATTGCATCATTTGCTATTAAATCTGTTATTTTTTTAAAATTTGGTCTTTGCTTCTTTAATTGAAAAAGAATTAGGGTTTAAATTACATTTTTCAAGTAGTTATAAGCTTCGAAAGATAGGAGGTTGAATTATTCAATTTTTTATCATGCATTTTTAATGGCGTTTTCTGACACTGCCAGTTAAGAGTTATGAGAAATAAATATCACATTTTTTTTAAATAAAAGAAAGAATTGGCACATTAAAATTTTAATAATAAATAATAATAATTTCTGTTGGAATCTATCACCGGTCCTGGATATGACCTTAAACTATATCCAGTGGTGAGGCCCCAGCTTGTGGGCTTTGCCACCCTTTAATTACCATTGCTCCCAGGTCCACTCTGACCCGGAGTGGTAGTGTGACATGATGCGGACCGAGCGATGCCGAGTGACCTTGCTAGTCGACACGAATTCAGAGAAATTCGCACAGCTGAATTCAAATGATGATGATGATGATGATGGTTTAATGTCGTTTAAACAGAAATGTCTATGGGATTTTGTCAGAGAGAGAAAAAAACAAATAATTGTTCTTATCTTATTGTTGGAAATCCGTTAACAACGAAAAGGTTGTTTTGGGCCCTCTGTTGAGCGATATGAAGAAATCCAGATTCTTAAACTGACAGCTTGGGGTGGGAATTGGGGGTGAGTGGTCGCCGCCAGGCATTGTCAACCTGGGAGTGACTAATAGCTCCTAATAGGGAACACCTCAGTGCAATGAGGGTTAAAAATGGGGATAGATAAAGCCGTAAAGAGGAGTAGAAATCAGGGAAACAGAGAGAGGGAGGAAATTCAAAAGAGGAAAGGAAAGAAAGAAAGAATAACTCCAAAAAGGTGGACGGAGGAATTACTGATTTGATAAAAACAAAACACTTGGCTAATTGGTGTCTGTTTTCGCTGATCCCTTCCCGTGGACTGACGGTAGATGAAGAACAGAGAGCTTGGTAAAGGAAACAAAACTGCCAGCCCCCTAAGTTGCATGACTAGGCAGTGTGTAACTATTATATTGTAAAGTCAAAGACAATAATCAATTCGGTGTTAACCAATTAAGTTTTGACTTTCTTTTCTTTGATTGGAGCGCCGTTGTGAATGCAATATATTTCTCCGATAGCCCAGATGACGGTTGGAAGCTGATTTGAAGCAGAATCGGAAGGAGACCGACGACGACCCGAAGACGAATTCGACCACTAGACGAAACCACGGGTGGTGTCACAGGTATCGGCTACAGGTGCATTTCAATCACGAGCCTATGCACCTGAGCTGAGCTGCACAGAGGCGTTACAGTAGTACTTGTTAGGGTCCCAACTATGGGTTAAATAGAAACCGACGTGAAAACAGCAAATATATTCTATTAAAAAAATTTTTCTTCAAAATCTTTGGATTCGCCATTAAATAACCCGAAAAGGGTTGATATGCCGTAAAACAAAAACAACCAACCAATCATCTATCTCTATGCTTTTTATTATATTACCTTCTCCGTCTTTTCATTTGCTGTCAGATGTTTCACTTCCACACCTTTCTTTGCTTTCATATAAAAACTACTTCATTTAATTTGATCGAGTAGTTTTTATTTTACAGCAGAAAAACATGTTTTTATGAGAGCACGTTGAAGTCACCTATTATGAAATTTGTTGAACATGCCACGGGGAGATAACTCCAGTTAAAGTGCTGACACTTCCTCCCCTTTAATACTAGCTTTTCTTCCTATAAATCGAACCTTTTGCTTGGTATCATAACAAATTGTTTTTTTCGCTGTAAAATAAAAACTACTTGATGAAATTAAGTGAAATTTTTTTTTTGAGAACTTTATTCTATAACAAATACATACAATATAACCTTTTTTTCGATATTTTCATTTTTTAATGTCTTGATTAAACTGTACAAGTACCTATTTTTATAATCAGAATAATGGAATGGATTTTGATGAAAATTAAAATAAGCAATCTAGATATCCGGTTTAGTAGCATTATATCTTTCATATTCGAAAAGGGTTGATATGCCGTAAAACAAAAAAAAAACAACCAATCATCTATCATCATCTTAAAAAATGGGAAGTAATGCAACAATGAAACGTCTCAAGGAATTTATTATTAATCAAGTAATAAACTACACTAGAGTAAGTATTACTTATTATCATAAACTACACTAGAGTAACACTGTTTCTAGTGCCAGGCAATGCTCGATTATCTCTGATGCTTCTAGCAAATAGAAAGCCTGATGAGCATAGATTCTGATACATTGGTGACAATGTGTCAGAATTAACCGACGAGTAAGGGGGGAAGAAAATACATTTGAAGTCTTGCAACGAAATGTCAACATTGCTTTTTTTTTTTACACAGGCATCACCACATTATCAAGGCCAAGAGGCCACTCAAGGATAAGGGTTAAAGAGTGTACAGTAGAAATTGGACAATATAATAATCATTAGTAATGAAAATTCGGTAAATTTGATAACTTATATGGAACGGCTCATCAAGAACTTATTTATGTTAGACTTGAACACAATCATATTGTAGTCAGCCGGAAAGCAGGAAAACGGAAGACAATTCACCCGAAAGTATCCTGTACCTCTATGGCCACCATTCGCCCATGTATGGAGTACTGCTGTCACATTTGGGCTGGTGCATCTGCTACTAGTCTCTTGCTCCTTGACAATGTTCAAAAGAGAGTCGCAAACCTGATAGGCCCTGGACTGGCATCTAAGCTTCAGCCTCTGTCCCATCGACGAAATGTTGCATCCCTCTGCCTTTTCTACAAGTATTTTAATGGTGAATGCTCTGACGAACTGCAAGCACTTGTGCCCCCACGACATGAGCACCCTTGACAAACCCGACAGGCTGCTAAATCCCACCCCCACACTGTAGAGATCCCTAGATGTAAAAGATCTTTCTACTCCAGTAGTTTCTTCCCCAGAACCGCTAGACTCTGGAATTCCATTTGGGGTCCCTGCTTCCCCAACAGTACTGACGTGCAGAAGTGCAAGTGTAACGTGAACCGACATCTTGCTGCCCAAATCCCTGCATAGTACCCCAGTAGTTGTTGCCCCTGATAGTAGCCCCATACACCAAAGTGGCAATTTGTCTTGTTTGGGGTGAAAATGTAGTAAAAAAAAAAAAATTCCACAGGCGTGCAGTTCTAGTCTTTCCTTATAAAAGTAACAAGTGAGTAAGGATGGTCAAAGTGTACTTTTATCTACTCAAACTCTCAGTCAACGAGATTCACACGTGCGATTGGAATGTCAGTTTCTTTGCTTAACAGACCACTGGCCGTGTTGGTCACAGCTACCAGCACTCCTTTCTTCCCCACCGACCTACCCTCGGTAAGTCAACCAATTTAAAATTCTCACAAATGATATACGTGAGTCATTCCAAAAGTAAAGCCGCCTATTTTTTTTTTAAACCTTAGTAGCAAAAGTTGTGAGAGTAAAACTTATTACAATATTGGTATGTCTACAAAGATTTGGATGATTATATTTATTACTCTCTATTATATCTCTGAATAAGTTACCAACACTTAGAATAAACTCTCTAAAAGTAAATTCTGATATCTTTTGTGAATATCATTTATATTTATTTTTTTAATAATGTCTGTTTTCTTTTATACATCATATGTATATTTTCATATGTTTTATCAATGCATGCTTATCTTTGTGTATCTTATGTGTATCTAATTTACTCACAAGGTTTACATAACTACGGTCTCATAACATTTCAGTATTCTGGTTTATTTATTCCAAAACTAAAGCCAAGCAGTTTGAAAGATGTACTCTCAGACAGGGAGTCACTGGCCATTGCTATTGATGGCAGAGAAGGTTTCTTGTAATTATTGAAGGAAACCAGTTTAGTCTTGGCAGCATTGAATGTGACCATCCATTTATGTCTCCATTCCACTACAGATTGAAGGTCATCCTCTAGTGTTTTTGCCATTTATTTAGATATGTGTTCATTTGTTTTCCTGTCATGCCTGTTATAGAGTGTAGTATAGAGTATTTTCATATGTTTTATTAATGCATGCTTATCTTTGTGCATAACTACGGTCTCATAACAGTTCAGTATTCTGGTTTATTCATTCCAAAACTAAAGCTTTCTATTTAGTACTTAGTAGTAAAAGATGCAAGAGTAAAACTTATTGCAATATTGGCATTTCTGTTGCATAGGTGGGGGGGGGGTCTTTTTAGAGATGACGTCTATTATATTATATATTGTTTTTGAGTGTTCAGATTGGAAAGAGGCAGGGTACATTTTTAAAGAGACATGTAATACAATTGAGGGAGATAGAAGTGAGACATACATTTTACTCATGACTCCGGGTTTGATCCTTCCTACTTACCTACCATAACATTTTTTAAAACTCCCCCCCCCCGTCCCGGAAACAAACACTCGGGCAACGCCGGGTACCCCCGCTAGTATTATATATTGTTTTTGAGTGTTCAGATTGGAAAGAGGCGGGGTACATTTTTAAAGAGACATGTAATACAATTGAGGGAGATAGAAGTGAGACATACATTTTACAGTCTGTGAATATTATAACATATATTTTCTTTACACATATTTTAGGAGACGGATGAGTTATCAGTTCTTTTACATATGAGCAGACAGCCATTACTTCTTGATAGGGGTCACATGATGGAGACATATTACTTAAGGATGTGTTTATACACAAAGTTCATTATACAAATACAATTTCACTTTACCTTTGTTTTGGTAGAATCACACAACACAAGACGGCAGTTACAAAATGATGATGTTCCTTTATTTCTTGACCAGTCAATGATTTCACATCAAGAAATTCAAAGACCTACATGATTTCAACTTCTAACCTTTCGCCTCCAAAGGTGGATTCCTTCTCCAATGTCAGCTCTGTCCGTCCAACTCTCCCAACCCTCTCTTGATTCTCTCCAACTCTGTCTACTCAAACTCTAACTATATTGAGAACTCATCTCTCAGCCATGACGTCATTGCATGGCCAAAAAACGTGCATATCGATCCCGTGGCCTGACATGCCTCACGTGTCTAAAACATGCACTGTTCCTCACATGTCTATCCCATTCTTTAGACCAAATTCTTCTAACCTATTTTCAGCCTAACCTATTTTCCAATATGTTTGACATTTTCTATTGTTCGGATCTAGATAACCTCAATTTAATTTAATTTTCGTAAACAGAATTGAATCATCAAATTCCTTTTTCAATAAACAGAATTGAATCATCAAATTCCTTTTTAAGCCACATATCTAAACTATTTTATGTGAAACTAAACAATGGGTAATTCTACATTCCATTTTCCAAATTTCATTTCAGAACCTAATTCTAAACCTAGATTACCGAGTTCAATTCCCGATCTATCCTATCACATTTTTATTTACTTACAAGAACAGGCGACTTGTTCTCGTAACATGTCTACAAACTAATCTATCTCTGTCCAGGTCTTTATTTATCCCTTTTTTCTAAGATTTATTACTCTCTATTATATCCCTGAATATGTTACCGACACTTAGAATAAACTCTCTAAAAGTAAATTCTGATATCTTTTGTGAACATCATTTATATTTATTTTTTTAATAATGTCTGTTTTCTTTTATACATCATATTTTTTTTTTACATTTTCACCCCAAACAAGGCACATTGCCACTTTGGTGTAGGGGGCTGCTATTAGGGGCACCAACTACTGGGGCACTATGTTGGGATTTGGGCAGCAAGATGTCAGTTCACGTTGCACTTGAACTTCTGCATGTCAGTACAGTTAGGGAAGCAGGAACCTGGAATGGAATTCCAGAGTCTAGCGGTTCTGGGGAAGAAACTACTGGAATAGAAAGATCTTTTACATCTAAGGATCTCTACTGTGTGGGGGTGGGATTTAGCTGCCTGTCGGGTTGGTCGAAGGTGTCTACGTCGTGGGGGCACAAGTGTCTGCAGTTCGTCAGAGCATTCACCATTAAAATACTTGTAGAACAAGCAGAGGTATGCAACGTTTCGTCGATGGGACAGAGGCTGAAGCTTAAATGCCAGTTCAGGGTCTATCAGATTGGCGACTCTTTTTTGAACCTTGTCAACGAGCGAGAGATTAGTAGCAGATGCACAAGCCCAAATGTGACAACAATACTCCATACATGGGCGAATGGTGGCCATAGAGGTACAGGATACTTTCAGGTGTCAGTAGTTTTCTAGCACAGTAGAGAGAGCCTACCTTTTTCGCAGTGGCCCTGGCAATGTTTTCAATATAATTGTTCCAACTCATGTTTCCTGTGAACGTTAGGCCAAGCAGTTTGAAAGATGTACTCTCAGACAGGGAGTCACTGGCCATTGCTATTGATGGCAGAGAAGGTTTCTTGTAATTATGAAGGAAACCAGTTTAGTCTTGGCGGCATTGAATGTGACCATCCATTTATGTCCCCATTCCACTACAGATTGAAGGTCATCCTCTAGTGTTTTTGCCATTTATTTAGAAATGTGTTCATTTGTTTTCCTGTCATGCCTGTTATAGAGTGTAGTATAGAGTATTTTCATATGTTTTATTAATGCATGCTTATCTTTGTGCATAACTACTAAATGATAATGCTGCTCTTAGTAGTAAAAGATGCAAGAGTAAAACTTATTGCAATATTGGCATGTCTGTTGCATAGGCGGGAGGGGTCTTTTTAGAGATGACGTCTATTATATTATATATTGTTTTTGAGTGTTCAGATTGGAGAGAGGTGAGGTACATTTTTAAAGAGACATGTAATACAATTGAGGGAGATAGATATATATTTTATATATTTTATTAATGCATGCTCATCTTTATATATCTTATGTGTATCTATTTTAATGCCTGTTTTGCTTCTAAAACCAAACTCCTATCTTTACATAATCAACGCTCTGATCCCCATTTGGCATCAATTGAAATGGATGGCTCTCATCTAGAAGCCCCGTGTTTTGACAAGCTTCTGAGTTTGACCTTTACTCCTGATCTGAAATGGAGCACGTACATCAAGTCTGTTGCCAAGGTCGCTGGAAAGATGGTGGGATCCTTCTACCGCTCCAGAAGATATCTCACTACTGATGCAATTCTCTATCTGTATAAAAGCCAAGTACATCCAAGGATGGAATACTGCTGCCATATCTGGGCAGGAGCTGCTAAAAACAGCCTATCCTGCCTTGACAGAGTACAAAATAGACTTTGTGGCTTAGTGGGTGATGCCCTTTTCTCTACCCTGCAACCTCTCTCCCACAGAACAGGCGTTGCGAGCCTATCCTTGTTTTATCGTTATTTCCATGGCAGGTGCTCATCTGAACTCCAATCTCTGGTCCCTCCTCGCCAATCTTTTACAAAAAACACCCGTCTAGCTGAATCCACTGTGAAAAATTTCCCCCACTCTTTATTTGTGCCTAAATCAAAACGTGGATTCCATGAACAAAGCTTCTTTCTTAGAACTGCACGCCCGTGGAACTCTGTTCCATCTGCCTGCTTCCCACCTGACTACAACTTGGATGTGTTCAAGTCCAACGTTAACAAATTCCTAATGAACCGCCCTCTTAAGTAAATACTTCATTAAATCTCCACACTAACATACTGTACTTGCAATAACCGTTATCCCTGAGTGGCTTCCGGGCCCTTGATTAGTGGTGACCACCTTGTAAAAAAAAAAAATATATATATTTTATATATTTTATTTATGCATGCTCATCTTTATATATCTTATGTGTATCTATTTTAATGTCTGTTTTGTTTGATGTGTATCTCTATCTCTACTATTATATGAAAGTCACTTTGTGTGTGGAGAGGGGAGAGTTCCCTCCCTGTAGGTTCCGAATCGGCTGAGCCTATGTTTTGGAAATTTCACACAGAGATAATTTATATTTCTGGCAGTCTTCTTAGATATGTTTTGTACAGACATTTATCCAATAAGTATCAGAAATCGAAAAAATAGTCTTTCTTCTCTTATCCCTGAGTGGCTTCCAGGCCTTGATAAGTGGTGATCACTGTGTAAAAAAAAAATGTTTTACTAGGAAATATTTTACGTTACATCGGCTGGTGTAATGTTAAGCATTCCCTTGCAAAAATTCTTTTTTTTATCTATAAGAGAAGGAAGACTATGTTCAAGATCATCAGGCTCAAATATCAGCTGACACGATATTGTAAACAAACACAGTCGGAATTTGATGAATGGCATTATTATTTTTTTTTTTTTTTTTGCAAATTATTCCTCATAATATATAATAATCAATAGAGGATTGATTCTATAATAATACATATGCAATCTGCATGAATTAAAATATCATGTTTAAGCATATTGTACGACCGGGCAACGCTGGTTAACAGGTCCTGCTAGTATATAATATTCAATAGAGGATTGATTCTATAATAATGCATATGCAATCTGCATGAATGAAAATATCATGTTTAAGCGTAATGTACGACCGGGCAACGCCGGGCTGCCAGCTAGTTTATTTAAAAAAATTTTTTTTTAAGCTCTCTTTGCTTTGTTGGCCATTCTGTTTAATCTGCAGAAATTCCTCTTTTTCTACAGCTATTTGGAGGCTCAATTACGTCTTGGAGGAGAAGATCTGAATCCTTTTTATCAACTTTTAGAAGGAGGACGTGAAGGTGCGTTCATGGAAGAGTTAAAAGAATATTTTTACTACTGCCAACTGCAAAGGTAAGAATAATCAGGGTGCATCTGCAGTATTTCATGGGGTTTCAAATAAGTGCATTTTAGGTAAAAACGCTATTACATACTTACATCTATAAGGCCACCATTCACCCATGTATGGAGTATTGCTGTCACATTTGGGCTGGTGCATCTGCTGCTAGTCTCTCGCTCCTAGACAAGGTTCAAAAGAGAGTTGCCAATCTGATAGGCCCTAAACTGGCATCTAAGCTTCAGCCTCTGTCCCATCAACGAAATGTTGCATCCCTCTGCCTGTTTTACAAGTATTTTAATGGTGAATCCTCTGACGAACTGATAACACTTGTGCCCCCACGACGTAGACACCCTCGATAAACCTGACAGGCAGCTAAATCCCACCCCCACACAGTAGAGATCCCTAGATGTAAAAGATCTTTCTACTCCTCATAATATATAATATTTAGATTAAAATATCATGTTTAAGCATATTGTACGACCGGGCAACGCCGGTTAACAGGTCCTGCTAGTATATAATAATCATAGAGGATTGATTCTATAACAATACATATGCAATCTGCATGAATTAAAATATCATGTTTAAGTGCATTGTACGACCAGGCAACGCTAAGCGGCCAGATAGTATTTTCAAATACAGGGTGATCTAAAAGTAACTCCCTATTCTAAAATAAATATTATATATTTTTGAAGTATAATTTCTCCAATTAATGAATATGAGAAGAAAGTATATTATATCAACTTTTATTTAAAATTCAAATATGGGCATCAGCATTCGCCGCCAGTTTTTCAAGTCGACCATGAAGCGCATCAACTGATTTCACAAGAAACTCTTGCGGGATGAAACTAATAACTTTGCATATTCTCCCTTCATGATTAAAACCCAAATTCATGTAACAGATCTGAAAAGGAAACAAAAGTATAGATTTAATTACATTAAGTAACATAAACACAAAAAATGAGAAACATGTTACAACATTTGAATGAATTATACTTATTTTAGAATAGGGAGTTACTTTCGTATCACCCTGTATGTTTTATTAATGCATGCTTAATTTTCTATTTCCTATGTGTATCTACTCATAATTCTTAAATGACTAGTGTCTCATAACATTTCAGTATTCTGGTTTAATGCATGGATAAATTGTTAAATTTGAAAAAGTCAATTTTGTCTTGTTTAGAAGCTGTATAGCACCACATGGCCCCACCAACAAGTTGCTGACCCCAAAGGTTGTGTGCCGTCACTTTGTTCTCCAGCTTTCATAGTTCTAGTTCTGTTTTTTTTTTTAGTAGCTACTGATAAGGTAAAGCCGTAACAATTACCCACTAGTATGGCATCGCGAGGCCCCACCAGAAGCTACTGCATGGTCGAGAATCCATTCACCAAATGGCAATACAGCAGCCCCAGTACTTTGCACCTGCTGATAGGACAGCCTCCTTAGTGGTTAATCCAAGGTTCGGGTCCCTGACTATCAGGCAGATAACGTCAGCCCAGACAAAACGTTTACCTCCAGCACCCTTACTAGTGACATGGCTACAAGGATAGACATAGAAACAGAAAATTTCCGCCGTCTCTGCCAACTGTTCACGCAAAATACTGCCAACCTAGAAAACAGCTTTTTCTTCTCCCTTTGTCAGAAAAATCACTCATTAAAAAATGAGGACTGAGGGACAAATAAGAAGAAGCGAGAGTAACAGGAGCTGCCAATAATGCATCCACAATGCATTTTCTACTCTCCATTAAAAAAAAAAAATTATTAAGTATTCTACTATTGTCGTTTTGTTCATGCTGTCATAAAAAGCTATAAGTCTGTCTCCATATTTTCAAACTCTATCTCTTCTAAAGTAAAAACTCGCAGAGCAACACTAGGGGCCTCAAATGATTGGATTTTTATGGACCATTCTTTTATGCTGATTAAAATAAGGGGTTAAAAAAGGGTCAAAATTGAAAAAATCGTTATACATTTTGTACATCTTAGTTTATTTTTAATGAGTTCATATGTGTGTCACGTTGATACAGTGGTAACGTCACCAGCTTTGAATGTTACATGTTTCGATTCTAGCTGATCACGACTATAATAATATATACAAAATCAGGACAAATTAAAATATCATATTTAAGCATATTTTATGATCAGGGAAAAGCCAGCCCCTCCCCCAAAAAAAAAAAAAATTTTACGACCAGGCAAAGCCAGGCCCCTTTCCCCTCCCCTGCTAGTGCATGGATAAATTATTAAATTTGAAAAAGTCAGTTTTGCCTTGTTTAGAAGCACTACATGGCTCCACTAACAAGTTGCTGATCCCAAACATTGTGTTTTTGTTCTGGTGACTGTCGATTAGAAGCACCTTGGTCCACAAGTACAAAAATAAAACAAATCCAGGAACATTGTCATTAAGAGTTTAACTTATATTGTCCTTTGTTGTCCATAAATCATTTCTATTGTTATTAAAAACTCATCGGCTGTCAAACCCCGTGGCACCTCCTAGCATCATAAAAGTAAATATCTCTACTTATTATTCATAGTTCTATTCTTGGCCATGTTGTCATCTTGTTCATACTGGTTACTGTTAATGGGGAGCGCACTGGTCCACAAGTATAAAAATAAAAATAAATTCAGGAACAAAAGGAAAAGGCAGACTTAGATATTTTACATTTATGGTTGGATTATGGTTGTGTATGTATCCCCAGTAACTGTTTACATGTTAGACCACATGTATGTTCTGTCAAGGTCATGTCAATCACTTGCTGTCAGTTCATTTTGATCTTCCAAAGCTTTTCCTATCTGGCCCAAGCCATGCTCTGTCAGTTCATTTTGATCTTCCAAAGCTTTTCCTATCTGGCCCAAGCCACACTCTGTCAGTTCATTTTGATCTTCCAAAGCTTTTCCTATCTAGCCCAAGCCACGCTCTGTCAGTTCATTTTGATCTTCCAAAGCTTTTCCTATCTGGCCCAAGCCATGCTCTGTCAGTTCATTTTGATCTTCCAAAGCTTTTCCTATCTGGCCCAAGCCATGCTCTGTCAGTTCATTTTAATCTTCCAAAGCTTTTCCTATCTGGCCCAAGCTATGCTCTGTCAGTTCATTTTGATCTTCCAAAGCTTTTCCTATCTGGCCCAAGCCATGCTCTGTCAGTTCATTTTGATCTTCCAAAGTTTTTCCTATCTGGCCCAAGCCATGCTCTGTCAGTTCATTTTAATCTTCCAAAGCTTTTCCTATCTGGCCCAAGCTATGCTCTGTCAGTTCATTTTGATCTTCCAAAGCTTTTCCTATCTGGCCCAAGCCATGCTCTGTCAGTTCATTTTGATCTTCCAAAGCTTTTCCTATCTGGCCCAAGCCACACTCTGTCAGTTCATTTTGATCTTCCAAAGCTTTTCCTATCTAGCCCAAGCCACGCTCTGTCAGTTCATTTTGATCTTCCAAAGCTTTTCCTATCTGGCCCAAGCCACGCTCTGTCTTCAACTGTAGTCAAAGTCCAACTTTCTAAGCACTGGACTCAATTCTCATTGTCGTAAAGAGTCTGACTCACACTGTCATTGGTCAATTGTAAACTGAATTCTAAAAATTGGAATATTTTTGTGCACATAATTTATATTTATATATTTAGCATTTTTATAATTAATTTTTTTATTAATTAAACATTGCAGAATTAAACCTTATTTTTGTAAAGATATAGAAAAAGTTGTCAAATTATAGTCTTTGTCTGGTTCAAAAGTAACAAAAATTCTAAAAATAAATTCGAAAGATTTTGTGCATATTATATATTTTTAATTAATGTATTATTAATTAAACATCTTATTCATTCACAGGATCAGTGGAGCAAATCTAGGATAATTTATGGACATATCCTGAATAGAAAAATTCTTCTTTTGTAGTGTAGAAAATATTCACAAAGGTCAAGTTTAGAAAAACTATGGAAATAGATACTACAGAGAAGACTTACACCTGTGACATGTGTAAGTCGTCGTTTTCAAACGAGGCAATGATAAAAACACACAAATGCACCAACAGACAACTACCACTTTATCTTTGTGAAATGTGTGGCTCGGTATTTTCAGATGTATTAAATTTTACAACACACATGAAAAGCCACAAAACTCAAACAAACACAAACAGCGAAAAAACTTATCGTTGTGAAGTGTGTGGTTCAACTTGTTCAAACAAATCAAATTTCAACAAACACTTGAAAACACACACAGGAGAAAAACCTCACTCTTGCAAAGTGTGTGACACTGCCTTCGCACGGGCAGCACATTTAAACAGACACATGAAAACACATACTAAGGAAAGACCTTTCTCTTGTGATGTGTGTGCATCAACATTTGCAGATAAGACACATTTAAAGGCACACATGCGCACGCATACTGGCGATAAACCTTTTTCGTGTGACGTGTGCAGTTCAGCATTTTCAGATAAATCAAACTTAAAAAAACACCAGCGAATACACACTGGCGAAAAACCATACTCTTGTGACGTCTGTGGTTCAGCATTTTCACAAAAATCCCATTTAGAAAGTCATATGAAAAGACACACGGGTCAAAATACATTTTCTTGTGAAACATGTGGTTCGAAATTTTCAGCTAAGTCAAGTTTAAAAATACACATGCGTATACACAGTGGTGAAAAACCTTATTCTTGCCAGATTTGTGAGTCTGCATTCACACGGCTGTCACATTTAAAAACGCACATTAAAACACATAACACCAATGAAAAAAGTGAAAAGCCTTTCGCATGCCAACTGTGTAGCTCAGCATTTCCAGCAAGATGGCAATTGCAAAGACATATCAAAATACACACAAACCAGGAAACTTACTCCTGTGAAGTATGTGGCATAGCATTTGCTAAGAGATCTGTTTTAAAAACGCACATGAGAAAAGCACACGCTGTGAATAAAAGTTTTACTTGTGGAGTATGTGAATCAGTATTTTCAAATAAAACAGATTTTAAAAGCCATAAACTTACTCACACTGCAAAAACACGTGTTTCTTGTGAAGTATGTGATGCAACATTCTTGGGTAAATCAAAACTACAAAGACATGTACGAACGCATACTGGAGAAAAACCTTTTCCTTGTCAAATATGCAGGTCAGCATTTGCAGATAAATCAATTTTAAATAGACATATGTTAACTCACAGTGGAGAAAAACCATATTCTTGTCAAATATGCGGGTCAGCATTTGCTGATAAATCAATTTTAAAAAGACATATGCTAAGTCATAGCAACAAAAAACCTTATTCTTGTGAAGTTTGTTGCTCAACATTTTCTAGTAAATCAATCTTAAATAGACATATGCTAACTCACAGTGGAGAAAAACCTTATTCTTGTGAAGTGTGTGGCTCAGCATTTTCACACAAATCATCTTTGACATACCACATAAGAACACACACTGGCGAACGACCTTTTCACTGTCAAGTGTGTGGATCAGCATTTTCACTGAAATCCCATCTAACTAAACACATTAAAATACACACGGGCGACAAACCTTACTCTTGTGAAGTATGTGGCTTAGCATTTTCATCAAACGGAAATCTAGAACGACATATAAGAACACACACGGGTGAAAAGCCTTTCTTTTGTGAAGTATGCAACTCAACATTTTCTAACAAATCAAATGCAACCAGACACATGTGTGCACACTTTGGCCAGCAAAAGACTTTCTCTTGCGAACTATGTGGCTCAACGCTATCAGATAAAGCCTGTTTGAAAAGACATTTGCTTATTCATATTGGAGGGGAACCTTTTTCTTGTGAGGTTTGTGGTTCAGCTTTTTCAAGGAAATCATATTTAAGATACCATATGACAAAGCACACTGGTGTAAAACCATTTTCTTGTGAAGTTTGTGGTTCAGCTTTTACCAAAAAGTATGAGTTGCATATTCATATGCAAATACATACTGAAGAGACCTTGAATGCCTATTAGATACTAAGAGAGAACTTGAATACGTACTAGACACCAGAAGAGAACTTGTATGCCTACAAGAAATCAAGAGAGACCTTGAATGCATATAGGACACTATCCTTGAATGTCTAATGTCTCTTTGTAGAGAGGTTTTTCAGGGAAACCTAGCATGAGGATAACTTTCTCTACAAATATTCATAATCACATAGTATTTGCAGTTCAAATATAATCTCATCATTATGGCTAACTCACACTGGTTTTTAGAAGGAACTAACGAGGGGTACCCGGCGTTGCCCGGGTGTTTGTAGGTGTGTGTGAGGTTAAATAAAAAAGAAACCGGGGGGGTAGGATGGAACCCAAAGCCCTGAGGCGAAGTTTGAAAATAAAATCGGCCAGCCAGAATGAGTTAGTGAAAGATGTTTAAAAGTCATCAAGCATTACGACGACGACAATGACGATGTAAGCATTGTTATAAGTGAAGTAAGAAAAGAAAAAAACGTTTTAATTAAGCGGGGGGGGGGGTAATCAAAACATTTAAAAAAAAGAAAAAAATCTAACGTAGGCAAACGAACACGTGAAAAATGGCTTAAATAAGCCTGTTTCGATATTAAAATTTTTAAAAAATCGGTGGATACCCGGGTGTCGCTAAGAATAAGCGAAGTAAAAAAAAAAAAAAAAGAAAAAACCAGGAAAACGAACGTTACGTGAAAAATGGCTTAAATAATACAGGGTTCAATATTTAAATTTAAAAAATCGAAAAAAACAAAACATCTCACACCACGATTCGAACCCAAAACGTTTAGATAATGAACAAACAGGCTAACCAACTGCGCTAAAGCGACGGAGATGAAATGTGTTTGGTTTTTCAACTATTTAAAGTAAATCAGGTCATGACGTCATCTGACACATGCATAGAATCGGGCATCGTTACGAGAAACCCGTTTTTGTTGACCCCCCCCCTGTGGAAAATTGTCGATTTCTGGGTGAAAAAGTTAACGTTTTTGGCCAATTTTTCGATATTTTCAAGTGAAGGATGGGGCTTCGATATGATACCGAGTTTGTGAATTTTCGTTGCGTGTGTCGAAAGTTTTTAGCAGATGCACAAACACACACGCACACATACATTTTCGCTTTTATATATATAGATGGTACACTTTCTCTAAGTGGTGTTATCTGAAGGAAGAGCATGAAGCTGGATATTCTATTAGACTAGACTTTCTCTCCTGGGAAGCTGGATATTCCATCAGACTAGATGACTTCCTATCCTGGGATCCAGTAAGATTAAGAAACCAAAAGTGCTTAACTGGTGAATGCGTGAGAGGAAAATTAATATTCTTAACTTTTTTACTCACTCAACATTTGAAATGCAAAAGACACTTTGATGGAATATTTTAATATCGATGCATCTCATAGAGAGATCAAGTTTTTAGCCTCAAGAAAAAGTTCTTTGAATGTTGAGAACTTTAACTGAAGCTAAAATATATGGTGTATATATATCAACTAAATTAAAATTAAAAGAATAAATTATAAGATGGTCAAGATCTTGAATTTTGGAATATAACTTTTTATCATTTATTCTCTATATTGCTCTGTAATTACATTGAGCTTAAATAAAGATTGATATATAATAAGAATATATTTCTACAGAAATATATATATATATATATATATATACATACATACATACATGCACACACACACACACACACACACACACTTTTGTAAATGTTTATTAAAGAACACTCTGCAGCTATCATAATCTGGCTCTGTTCAATAGAGAGAAATTAATTTTCCAACAAACACAGCTTTATGAGTAATTGCAAAATATACCCAATGAATTTGTAAGAGAAATACAAACAATTGCACTTAAAAAGACAGTTAAAATATTAGGAAGATCTCTAGGTTGGAGTGCCTAAAATAGCAGGTGAATGTCTGGCATCTGGTAGAATGATCCATCCCCAGCTAAAACAAAATTATAAAAAAATTGAAATAAAAAATACTTAGCCATACAATTACAGTCTAACCAAGTATCAAAAACAACAGTCATTGTGCATTTTTAGTACCGTACTGAAATAATAACGTTATTATTTTGAAAGCCATTCTTAACATGAGAAGGGGGAGGAGGTGTTTTGTAACTATTCAATGTTTCCACCTAACAATTTGATAAAAAAGAAGATATTGTGAAACTTAAATTTTAAATATTTGTAAGTAGGGCGGTACCAAAAATGCATAAGCACCAAAATAACACTATTCAAGAAAACAAATAAGTTGTCCTTCTGGTTACACACCAGACATTTTTGCGGAATTTGATAGAACTCAGCAGTAAAGTTTACAAGAAAAATAAACTATTATAAAATAATCATAAAGATATAGTCTTTACACCAAGAATTAGCTGAACTAAAATTACAACAGATTAAATCTTTTTACTGAAGTGTTTGGTTCATTGGTTTAAATTGATCTCATTCACAGTTTTATATGTTGGAACATGCTGGACACAATGAAGTAATGCCTCTTATTTTTTTATGCTGCCCGAATGGATCAGAGGGATTGCAAACTGCATTATTATGGTGACATGCATTCATAACCTGAAAGTTTCATCTCTCTGTTGTAGATATTGAGGTTATTGAGGTGTGAGACTCTAAGAAAGAAACCCATAATGTATATGCATCAGAAACAGTGATCCGTCATTGAATTCTTCCGTGCAGAAAAAAATTGAACCAATCAACGTTCATCGGCATTTGTTGAATGTTTACAAAGTTGATGCAGTTGATGTCAGTACAGATGGTTTTGTTGATTTCAGAGTGGTGACAAAGATGCAAATGACAAAGCACGCTCCAGACTTTTGACTGAGGCATCAAAAGAGGCTGGCGAAAGTGTATGGAGAATGGTGGTGACTATGTAGAAAATAAATTATGGAGCACAAAAGGTCGCTCGGTTTCAAGGGACCACTCTCGTCTTCATAGCTCTTCAACTTTATAGTTTTTGAGTTTAAAAAATAAGAGGCCTTACTTTTAGAACAACCCTCATAAAAAACGTTTTTTGTAATTTTGAATTTCTGATAATAAATTAAGAAAAACTTACTTTTTTTCTATATGTGCTATATAATTTCTATATGTGCTATATAATTTCTATATGTGCTATATAATTTGCTATATGTGCTATATAATTTTTATATGTGCTATATAATTTCTATATGTGCTATATAATTTGCTATTTGCGCATGTGTTCCCTATTTTAGAATATTATATCAAACATTTAATATTTATTCATTTTTGTTTGCTAGTGTCTACTATAGTTGATTAGAAACATTCTTTTTATAATCATGTCCATCTGTTTTCGGGTGTCATTTTATACTCGATCTTATAATTAGTTTGTAGACTGTTTTATCCTTTTTTACTATTATTCCATTCAATATTATAAGAAACTATGTTCTGACCATTATTTTCTGTTGTATGCAAACTTGTTTTCCAAATTGATTTGACTAAATTATCTGAAGAGCTCTTTTTTATTATATGAAGTACAAAAAAGCCTTAAAAGCTCCAGGGGACGTCAAGTCCTGGTGAAAATGAACAAATGGTGCAGTTTTAGGCCTTAACATATGTAAATTTGAGTTCTGCACCATGAAAAAAAATTATTTGCATTATTTGCCCCTCCCCATTTAGCCCCAAAAGTCCTCAAGGCCTTAACATATTTAAATTTGAGTTCAGAACCATGCACAACTGCTAATAAATAGACATACACAGAAAAGTTTGGACAAATATGGTAAAATACTTCCCCCAAATGGAGTTTTTATTAGCCCTAAAAGAGCCCCTGGGGCACCCAAGAGTTATCGCAAAGTATAAACAAACAAAATTATATAGAAATCAATTAGTTACAACATTTTAGAAAGTTTTATAAGAATCCAAGGCATCAATTTTTTTTGATAAGCACAAAAGTGTCAATTTTAGCCATTTTAACCCAAAAGGCACTTTCCCAGAAAATTCGGTCTGTTATTTTTTTACTCCTATCATGTTTAATGTTTGTGCAAAATTCCAAGGCATAGTTATTAAGAAAAGTGCAGACAAACAGGTGAATTTACCGGTTCACCCTCCTTTTGTTGGGAGACCAAAAATGGATAAATAATTAGGAAAGGCGACATCGTGTTATGTTGCGACTTTATGGATATTCTTTTTCTTTAAAGAATAACAAAGTTGTTCTTCCCATTATTTTTGAAACATGACTTCCAAATAAAGTGGATTAGTGCATCGTCCTGGTGGGAATGCCACTGACCCAATTTGAAGAGTGCTGGCCTCTTCTGGCGGAATCTCTTCCTGAACTCTTTTAACATCTCAACACAGTATTCCTTGTTGGCTGTCTGTCCAGTGGAAACCCAGTGCTTGTAGATCAAAAAAGGGATCATCAT